>NC_083105.1:89185398-89500402 GCF_949774975.1 Lagenorhynchus albirostris
TAACAAATAAGTTCTTTTGATGAGGTTAGACTTGAGTTTCTGTCCTGGCAGCACAAGGAACCTTAACAAATACTAACTGTGAGCCTGGGAGGCTGGACAGGTGGTTCCAGCTGACGCTTGAGTCACCAGTCCAGGAACCAAGTTTTGCTTCTCTTTCTGTTGCTCACAGAAGCTGGGCGTGACTGCTGAGTAAGCAAAATACAGCAAGCAAGCAAGGTTTTCCTCTTTCTTCTTCCAGAGACCTTACAGTTGTTGCACATATACAGACTTGCTCAAAGCATGTTATGTAAACCGAAGGAGAGGACTATGTTAATATAATGTCTAGAGAGGCTCAGGAACTTCGGTTATTTTTAATAGTAACTTGAATACTCACACACGTTAAGGAAATTAAAGTAATATAAGGTGCTCATTAAAAACACAGTCCCTCATGGAAGCAATCTAAGTGTCCATCGACAGATGAATGGATAAAGAAGATGTGGCACATATATACAATGGAATATTACTCAGCCATAAAAAGAAATGAAATTGAGTTATTTGTAGTGGGGTGGATGGACCTCGAGTCTGTCACACAGAGTGAAGTAAGTCAGAAAGAGAAAAACAAATACCGTACGCTAACACATATATATGGAATCTAAAAAATAAAAAGTCATGAAGAACCTAGGAGTAAGACAGGAATAAAGACACAGACCTACTAGAGAATGGACTTGAGGATATGGGGAGGGGGAAGGGTAAGCTGGGATGAAGTGAGAGAACGGCATGGACATATATACACTACCAAACGTAAAACAGATAGCTAGTGGGAAGCAGCTGCATAGCACAGGGAGATCAGCTCGGTGCTTTGTGACCACCTAGAGGGGTGGGATAGGGAGGGTGGGAGGGAGACGCAAGAGGGAGGAGATGTGGGGATGTATGTATATGTATAGCTGATTCACTTCGTTGTACAGCAGAAACTAACACACCATTGTAAAGTAATTATACTCCAATAAAGATGTTAAAAAAAAGAACAAAGTTGAAAAACAAAAACAAAAACCCACAGTCGCTAAAGTTATCATGATCCCAGTTTCCACTAAAAAGAATCTATTTTAACTTCACTCAGCACACAGCCTCGCAGGTATACCCGCCTTCCCCATGACTCGGTGTGAGATGGCATGAAGAGCACAGGAAATGGCAGCCAAGTAGAGCCTCATGTAATTAGATGATAAACCTATAACTGGGGACCAACTCGGAGTATGGAGAGAAGATTTCCTAAATCTAAGAGCATACCATACCCTCCGAGCCAACGAAAGGGACTTCACCTTCTCCACGATACAGTGTTTAATGCTTAGTGATGCTGCCTTATGTTTGAGGCAATGTGGCTCTCTCTGCTTCAAACGGAGCAGAAAACTTTCTCCCGTACTCCATCCTAGTCATTAATTAGAAGGATAATTTAAAATACTTCATAATAGTTTTATATGTGTTCATACAATCCTATACATTTTAAAAAGTTAATTCTACTGCGACTAGTAACCAACTACTTGGCAAAAACAGATTAGACTCTATGCAAAACCGTTTCCACGTGGACTAGAAATGTAAATATGAAGAATAAAAACACAAACGTATAGAAGGAAACAGCTACTTTTAAAAGCCACGAATAAATCCAAGCATGACGCCAAAAACAGAAATCAAAAAAGGAAAAGACTGATAGATTTCACTACAACAGAACAAAAACTTCTCTGGCAATAAAGAAATGACAATCAAAATACAAATGAAAAACATATTAAAAATCAAAAGAAAATGACTAATTTATCAAACAAAAACGGATACCAAAGACAATCAATTTGGAGACCAATACAGGAATGTGTATCGGAACCTTAAAAATGGGCTTACCTTTTGACCCATCAAAGTCTACTTCTAATAACTTAGTCTTTGAAAACACTTTTCTTATCAAGGATTCGCTTTAGCATTGTTAATGCTTGGCAAAAATAAATCAAACAAAAACTGCCAATACGAGCATGTTAAATTATAATCATCCCATTCTTTCAATGAAATAATCTACTACCATTAAAAAACAGAGTGAGATATATCTCTATGCATTGACATGAAAAGACAGTCACAATGTACTACTAGTAAGTGGGGGGCGGGGCGGGAAACAGATCAAAAAACAATAAAAATGGGGCTTCCCTGGTGGCGCAGTGGTTGAGTGTCCGCTTGCCGATGCAGGGAACACGGGTTCGTGCCCCGGTCCAGGAGGATCCCACATGCAGCGGAGCGGCTGGGCCCATGAGCCATGGCCGCTGAGCCTGCGCGTCCGGAGCCTGTGCTCCGCAACGGGAGAGGCCACAACAGTGAGAGGCCCGCGTACCGCAAAAAAACCCACAAAAAAACGAAAAAACAATAAAAATGATGTGCACGGCCAAGACTGTGGACTATTCAAGTACATTCTTCCTGGGCACACAGTAGACTACATTTCCGCCCCCATCCTTCCTCCTGACACACTCAGTTTGCTGTGCCTTGTGAGTACGTTCTCTGCAACACACCATGAGCCGAGCTGTAACCTTGGAGCTACATGCTAAAGGTGGCAGAGACACCAAGTTCCTGAAACACTGCGAGGAGTGGAAACGGCCCCGCCCTACCCCCAGCTGGAGCATCTACCCTGGGCTGCTGTGTGGGAGAAAAATAAACTGCTGTGTCTGTGCCATGACATTTCAGGCCTACAGGGCTTCGTCTACCCTGACTAGTAGAGTAGAATACCAGCAGTTTCATTTTTTAAGGAAATCTGTATGTGCACGTAACTATTTAAAAAGATCTAGAAAGATATGCATAAAAACGTATCTTTACGACATTTAACCCTATGGCTGCACGCAGTTTTAAACTCTTTTCTTCTCATTGCCGAACAGCACTTCATTGTGTGAATATGCCTCAGTTTATTTACCTACGACTGACGGGCATTTGAGTAGTTTCCAGTGTTTTTCTGCTGTTATTATACGTGTCTTTCAGTGAACATATATTCATATTTCTGTTGTGTACTTACATAAGAGAGGAATTACTGGGTCACAGGATATGCATATGTTCAGCTTTAGTAAATATGACCAAACTAAATACTGCCAAGTGATGGCGCCAACTTGCACTCCCACCGGCAGCACAGGAGAGTCCTAGCTGCTCCAACATCCTTGTCAACACTTCTTTTTCATTGTCTCCCTTCTGGTGGGTAAGTACCATATGCCTTTAATTATTCTCAACATAAAATAATTTATTATCTAAAATTAAAGGAAGTTTAATTACAGTGCACCTCTACAATGACATGTGATTTCAAAGCTATATATAAATGTGTTCTCAATGATGTAAAATAATGTTTAGAAAACAGTAAAAGAAAATCGGCCGCCACTCTGTAAAGTGAATTAGTTGTCGACACTTGCAACCTGACCTTCTTTGACTTACAGAAAACTATTCTCCCCATGCTTGTAATTCACGTGGAAATATCACGTGGGCTCTGACATCAGAGTGCCTGGGCTGGAGTCCTGCATCCACGACACACTGTGCAGTGTGACCTCAGGCTCTAACCTCCCTAACTGGCCACTTCTGACCTTTCACCACTTAAAGGAAAGGTGAAGAGCTTGGTTCCTACAAGTAAGCTGCCTGAGTTCAAACCCTGCTCTGCAATTTCATAAATCTCTCTGGGCCTCATCCTCATCTATAAGTAGAGGGAATAAAAGGTCGAACATCACATGAGACTGTATAAGAAATAAATGGATGTTTATATGCACAGCACCCAGGACGCTGTCTGACATACTGTACATTTGCAACTATCACTACTGCTGCTGCTGCTGCTAGCACCACCGTCACCACCACCAGTCACATATCTAATAGACAAATAAATAAGAAGCCAATGAAATCATCAGAAGGCAAGATAGCACCTGGACCTCAATACACCTGAGCTTGTTCTCTAAGACGGACAGTTAATCATCTGCGATCACTGGCCAGATAGTGAGGGGTCTCAAGTAACCTTCCCCTTTACCTACTTCCAAGTAGATTCAAAGTCCTTTGCAAGTCAGGTGGAAAGACAAGCTTCCACAGGGAAATCCCAACACAAAGCACGAAGATAGTGAAACATGGGCACCATGTTGTATCTGAAAATTCGTTACAATGATATTTGCAATAGCCTCCTAACTCATTTTCCTACATCTATTCTGGCCTCTCTAACCTCGTCTCACTGGATGAGGTTTTCAAAACAGAACTGTGATGCTGGCACTCTTCTGCTCTGAGGACAAACACAAACATCCTTAACATGGCCTTCTTGATCCTGTTTGGTAATGATTCCGTGCCTACTTCTCCTGCCTCAGACTTCTCCGTCTACAAAAACCCACCGCACTTCCTCCCTCCAGAGGGCTTTTGGGCAAACGTTTCCCTGTGCCTACAATGAGCCGCCTTTCTGTCTTTGCCTGGATAATTCCCATTTATCCTGTGGATCTCTGTCTGATTCAGTCAGCTCCCTGCAGACTAGGTCTTAGAACACTGTGAGCCCCTCCTTCACCAAGCTTATCACACTTGCAATTTGACCTTGATTTGTGTGACAGCTGGTGTACTGACTGCCTCCCCCCCCCCCCCCGACCAAAACAAAGGCTCCATGAGGACATCTGTGCTCACCACAGTAACCCTGGTGAAGAACACACAACCTAGGGCAAAGGAGAGGCTGAATTCACATCTTCTGGTCGATCAGGTGAATAGAGAAAATGGAAGAAATGAAAGACCGTGGCATGAAAGTATCTCGGGTCAAATCTACAGGGAAATGACAGGATTTCAAAACCTGAAGCTGTCAGCATAGCTAAGGACTATAAAAACATTATCTCTGCAAGAGCGAATCTGCCCACAGCCATGTTTCCAAAGTGGAAAAAAAAAGAAGCCTCAGAAGACCTGCGGAGTCTCACGTAAGCGTGATGCCAACACCAAAATCAAGAATTCTTTCTGCGGTTTCCTAAATCAAATAAGCGACTGCATCTACTGCCACTTTTATCCGTCTTCTGCGTAAGGAAGCTACATTCAGTTCACCCCTTTTGAATGCCACATTTTAGCTCTCCTTGGTTCCCAGAAGAATCTGAGATCAGATTACGGCTCCAAGGTTACCCTGGAGAGGCTGCTTTCATCACTGGTCTATGGACAAAGCCTGGACTGCAAAAAGGGAAACCATCCTGAACAGATACAACAACTGGGTAAGTATGGGGTAAGGTAAGGTGGGGCCTGGGTGTGTGAACAGTTATCATCCTGTTTATGAAAACAGAGAGTAGGGATTATCTGTCTGGATGAATATGTGCAACAACTTCCTTCACTTTTTATTTTCTCGTAGTGGAAAGAGAATGTATAGAAGTTTTTTGTTTGTTTTTAGTTGCAGCATGCAAACTCCTAGTCGTGGCACGCATGCGGAATCTAGTTCCCCAACCAGGGATCGAACCCTCACCCCCTCCACTGGGAGCGTGGAGTCTTACCCACTGGACCACCAGGGAAGGCCCTATGTATAGAAGTTTTAAAGCTGGCTTATTTGATAAATTTGCTAACTCAATTTAAACAAAATGTAAGGTGGACTGCACAGTAACAGACACAAGGGTCACAAAGAGTGACAAATCACAGGTCAAATGGTCTACATAATTAGGAAAAACTAAATTGACGTTGCCACGATCACTACTACCTTCAAAAGGAAGAAAGGGAGAAAAGGTGAAATACACAGGGCTTTAATTTTAAAGTTGTTTATCATTACATATAATAGCTACCAACACAGAAACCTGACACTTAACTGGTAAACTGCATGATCTGGAACTTCTCCTGGACAGCTGACAGTCTTTGAGTAGGTGCCAGGGACGCAAGTTTCTGGCTCACAGTCACTAGTCAGCTGAGGTACAAAAGGACAAATTTGGGATGTGGCAGACCATTTAGGGGTGATAATCAACAGTGTGCGAAAGCTGAGTACAGACACAAAGATCCCGCCCAGGAGAAGATAGCCAGACACTCAAATGAAAAACAGAGGCAAAAGCAGACATAATTAGGTAACACTGGTATCTTTGGCCATTTAGGTATAAAACGTCAGGAACAAGACATTTAGTACCATGATGTATTTGCATGGCTGCAGTTTCAACGAGGTCAATATTACCTGGAATAAGCTAGATAATATTAAATCAAGTATTAAATTTAGATTAAATTTTCTTCAACCCTGTCCTAACCTGGGACTTCTTTTATGTTTTGGCATTAGAAAAGAACTGTTACTGTTTTTTCTTAAAGCCCACACACAATTTATAGAAAAAAAAAAAGTGCACTAGGAGAGGCTGTATAGTGTCACATTAAGAGTAAGCACTTTGGGACCAGATATCACCTGTGTGACCTTGGGAAGTCACTCATCTCCTTTTGCCCCAGTTTCCTTCTGTAACATGTCGAAAATAATAGTATCTACTTCCTAGTTACAAGGATTAACTGTATTAATATTTATAAAAGTACAAAGACCTGGAACACGGCATGCTTTAAGTATCTGTTGAAAACACACTCTTAACATTCTTTGATTCCTTTAGTTAAGTCAATTTCTAAAATTCCATGTCATAAAACACATGAAAGAGTTTAAGTATATATATATATATATATATATTTTTTTTTTTTTTTTTTTTTTTTTTTGCGGTACACGGGCCTCTGACTGCCATGGCCTCTCCCGTCGTGGAGCACAGGCTCCGGACGCGCAGGCTCAGCGGCCATGGCTCACGGGCCCAGTCGCTCCGCGGCATGTGGGATCCTCCCGGACTGGGGCACGAACCCCCGCCCCCTGCATCGGCAGGCGGACTCTCAACTGCGCCACCACGGAAGCCCTAAGTATATATTTTAAGAGATCTAATTGCTCATACCTTCTACTCATGCTATAAATACCTTCTGCTCATGCAACAAATTCTATTAAAAGAAAAGTGCCCATCTTTTACTTTTATTCAACTTACATAAAGGAATGGCCAGAAAAAAACAGCCATCACTTATTGAGTACTTACTGCGTACTATTCATACTTTACGTCACTTGGCCCTTACAATAATCCTATAAATTAGATGTTTTTAACCCCATTTCATAGATGAGGAAACTGAGATGCAGAGGTTAAATGACTTGCCCAAGGACACAGCTAATAAGGTTAAAACACAGCTAGTAAGGTTAAAGCTGGAATTCAAATCTGGGTTTTTCTGATTCCAAAGTCTATCTTCTTAATCACAAAATACCTTGCTTCTAAAAATAGTTTTGTCATCTACTAGGTACAATGGTCTTTAAATACGTAGCTTAAACGTAGGCAGACCTAAAAAAAAATATAAGATCTTAATAAAAACTAGTTTTTTTAAATAGTAAATGGGTAAATAAAAGTAAATAAGTAAATAGTAATAAGTAAATAAGTAATAAGTAATAAGTAAATAAGTAAATAGTAAATAAAAACTAGGTTTTTAAATAGTAAATGGGTATTCCAGAGCACTTGGTAATAAACATAGTAGTTTCTCATAATTACTTCTAAAATCAAACTGACCAACTGAAAAATCGTTGTACTAACGAGTATCACAACAGTTAGCTGAAAATGCTGGGCACCATAATTTCAGAATATTATTTATTTCTGAAAAGAGTGAAAGGGAATTCTTTTTTTTTTTTTTTTAAGGAGTGAGATGCTGAGGCCTGGGATGTGGACATCTGTGTCCATCCACTAATGATTCGGAATTCCCAGATGGCCTGGAACTCTCTGGCCCCACTTCTCCCCAAGAAAGGCTAGTGCTGACCCCTTGCTTGAAGATGATGCAGAAGCCTCTGCCTTGCAAGGCAGCAGGATAAGCAGGGGCCCCGACTGGTTTCCTCCTAAGAGCTGAAAGAGGGTCCTTTGGTCCAGGATAAATATTAATATAGCTGATGTGAATACAAAGCAAAGAGCTGGAGTTAAAATGCCTAATTTCTAAATCATATTTTTAAGTTCAAATGAGTCACTCATGAAAGTAAAATGTGAAAATAAGTATAATGGGAACACTAAATGCAAATGCCAATATTCCACTCCTTTTTTTAATTTTTTTTTTTATTTTTATTTTTTGCGGTACGCAAGCCTCTCACTGTTGCGGCCTCTCCCGTCGCGGAGCACAGGCTCCGGACGCGCAGGCTCAGCGGCCATGGCTCACGGGCCCAGCCGCTCCACGGCATGTGGGATCCTCCCGGACCGGGGCACGAACCCGTGTCCCCTGCATCGGCAGGCGTACTCTCAACCACTGCGCCACCAGGGAAGCCCTCCATTCCTTTTTTACAGGAAGTAAGGGAGGGGTGGGAGGAGCAACACAAAAGCCAGCGAGCCTGGCGTCCAGGCACACAGCTACCTCTGGTATATCAGTGAAGAACGGGCAGCTACCTTCGGATTTACATCACAACACCCTGTTCACTACGTGTTCAAGATGAAATAAAGAGTTTCTTAGTGAAATCCAATTTCCTAGTCCGTAAACCTGTCTACACATGCACTTCCCCTTAGGAATGGGATCTCTTCCCAATGTTGTATTCCCTAAGGGTCCAATCATGGTGCCTCCAGAGTTAGCCTTCAATAAATCTTTGCTACTGAAAAGTTACTAAATCTTCCACACTTCTATATATTTTACAACTTGAAAGGGCAGGTAAATAATGGTACCTGGGACAATACTAATTACTTTCCCTTTTGGGAACCCTCTTTATAACTGCTCACAGTGTAACTAGGATGTCGCCACACCTGCTAATGTGGTCTGCGTGTTTTAAATAGTCTGACCAAAACATACAGAAGTTCGAGAGAATACAAGACATTATAAATCACTAAGCGTAGGAAGTTCCCCAGAGCAGATGCTGCAGAGAACCTGCCCTGTCTTGGTTACAGCACAAGCTGAACAGGTATTACAGGTTTCTACTTTGAGCTCTTTTCTATACTCTATGCTTCAGACCTTATCTCTGAATGTCAAAGATTCCATCACTGCCTATGTAAAACTGATTAAGGATGTGAGCGAACTAAACACTCTCCCAAAATCTGTAAAAATGATGTCTAAGATGCTAACATAAAAGGTTCCTATTCAGAAATAAGATGCTTTTGATTGAAGCTTTACTATATATGATTGAAAGGAAACAAGGGTTAAACAACAAAGAAGTGAGGTACTCACATCCTAGGTTTCTAAATAAAACAACAAACGTGTGCCAAGCATCAGGGATGGACCAGGTATAAGGATGCATGCATGTTAGCCTGACTTAATGGTATAAGAGTTCATACTCCTTACAAAGCCACTTACAGAATACTAAATAAGAAAACCAAACTTCACATGATACTTCCTAGAAGACCGGTAATCTGTCCACCTGTGGGAACATCATCCTCACCCTACCAGGAGACAATTTTTCAGCAGCTCCAAAACCATAACCTTTAAGGTATTTTCCACATTCTGAGTGGATGCGTGTGTCCCCCAAACCAGAGTCTTCATGGAGGAAAGAGCAAGGTTGTTTTCGTTTTTGTTTTTACCTCCTGGCAGGAGGTTCTTTAATTGGCTGTTTTTGAGGAGAAAAGCTTCACCTGGGCCTCCCCATCGCTCGCATTACCTCCTGAACCATCCCCCCTCCCCAACTGGTGTGTAGAAATATTCTCCTCCACGAAACCAGTCGCTGGTGCCAAAAAGGTTGGGGGCCGCTGATATAAGCAACATTCGAGACTTCGGGGTTGCAACGGGATCAACAACAGAAGGGGAAGAAGAGTTTCTCTTGGAAGAAAAGAATAAAGGTCACTCCTTTTAAAACAGACAGAATGGAAGCAAAGATGGGATAAAACTGTATCTTGGTTTGGGTGGTGAAAGAAAACAAAATTCTTATCAGGCAGCCTTACTCTTCTCTGGAGAGAGAAGGGACAGGGGTTGTTGGATAACCTCTGAAGAGGTATTAGAAACCATTTAAAGGGTCACTGAGTATTACTGAGGACCAAAGTGAGACTCAGAAATTAGAAATTTGTAACGACCCCAAATGCCAGAGTTATTTTTCCCAAAGAGCGGATAAGAAGATCTGGGTGAGTACCCACACTGAAAAACTCAGAATGGAAAACATGCACAAGAAGTCAGCCACAGTTTTCCAGAGGACACTGGAACTCACCAGCAACAGACAGCAGATGTAACATTTGGGGGCATAAACACCTCCACCCCAGACAGGATGGCGGAAAGACAAACATAGGTGGGTTCAAACTCTTGTTCCTAGTTAACTAGCTATGATGTTGGTCAAGCTAACTTACCTCTGATTTCATTTGTATCGTATTTTGCATTATGCTTTGTCAATCATTTCACGTCTTTTGTTTGTTTTTGTTTGTTTCCCTTGTTAAGGGAAAGGTCTTGTGACTTTTTTTTTGCCTTTATTTTATTTCTTTATTCTTTATATAGCAGGTTCTTATTAGTCATCAATTTTATACACATCAGCGTATACATGTCAATCCCAATCGCCCAATTCATCACACCATCACCACCACCCCTCGCTGCTTTCCCCACTTGGTGTCCATTCGTTTGTTCTCTACATCTGTGTCTCAACTTCTGCTCTGCAAACCGGTTCATCTGTACCATTTTTCTAGGTTCCACATACATGCATTAATATACATTTGTTTTTCTATTTCTGACTTACTTCACTCTGTATGACAGTCTCTTGATCCATCCACGTCTCTACAAATGACCCAATTTCGTTCCTTTTTATGGCTGAGTAATATTCCGTTGTATATATGTACCACATCTTCTTTATCCCTTCATCTGTCGATGGGCATTTAGGTTGCTTCCATGACCTGGCTATTGTAAATAGTGCTGCAATGAACAGTGGGGTGCATGTGTCTTTTTTTTTTTTTAACATCTTTATTGGAGTATAATTGCTTAACAATGGTGTGTTAGTTTCTGTTTTATAACAAAGTGATTCAGTTATACATATACATATGTTCCCACATCTCTTCCCTCTTGCGTCTCCCTCCCTCCCACCATCCCTATCCCACCCCTCTACGTGGCCACAAACCACCTAGCTGACCTCCCTGTGCTATGCGGCTACTTCCCACTAGCTATCTATTTTACGTTTAGTAGTGTATATATGTCCATGCCACTCTCTCACTTTGTCACAGCTTACCCTTCCGCCTCCCCATATCCTCAAGTCCATGCTTTTTTTTTTTTTCTTAGATTCCATATATATGTGTTAGCATACAGTATTTGTTTTTCTCTTTCTGACTTACTTCACTCTGTATGGCAGACTCTAGGTCCATCCACCTCACTACAAATATCTCAATTTCATTTCTTTTTATGGCTCAGTAATATTCCATTGTATATATGTGCCACATCTTCTTTAGCCATTCATCCGATGATGGACACTTAGGCTGCTTCCATGTCCTGGCTATTGTAAAGAGAGCTGCAATGAACATTTTGGTACATGACTCTTTTTGAATTATGGTTTTCTCAGGGTATATGCCCAGTAGTGGGATTGCTGGGTCCTATGGTAGTTCTGTTTTTAGTTTTTTGAGGAACCTCCATACTGTTCTCCATAGTGGCTGTATCAATTTACGTTCCCATCAACAGTGCGAGAGGGTTCCCTTTTCTCCACACCCTCTCCAGCATTTGTTGTTTGTAGATTTTCTGATGATGCCCATTCTAACTGGTGTGAGGTGATACCTCATTGTAGTTTTGATTTGCATTTCTCTAATAATTAGTGATGCTGAGCAGATTTTCATATGCCTCTTGGCCATCTGTATGTCTTCTCTGGAGAGATGTCTATTTAGGTCTTCTGCCCATTCTTCGATTGGGTTGTTTGCTTTTTTAATATTGAGCTGCATGAGCTGTTTATATATTTTAGAGATTAATCCTTCGTCCATTGATTCATTTGCAAATATTTTTTCCTATTCTGAAGGCTGTCTTTTCGTTTGGTTTATACTTTCCTTTGATGTGCAAAAGCTGTTAAGTTTCATTAGATCCCATTTGTTTATTTTTGTTTCCATTACTCTAGGAGGTGCGTCAAAAAAGACCTTGCTGTGATTTATGTCAAAGAGTGTTCTTCCTATGTTTTCCTCTAAGAGTTTTATAGTGTCTGGTCTTACATTTAGGTCTTTAATCCATTTTGAGTTTATTTTTGTGTATGGTGTTAGGTAGTGTTCTAATTTCATTCTTTTACATGGAGCTGTCCAGTTTTCCCAGCACCACTTATTGAAGAGACTGTCTGCTCCATTGTATATCCTTGCCTCCTTTGTCATGGATTAGTTGACCATAGGTGCGTGGGTTTATCTCTGCGCTGTTTATCCTGTTCCATTGATCTGTATTTCTGTTTTCGTGCCAGTACCATATTGTCCTGATTACTGTAGCTTTGTAGTATAGTCTGAAGTCAGGGAGTCTGATTCCTCCAGCTCCATTTTCTTCTCTCAAGATTGCTAAGGCTATTCGAGGTCTTTTGTGTCTCCATGCAAGTTTTAAGATTTTTTGTTCTAGTTCAGTGAGAAATGCCACTGGTAATTTGATAGGGATTGCATTGATTTGGAGATCGCTTTGGGTACTATAGTCATTTTCCAAATATCATTTCTTCCAATCCAAGAACATGGTATATCTCTCCATCTTTGTGTCATCTTTGATTTCTTTCATCAGTTTCTTATAGTTTTCTGAGTACAGGTCTTTTACCTCCTTCGGTAGGTTTATTCCTAGGTATTTTATTCTTTTTGTTGCAATGGGGAATGGGATTGTTCCCTTAATTTCTCTTTCTGATGTTTTGTTGTTAGTGTATAGGAATGCAAGAGATTTCTGTGCATTAATTTTGTATCCTGCAACTTTACCAATTCATTGATTAGCTCTAGTAGTTTTCTGGTGACATCTTTAGGATTTTTTATGTATAGCAGTATCATGTCATCTGCAAACAGTGACAGTTTTACTTCTTTTCCAATTTGGATTCCTTTTATTTTCTTTTCTCCTCTGACTACCGTGGCTAGGACTTCCATAACTATGTTGAATAATAGTGGAGAGAGTGGACATCCTTCTCTTGTTCCTGACCTTAGAGGAAATGCTTTCAGTTTTTCACCACTGAGAATGATGTTTGCTGTGGGTTTGTCGTATATGGCCTTTATTATGTTGAGGTAGGTTCCCTCTATGCTCACTTTCTGGAGAGTTTTTGTCATAAATTGGTGTTGAATCTTGTCAAAAGTTTTTTCTGCATCTATTGAGATGATCATTTTTTTTTGTTTGCTTTTTTTTCCCACACACACACACTGTATTTTATTTTTACAAGAGATAAATAAACTGACACCAAGCATTGTAAGTGGATGAACACAACAAAAGCGATGATTGCAATTACCAAACATGAAACACACTCATACTATGTCATAATATTGACATTCAGTCCAGCAATCCTCCACTGTAACATCTCCTTTATTTTGCAGTGAAAATTGATTTGTATATTTTTTGCCTCTGAGTCCCTGTGGGATTTTTTAAAATTATTATTCAAACAGAAACTCACAAAAATTATAATCATCCTCATCAGTTCACTGAGTCCCATGTAATTAAATTTTTTGTATCTTGATCTTTTGATAGCACTTTTATGAATTCATCAGTTTTCCATTAGAGTTCTGAAAATGCTTTTTCATTCAGTTCAGCAGTATAGTCAGTTACCAGAAACCTGTACTTGTCAGAGTCTTTTCCATGGATTCCTTAAAGATGAAACCCTTTTATGGCAACATTTTTGCAAAAGCATCAGAGTACACCCAGAACTGTCTGTAAATGACAAAAGACTTAAAAATGACCACAGTTAAAGATTTGATGAAAGTTCACAATAATGCAATTGACAAGGAAATTAAGTTATTTCTGAGATATATATTTTAAAGTAACAACTAAAATTATGACTTATAACATTATACCAGAATATATAAGATTTTTAGAAATTTCATGTAATGTCTGAAACATCTATATTAACATATTTCCATACAAATAACCCAAAGAGAGTTTATTAGTTGTTTTTTTGTTTGTTTTCTTATACTGCAAGTTCTTATTACTCATCAATTTTATACACATCAGTGTATACATGTCAATTCCAATCGCCCAATTTAGCACACCACCATCCTCACTTCACCACGGTTTCCCCCCTTGGTGTCCATACGTTTGTTCTCTACATCTGTGTCTCAACTTCTGCTCTGCAAACCAGTTCTTCTGTAACATTTTTCTAGGTCCCACATATATGCATTAATATATGATATTTGTTTTTCTCTTTCTGACTTACTTCACTCTGTATGACAGTCTCTAGATCCATCCATGTCTCAACAAATGACTCAATTTTGTTCCTTTTTACGGCTGAGTAATATACCATTGTGTATATGTACCACATCTTCTTTATCCATTCCTCTGTCGATGGGCATTTAGGTTGCTTCCATGACCTGGCTATTGTAAATAGTGCTGCAATGAACATTGGGGTGCACGTGTCTTTTTGAATTATGGTTTTCTCTGGGTTTATGCCCAGTAGTGGGATTGCTGGATCTTGTTCCTTCATCTGGTATGTAGCCCCTCTGCCTTTTCATCTTGTCTATCTTTCTGTGAATGTGGTTTTTGTTCCACATGCTGCAGGATTGTAGTTCTTCTTGCTTCTGCTGTCCGCCCTCTGGTGGATGAAGCTATCTAGGAGGTTTGTGCAAGCTTCCTGATGGGAGGGACTGGTGGTGGGTAGAGCTGGGTGTTGGTCTGGTGGGCAGAGCTCAGTAAAACTTAAATCCGCTTGTCTGCTGAGGGTTGGGGCTGGGTTCCCTTCCTGTTGGTTGTTTGGCCTGAGGCAACCCAACACTGGAGCCTACCTGGGCTCTTTGGTGGAGCTAATGACAGACTCTGGCAGGGCTCACGCCAAGGAGTACTTCCCAGAACTTCTGCTGCCAGTGTCCTTGTCTCCACAGTGAGCCACAGCCACCCCCCACCTCTGCAGGAGACCCTCCAACACTAGCAGGTAAGTCTGGTTCAGTCTCATATGGGGTCACTGCTCGTGGGTCCCGATGAGCACACTACTTTGTGTGTGTCCTCCAAGAGTGGAGTCTCTGTTTCCCCCAGTCCTGTCGAAGTCCTGAAATCAAATCCCTCTAGCCTTCTAAAGTCTGATTCTCTAGTAATTCTTCCTCCCATTGCCAGACCCCCAGGTTGGGAAGCCTGACGTGGGGCTCAAAACCTTCACTCCAGTGGGTGGACTTCTGTGGTATAAGTGTTCTCCAGTTTGTGAGTCACCCACCCAGCAGTTATGAGATTTGATTTTATTGTGATTGCACCCCTCCTACCATCTCACCGCAGCTTCTCCTTTGTCTTTGGATGTGAGGTATCTTTTTTGGTGAGTACCAGTGTCTTCCAGTCAATGACTGTTCAGCAGTTAGTTGTGATTCTGGTGCTCTCGCAAGAGGGAATCTCACGTTTTTTTTATAAATTTATTTATTTTTGTCTGCATTGGGTCTTTGTTGCTGCGCGTGGGCTTTCTCTAGTTGCAGTGAGCAAGGGATACTTTTCATTATGGTGTGTGGGCTTCCCATTGCGGTGGCTTCTCTTGTTGCAGAGCACGGGCTCTAGGTGTGTGGGCTTCAGTAGTGGCTCGCGGGCTCAGTAGTTGTGGCTCACAGGCTGTAGAGTGCAGGCTCATTAGCTGTGGCACACAGACTTAGTTGCTCTGCGGCATGTGGGATCTTCCCAGACCACGGCTCGAATCCATGTCCCCTGCATTGGCAGGCAGATTCTTAGCCACTGCACCACCAGGGAAACCCCTCACATGTCTTTTTAAAAAGGCACATGTTAAATGCTACCCATAAATAAGAGAAAATATACAAAATCAGATAAATTATCTAAAAGTACCTAGATTGGTGCCTGGCTTCGCGGGCACTCAGTAGATGTTTGGTGATATGCAAAACAGCTTCTGATGGAAGATTACAAATTCCTTAATAATTTATTACATATGACAATCGTTCCCTGCGTTTTATATTTACAGGTATAATTTATTTCATTGGGAAGGGGCTACAAGGTGAAGATAGACTCCAATTTGCTCTTTTGCCTACATACAAATAGTACCCCAAGGTATCGGGGGAATACAGAGATCTGGGGATGGAATTCAGAAAATCCATTAAGTTAGGCGAGAAAGAAATTATCCTTTGCCATCACTGATCTCTAACTGAAATTTAACATTTCCTTTAATTATGAATATAGACAACAGGCCACACTTGTATTAGCGGCACCTCTGATTTTTATCAACAAGAAAATTCAGATATTTTATATCGTATTATATTCACTGCAGATATCCTGAAATATCATTTACACTCATTGCCACTCCAAAATTACCAGTTATTAGACTCACTTTTAGACTTTATTTAATGTGATATAGATATTACTGTATCACAAATATGTTTGAATATTGTCCTACCTATATTTCAATATAATTGGCCTGCTCTGCAATCATACAGTTGCGCGCGCGTGTGTAGTACAGATTTTAAAAAGGTTAAGAACTTCTTTTTCAAAGGACGGTTAAGACCCTGCAGACTTTGCTCTATTCCAAGAGGTTCCCCCCCTCTTTCTCTCCTCTTTCCCAGTCTGTCCTCCTCACGCCCCTCTTCCATCCTGCCTGGCTTCAAATGCAAGGAACTTGGGAAGAGAAAGAGGGCAAAGAGGAAAACCTATGGCCAATTCTGCATCCCTTTTCTCCTCTCCCCTCAAATATGATTATTATTTATATTCACAGCCTCTAAATACATTTCCTCTCCTAAACTCTGAAGCGTCTTTTGTGACTCTTTGCTCCTTAAACCCTAACACCAATATCAGTGATAAAATGTCTAGGGTAGTCAGCGTGTCACTCTCAATTGGACAAATCATAGCTTTTTAATGCCCAAAGACCCATAACCTGTGTGGCTACACACTGACAGAAGGGGGTCTATCAAACAACAAGGAGACAGTCAGATAGGGAGAGGTGGGCAGTGGAGGGAATGGGCTGGGAAGGGAGGTGGGCTGCAGAAAGAGTTTTGATTTCTCATCTTCCTAGTGTTGGAAGGAAAGAAGGAATGAATAAAGGGAAACACATACACACACACTCCTACCTGGAGAAACCACCACATGGGCTATGAAACTGCTCCAGGAAAGGAAGAAGAAAGAGTAAGACTGTGTCCCCATTGGAAGTGGGCCAGGAAGAAAAGAAGCACTGGGTGAATAGAGAACAGTGAAGATAGAGGACCTGCTGGTTAGTTCTTGATACTAACTTGGTTAGTTCTCAAGCACCTAGTTCAGACTAAGAAGCGTCCAAATGGGAAGCCCAGGTTTGCTCATATTCACATGGTTCTTCTCCCCAGCTTCCATGTACCCAGAACAAAACTCCACTGGAGACCCTATAGCAAGCCCAGGAGCCATCTGCCGAAGCTTAGAGCTAGAGAAAGAGGTTTCCATCACACTTGATTAAGAAGGGAGGGGGAAGGCAAAGGAGAATCCTTACAATGTTACAGTAGAGGGATGTATCTGCCCCCAAAAATACTGCAGATGAATTAAGTTTTCCAGTACTATCAGTATTACACATCACAAGTTGGCTGATTTATCTACACATTATTTCTATGAGACAATGCACTTGTGCAAGTTCTAAACAAATGATTCATATAAAGTCTGAACATGACTCATGACAAAGAACTACTTTTAGTAATTATGCACCAAAGCACCAAACAAACGTAGGAACAGAACATAAGAAAGTAAAAGTTTAAGAAATGATGAAAATATTAAGACAGTGGTAAACATCTTTTAAAAAAAAATAACAAGGCGTATTTTGATATTTTGTACAAATTTTAGTTGATTACACTTTATTATTAAAACCAGATACACATAGCGAAGCCAAGCTTAAATTCAGTGTATAAATTCAATGCTTTAACATAAATTTTAAAACACACACAAATTGGTTATTTTTCTACGCTATACCTCTATAAAAACATTTTTCAATGAAATGCCTGTTTTTTTTTTCATACACAAAACACATTCTCAATTATCCAGAAAATCAACATGAGGAATAGTATTTATATGATACAATGTTACTCTTTTAAAAGATGAAGCAAAAATTGTGTAGTTACAAGACATATAGAAAAATAAAACTAGAATTTCTTTGCTTCTGATGTATGAGTAAAATAGCTTTAGAAAAACATTTTGTTATTCTAGCAATTAATGTTCAAATAACAATATTTTAAGCTCAAGGTGATGTAACAGCATCCTACTGCTACTTGAAAATACTGGGATGCGATGACACACCAAGACTGTAAACATTCGAAGGAAATGAAAAAGCCAGCTACATTTTTCCAAAGTAACTGTGAATGCTGACCCTTCCGTACTTACTACAGTACTCGTCTAATTACACCGTCTAGTTTTTACCCCTATAATTTCAAGTATTATTTCATCAATACCTTGCTAATATAATACTTGGAACAAAATTTCTATCTATATTTATTCACAAGGCCTACATTCTTACAAGATGAAATGTTTAAGTGCTTTATTCTTTAAATTCACAAAGCAATCTGACAAGGAATATATCCTAAAACTGAAAGGTCGAATTAGAAAGTGCATAGAGATGGTGCCTTATAATTTTGGTTCCTTTAAATCTTAAAACATTGCAAGAAAAAAAAATATTGTCTTCACGGAAATGACTGGAAGGGATGAATTACGTCCAGCAATTTCATGTTCAAGAAAAATCTGTTTTACCCGTAACTTACCCATTTTCTTTGCCTCAATAGAAAACATTTTCCCAAAAACGTTCAATATAACACTCTTATATGGAAGGAGAGTTAAAATTAAATAGAAACCCATTTCTTATGGAAGAATAATGCATAAATGAGTGGTCATCACTTTAAAATCATCTACCAAGATGCTGGCAGAAAAAAAATCAGAGCTTGCCTAGCACATAGTAGGAGCTCACTAAGCATTTGTTAAGTAAAGCAATTTAATGTTTAAAAACTTTCCAGTGGGAGTAAATTGAAAGTTGGAGTAGCAACCTGTCCTCTCATTCAAATTACTTAAATGTAAGTTCTGTGATAAGGAAAAACATTAAACTAAGGTAAATGTATAATAATTCCATTTTATATTAAAACAAACTTGCATTTCAACATAAATACAAAGCAATTGCTAAAGCAATAAACCTAATTGTGAACTTCCTGCACTTTCCCAGAAATGATTGCACCATAGTACAATTGCTTTTAAAAGCTCTCTGATTTACATCAGATGACTAATTTTTTTTGGGGGGGGGGGCATTTACTTAAATGGAAGTGTGCAAATTCATATTATGGGAACAAAAGTAAGACTATTTTCTGACCCCAGAAAAATCTACTCCTTCTGTTCTTAAAAGGGATATCTAATTTGAATAATCGAGATGACATTTCTTTCCTGTGCCCTGAAGGAAAGTACATTCTCGGTGCTGTTTGGAAGCTGGCACACACATAACTCAATCCTGGTTAATTTCCAAAAGCACAGATGTTATAGTAAATCCTCTTCTTTCAATGCCAAAAAGTTTTTGCTCCTAGAAATTGTTTCCCTGGCATATTCTCAACATATCAGTATCTCAATACCTGCTAATCCTAGAGAAGGAAGAGTAGCCAACACACTTTAGAAAGTAAAGGTTCCATTCTGAATCTGTAAAAGGTTGGCTTTCACTTTGTGCAAGACCCTATCTGTTAAATCTGAGAGCTTAAAATAGTAACCTTTGGTACACATTGGAATCACAGAGTGGGAAAGGGGTATCAGCTGTGTGTTTTAATATGTAGCTAACTATTAAACTGTCTGCTCGGAACACATCAAGGATTTTCTTACAAATGAGGTTAACAATTCGATCTTTGGAAAGACAGAGAAACATATTTTGGCAAATTCAGATGGAAGTTTTATGACATTTACTGAAGTGTTTTCCCAGTGAAAAACCAATGATTAACTCAAAATAAGCTATGAGAGAGAGAGAGAGAGAGAGAGAGAGACACAACATTTTGCTTTTCTCTTCCTTTCAAAACATGAGGGTAAAACTGAAGAGTGAAAGAAAAAAATTCCATAAAAAATACTTAAGTTTTCCTATATTCTTTCTTTAGGGAATATTCTGAACACTTCTAATATAAAATATTAATATGTGTTTCTATAACAAATCCTTTGATTTAAATGAAAGCAAAAACCTCACTGCTTTCTTTTATAAATATAAGCTATAATTATTATTAACACTATTATTACTATTGATTTTATTTTAGTATTTAGCCACAGAATATTCAAGTAGCAAAAAAATTATTTCTTAGGACAACATTAAAATTATAAAGACTTTGCACCCTCCCACTAAATTTAATTTAAAAATACCTTACTATAAAATGTCAAAAATTAAAAATTCAAACTCATTGACCCAGCAATACAACTGTGAACTTATCTAAAAACAAAATGTCCTAAGGAATTTATGTTCAAGGATGTTTATCATAGAATTAAATTATTTTAACAAAAAGGATTAGAAAACTAACCACTGAAAATAGGAAATCAATGAAATATATTATGATACACCTATATAATACAATACTGCGTAGTCATTATAGAATAAGAAATTGTCACTAGTGGGGCTGAAAGCATAGGAACTTTTTCAGTCCTCTTACGCCCCTTTATAAAAACTGCCTGAATTTATCATCAGCATGTATTGCTTTTCCAGTAATTACTAGAAAGATGTAGAAGACAATTTATTTAATAGAAAAATTGCAGACATATTAATGGAATCAAGTTATGAATGTGTATACTATGATCCCAATTCCCTTATGTGTATAAATGTGTAAGTAGAAAACTAAAAATATGTCAACAGTTTGTATATGTGGATGGCAGAGTATAGGTATTTTTTTTGGAATTAATTTTCTATATTTCCCAGTAGGAGCATTTCTTTTATACTCAGAAACAAAATTTTATTTCACATAATATATTGTTATGCCCCATTTGGCTGCCATATAATAACTAAAGTTATAAATCCTTTGGCTTAAAAGAAAAGGAATAATTTATGATTTGGCCTACAAAAACAAGGTAAATGATGATAATGATGATAGGAATGGGGAGGAGGTGATTATCCAAGTGTCCAATATCAAGGACTTTATCTGAAAAAAATGAACAACACTGGGATTATAGTATATCTCTATGTCATACAATAAATAAAGTTAGAAGAAAGCACTATATTACAAAAAGTTGTTTATAATATACACTAAAAAACAGATTTAACAGAGTGAAAGTAAGTCCATGGATGACAGATACATAATATGTTATGTATAAGAGATACGTGGGGACCTATCACTAAACAAATCACAGAAGCCAACTATGCCCAATTGGTAAAATCACCTTAATCCCACTATAGACAGACTATCAGCTGAAGGAGTCACATCAACTTGCTATAATCAACAGCCTTCTACTATCAATTACACAAAAATTGCGAACACTGCTACATATACACTACATAAAAAGTGAACTCACCAAGGCCTCTGACACATCCCTCAAGGCCTTGCGTAGATTTGAGACTAAGAAATACTTCAAATACTTTGAGTAGTAATTTCAACTGTTCAAATTAAAAGTTTTCATTTACTCATACCTGACTTTCTTTGAACTGAAACTTTTAACCTATGCTAATTTGCACAACATTAATGGCTTTAAGAGAAGACTAATATTTAACTAGTACAATGTGCAGAAAAGACATTTGAACAGTAAGCTTAAAATGGATGTTATTCATTACTGAAAGTAATGTTATTTTGGAACTAAGTGAACTGCATAGAGTTTTAAATGAAACGTTGAACAATGGAATACTATGCAGAGGTTAACATTTTAATGACTCTACAGAAGTGTAAGAAAATGTTACAGCAACCATCTAGTGAAAACAGAAGATTACTAAAGGATACAAAGATTATGGCTATAGCTAGATGAAAATGGGTGATGGTGAAATTGTGGGTAAATCTACTTCACAAAAAATTTTTAACATTATGGATAAATCATTGTTTCAACTAAAAAAGATAAGGCAATTTTTCTAAGCCTAAATGCCCAGTTTGCTTCTTTTGAGATCCAGATTTTAAGTAAAGGAATAAAGAATAAAATTGAATGCACAGCTGTTTGCTTCTAGGAATACAAACAGGAGGAAATAAACAGAAGGAGGCTAATGTCTGTGAGACTGGGCTAACTACTTCATTCCCAGCTGTGTTTTAATTTGTATTACAAAACAGTAACAACCCCTTTTTATGACAGTCAGAGGCTGCGAACTTCCATTTGTGCCCAGCAAAAGTTAAAGGCACACTAGAAAATACTTGGAGGGATTTCCCTGGTTGCGCAGAGGTTAAGAATCCACCTGCCAATGCAGGGGACATGGGTTCGAGCCCTGGTCTGGGAAGATCCCACATGCCACGGAGCAACTGAGCCCGTGCGCCACCACTACTGAGCCCGCACGCCACAACTACTGAAACCTGTGCGCCTAGAGCCCGTGCTCTGCAACAAGAGAAGTTGCAGCAATGAGAAGCCCATGCACTGCAACGAAGAGTAGCCCCCGTTCACCGCAACTAGAGAAAGCCTGCACACAGCAACGAAGACACAACGCAGCCAAAATTAATTGATTGATTGATTGATTAATTTAAAAAAGAGATTACTTGGAATGTTAGCTTCAGTAATTTGTTGTCTGGTTTATATTCTAAGTTGTACAACATCAGTTGAATTACTCAGGAGTTAATTCTAATTTAATGCCATTTAAAATCAGAAATGACAAAAGAGATGCCTCATCACTTACAAGTAACCTAAAATACAAGAAAGATGGGCAAGTTAAAAATCACACCTGATTTGCTGTGGTAAGATAATTAGGGAAATAATAAAGCAAGTCAGTACAGACTAAGGTCAGTTAATGCCATGGATCACAACTGCAAATGGCCCTGTTCTCTACCCTTCAAAAACGATACAAGATTTCTACTCTAGCCAGAGAAATCAGGGAGGCAGGGTTATGTTCAGATGGAGACAAGGCAACACTACAGCAGGTGAATGTCTTCGTTAGAGCTACTTTAGACACTACTCTCTGTTAGTCTCTTTTTTTTTTTTTTTTTTTTTTTTTTGCAGTACGCGGGCCTCTCATTGTTGTGGCCTCTCCTGTTGTGGAGCACAGGCTCCGGACGCGCAGGCTCAGCGGCCATGGCTCACGGGCCCAGCCGCTGCGCAACATGTGGGATCTTCCCGGACCGGGGCACGAACCCGCGTCCCCTGAATCGGCAGGCGGACTCTCAACCGCTGAGCCACCAGGGAAACCCTCTGTTAGTCTCTTAAATGGAGAACTGTAAGGTCAATGGAAGCCCAGAACCTATAAGAAATTCAAAACTTTACTAAAAAAGACATTCTTCAAGGTCCCGGTTTTTTTTTTTGTTTTGTTTTGGGGTTTTTTTTGCCGTTCGCGGGCTTCTCACTGTTGTGGCCTCTCCCGTTGCGGAGCACAGGCTCCGGACGCGCAGGCTCAGCAGCCATGGCTCACGGGCCTAGCTGCTCCGCGGCATGTGGGATCCTCCCGGACCGGGGCACGAACCCGCGTCCCCTGCATCGGCAGGCGGACTCCCAACCACTGCACCACCAGGGAAGCCCCCGATTGCCTCTTTTTTGATCTGGTGAATTTTAATCTGATCATCTATTACTTATACTGTAAATGGATGTTTTACCACAAAACTCAACTGCTAAAAGATCTTTTTGGGTAGGGTACAGCCCCACAACTGCCAATCCATCCCAAGTCTGAATTCCAACTCTGCCAGTTCTTTAAGGTTTGAGGTCCTCATTTTAAGGTTTTTGAATATATAAATGCTCAAAAACCGGTGGACAGGTCCGTAAAATGTATGCAGTAAATGACGTAAGGCAGGTAAAACACTCACCAGAGTACCTGGATGTAGTAAGTGTTCCATAAACAGCAGATATTACATAAAACAAATAGACAAAAAGTTAAAATACAAGTAAAAGTTGTCTCTGATTCAAATAACTGTTTTCTCAAAGTTTGAAAAAACAAAAAGCAAACCAAAATATCCCCTCCCATTATTATCATGCAATGTCTTATCCCTAGCATCTGGCACCATACCTAGCAAACAGTAGGTATTAGATAAATATTATTACATTACTAGATAATAACTATCAAAATCTATTATGAAATTCTGAGAATTTCTAGTTTGGAGACCTTGCCTATTTCACCTCTGCATCCCAGGGCCTGGCAGATTATGTAACATATTCAGTTAATTTCATCTTTTCTCATGAAATTAAAAATTAATTTGAATTCGTAAAACTTCTGACTTGTAATTTAACTCAATGTAAGGGCTTTTGTGTTTGGACTACAACATATGTAAGGGTAACGGCCAAGTCTGTCTAGTTAATTATTCCCAATAGATGCTCAATATTTGACAGAAATTAAGGGACTCAAATATTTAAATAAATGCATGAATTTTCACGTTCTGTAAAACAGGGAAACAGAACCATAATTCCTAACCAGAGGTCAGACCAAACAAATGTGTGAGAAGGCTATATTGAAAATATTACTGCTGGCAGTTCTGTTTTAAGAAAAAGTCTTAGACTATGTCAATTATTTATCAATAAAGCTAGAAAAAAGAAAAGAAAAAGTCTTAGAAGCTGATCACCTTAAGGAACTAACAGCAGTGTCATCATTTTAGATCCAAGAAGCATTTACTCTAAATGGCATACTGGATTTTTGGGTGCCTTCTTACCAAGACCGAAAGAAACATAAGAATTCAGTGTCATATATAGTTTCACCAATAACACATGGTTTTTACCTGAGAAACTCCATACAACCAACTTTCTAAAGTAAAGAGCCAGCTTTCCACACTGCTCTATAAAAATCTCCAATTACTTCCTGTTCTGTTTCACAGAAGTTGTAATGACTGGCTTGGCTCCATTCCCTAAAGGAAAGAAAACAAAGCAAGGAAATGCTCCTATCTAACCTTTTGATCCCTCTGCCAATTAGAGAACACGCTGCCAGGGAGGTCCCTGGAATACTAACCTTGAGAGACAATAACTGATATAGGAAACCTCAAAAAGCAAGATTCTAAAATGGAAAATACTTCCTAATACAAATATTCCTCTCAAAAAGCAAACAAAAGTACTAATTATAAAAATTACCTTCTCTGTACACCTGGGTCTGCCTGTATCAACTATTACAGAGAGGAGGATGGTTCATTCAATGTACACTTTTCAGGAATGTCTCTGAAGATAAAGATCTTCAATCAGAGATGAGTTAGCTTCAGAGAGCCATGTGAGTTGTTTCAGGGCGTATTAGGATATTTGGGTCAGTAGGTGTTATCACACTCAGTGCCACAGAAGCCAGAAACTGTCACAATTTTTCCCCATGTGTTTGATTTATTATGAGGATTAGGAGAAGTAATTCTATCTCTGATAGAATCTTGTCACCTAAGTACATGAATCCTTTGCAATCTTGTGTGCAGAGCACTAACAAATTTTAAAGATTAATGATATTGTATGCCCAAGACTATGATTCACTCTTTTAAACTGTTATCTTCTTTTGCGGAAGAAAACATATTCCACTTGATTCTAAGTAGGTTACATCTGAAGTCCAGATACAGGGGATTCCAAAGTTTACTAAAAAATCTACAGATCCTCAAACTGCAGTAATCAGGCAAATGTCTGACTGAAGACTAACAGGACAGTACACAAATGGGACCTGAAGAAAAACTAAGGTTTAAGGACTTAATAAGAAAGAATCTTGCTTTCTTCCATTCCTGGCAGGGGCTCTCTTACTAGATGGAGTTGGGTTCATTATTCAGAAGCATCTAATAAAAAGCATTTTTATTTAATCTCATGATCAAAACAAGTTCAGAACTGTCTGGACTTCCACCTTACCAGGTAAAAAGTTGATAATATAAAAACACACTTCAGTTATTTTACATAGAGCTTCTGAGATCTTCCCAGTATGGGACAACGAGCTTTCAGATAAGTACCAAGAGTTCCTATGCACACCTTTAAAATAATCTGTTTAAAGACAGGCAATTCTGTCCGCTTGCATACCTCCAGTAGTATTCCTTCCTGCTTTTCTGACTGGTCCTTTACTGCTTCTCCCCTCTTTGCTTCATTTTCCACTCTATGCTTCAGCCATGCTTGTATGAACCCAGAGGGTTAGCCCAATACTGACATACAAAGAAAGGGGTTTCTCACTCTTACCTGATGATTTAACATCAATATATAATGTTGGGGCATACGAACCCCTCAGGACAAAGCCTATCATTTCTCTGTGCCCACAAAGTACAGACCTTAGAACAGAAGTCACTTGATGTTGCCTGGTGTCCTGATAAAAAATGGCATTTTATTTTAAATCACTGAAAGCCAGTATAAATATCAGACTATTAACAGACGATTCTAGTGTTTAAGTCTAAAAAACACACCAAACACTCTGCTTCCATCAATAAGTACAAACAAAAAAAAGTGAAAAGCATTTAACCAACATTTAACTCCTCCCACTAAACAAAGATCAGTACTCTTCTTTAGAATAACTTCTCCAAAATTATGAAGGGATTTTACCAGGCTTTTCCTCTAATAACCTCTTACTGAACTTGTGGTGCATACTGAAATCTATCTTTCTTGTAAAGTCAACTACTGAGGGGAAAATTTGTTATCTACTACTAAGTATTTTGGGTCTAATGTAAAAGACAATATATGTATTACCCTTTTAAACACCCCCCTCTAAAAAAAAAAGGCAAAAGTAGAAAGTATAAAAGAGGAAAGCACAAAATAAGAAGGCAGAAATAATTTTAAATATACCAGTAATCACAACAGATATAAACTAAATTTCCAGATTAAAAAAATTTTGTTAAAGCTGGTATGATATATTAAAATCAGACAAATAGGCAAGACCATAAGTGTAAATGGAGGTAGAGGTCAACTCCCCAGGATAAAATGTTGACTTCATTCTGATGACATAGTCTACACTTAACAAAACATAACAATTCTACGCTTAAATGCATCCTGATAATGTAATTTCAAAACTTAAAAAAAAAACAAACAGAACTTCACAAAGAAAATGAAAAGTCAACACAACAGTTGAAAATTATTAATATACCTTTCTCAGCAACTGATTCCAATCTCACGCAAACTTTTCCAGGACACAAAAAGTGGAATACCTTCCAACTCGTTTTTTGAGGCTAGAACAACCTTGATTTCAAAGCCAGACAATGACAGTACAGAGAGGGAATTTACAAGGCAATTTCACTTATTATCGCAAATGGCAAAGTCCTAAACAAAATATCAACAGGCCCAATGAAGCAATGTGTAAAAGAGAAGGTACATCATGACCAAGTTGGGTTTACTCCAAGAATGATAGGTTGGCTTACCATTAACAAGTGTAGTAAACACAATTCACAGTAATTTGCTGAGTTAGCAAATTTTTAAAAATTCATCTAAATGGATACAGAAAAAATATTTGATAAAATTTAACACTCACTCCTAATAAAAGTTCTTACCAAACTAGGAATAGCAGAGATTTTTCTTAACCTAGAAAGAATACCCTCTAAAAATCTTCATTAAATATCATTCTTAATGGTAAAATAAGAAGGAGGTTTTTTTTGCAGTACGCAGGCCTCTCACTGTTGTGGCCTCTCCCGTTGCGGAGCACAGGCTCCGGACGCGCAGGCTCAGCGGCCATGGCTCATGGATGGGCCCAGCCGCTCCGCGGCATGTGGGATCTTCCCGGACCAGGGCACGAACCCGCATCCCCTGCATCAGCAGGCGGACTCTCAACCACTGCATCACCAGGGAAGCCCCAGAAGCAGTTATTTTTAAGTCAGAGCTGTAGTTGCTTCTATTAATAGTTATCATTGTACTGGAGGTACTAACCAGAAACATAAAGAAATACAAAGGGTAAAATGGAAAAGGATAAAAGGACTGGAAAGAAAAAAATCTGCCATGACTTACAGAAGATTGATAAACAATTATATATTCATCAAAAGATCCCTTAAAAAAAGTGAAGGCAGGGCTTTCCTGGTGGCACAGTGGTTAAGAATCTGCCTGCCAATGCAGGGGACATGGGTTCGAGCCGTGGTCTGGGAAGATCCCACATGCCATGGAGCAACTAAGCCCATGCGCCACAACTATTGAGCCTACACTCTAGAGCCCGCGAGCCACAACTACTGAGCTCACACACCATAACTACCAAAGCCCGTGCGCCTAGAGCCCGTGCTCTGCAAAGAGAAGTTATGGCAATGAGAAGCCCACGCACCACAATGAAGAGTAGCCCCCACTTGCCGCAACTAGAGAAAGCCTGCATGCAGCGATGAAGACCCAACACAGCCAAAAATAAATAAATAAAATAAATAAATTTATCAAAAAAAAAAGTGAAGGCAACAAAAGTACTAATTGGAAAAGATACATGCACCCCAATGTTCATAGCAGCAATAGCAGCATTATTTACAACTGCCAAGATATGAAAGCAACCTAAGTGTTCATCAACAGATGAATGGATAAAGAAGATGTGATTTTACATACACACACACACACATGCACACACGCACATACACAATGGAATACAACTCAGCCATAAAAACAGAATGAAATTCTGTCATTTACAACAACATGGATGGACCTGGAAGGTATTATGCTAAGTGAAATAAGTCAGGCAGAAAGACAAGTACTGTATGATATGACTTACATGTGGAATCTAAAAAATAAAACAAACTAGTGAATATAACAAAAAAGAAAACAGACTCAGAGATAGAGAAAAAACTAGTAGTTACCAGTGGTAAGAGGAAAGGGGAGAGGGACAACATACGTGTAGATTAAGAGATATGAACTATTATGTATAAAAATAAGCTACAAGGATATACTGTACAACACAGGGGATATAGCCAATATTTTAAAATAACTATAAAGGGAGTATAACGTTTAAAAAAAGTGAAGGCAAGATACAAACCCAAAGAGTAGATTTGCAAAAGATTACTATGTATGTTTAATAAAGAAAAAAATTCCTCAAAATCCAAAGAAAAAAGACACAAAGTAGACAAAAGATATAAGCACATGTCACAGAGGAAGAAACATGAATATACAATGAACCTAATAAAAGATGCTTAATTTCATTAACCTGGGAAATTCAAAGTAAAAGCCATAATTAGGAAACATTTGACAACCACCAGACTGGCCAAAACGTAAAAGTTGGACAATATGAAGTGCTGACAAAGATATGAAGCAATAAGAACCCATATACTGCTGTAGGGAGTACAACAGTACAACCACTTCGGAAAATAATTTAGATTTATTCAAAGAAGTCGAAATGCACCTTACCACCTCGATTATACTCATAGTTATATGTTTGAGAGAAACTTGCAAATGTGCATGAGGAGACATATGATAATGCTCACATAAAGCCATAAAAAAAAGAGCAAACACATGTCCACCAATGGGTAATGTTTATACTGTAGTATAATCATACACTGAACACAGTCATAAAAATGAACCACATCAATTTGGGATGAATCTCACAAATAATTATGTTTAACAAAATAAGCAAATCACATACAGAATGTCTTCACTTTTATGAAGTTATAAGAAGAAGCTGGGGAAATTAAACCATGCATTGTATATGGACTCAAACATATGTGGTTAAAATTTAAAGAAAACCATTGGAATGTTATAAACACTCAGGATGGTGGTTGCCCATGGAGGCAAGGGGTGGGGGAACGACAGAGAAATGGCATCAAGGAGGGGCAAGAGGGGGCTCCAAAGGTCTGAGACATGTTCTCTTTTTAAAGCTGAGTATCTGGTGCAGTGATCAACCATCGTATTTTTCTTTATGTCGGACAAATGTTATACTCATTTGGTATGAATCAAATTTTTCATAATAAAATAAAACACATCCTCAAAAAAGAAGTTTAAAAAAGTACTTAGCATCACACACAAGTAGTAGTAAAATAAACATTTGTTTATTGTCTAAACCCACAGAGTTTAGACAATTTGTTGCTGTGTAATATAAACTTACCTGTATTGCACAAGCAGACAATTTAAATTCTGTAGATTATTTTAACCTGCCTTGCTGGTTTCAATGGAACAAGTCTGACCAAAGGGTTCAAAGGCAAGAAACTAATTACTATTAATTATTCTTTATGTTACAGAGTCCCTATTTATGAGCTTATAGTCAAAAGTTTTTTTCCTAAAATTATTGCCAGGTGGTTCTGGGACTTTGTAAAATCTTCCACTACTGTCATTTCTACTTTGTTGCCTATTAGGCAACTTTGTGGTTTAAAGATTATGAAATTCTGCTCTGGTTCACCACACAGTTTGGACTTTCAAAATGACTAACAGCAAAAAGAGACTAAATATTTACATTTAAAATATCTACTTTGATTAATACCTATGTAAAAAACTTTATGACCAAAAAATAGATTAAAATACTAATCTGAAATCCTAATCCTTGGATTTTAGATGATAAATAGCACTACACAAATTGATTAAATCATTGTCCTTTAGTATTTGCATATATCATTGTTTCACATTTTTTAACAGTTTACATTTAGAAAATGCCATTTCTAATTTAAAAAGATCCTTAAAATATTCTGAAAAACCTACAATGAAAATACTGAAGTAATAAATGAGAACACATCTGTTTAGAACTCATGTAAACTCCCATGAGTTCCACCTAAAATCCCTCCACACAAGCAGAGCTCAGAACCTCCAGGCTGACCACTACCCTTGGCCAAATGAGTCACGGCCTCTTGTCTGGTTAGTCCCAGGGTCACTTTTCTCTAAGATTCTACTGAAACTAAATCCATCAAGCCTTCTCAATGCCCAAGTTCATACCATCTCCAGTCCCTTTCCCAATCCATCCCTTGACCCATTTGCTGGGTCTGTCCAGGCTTTGCTCAGCCTGTCCCTGATTTAGCCGCCACTCCGCCTCTGTCTTATAAAGAAACTTCCTGTGGAAGCGGTGCTCCGTTGTTAGCAAACCTCTCCTCAAAGCATTACCCCCAATATCTTGGCTGTTAAGGACTTTCCCCTAAGGACACCAGCTGTCCTGCTGCACCCTCTCAAACAACAGCTGTCAATTCCCCCCTCCTCAAGGTCCTTCAACCACTTGAGCCATTCATTTCCTTAATCCCAGGACCCCATCGTGCCCATAACCTGGCACATAATCTGAAATTACCAGCACATCAGCGATCATAGTGCATCAACACAACCCCCGACCTCCAGCATGCATGTCTAGCTACTCTCCCTCTGTGGGGTCTCTGGTCTTGGGAGAATCTCTGTTCTTCAGATTCCTTCTTGCTCCACTTCCTTCCTTCCCAGCCTGAAATCCAACAGTCTAACATTTCAACAAATCTATCATACTCTAAACTCTCCTGCTCATGTCTTTCATCGCATTCATCTGGAAAAACCCTTGGTGGCTCCAACTCTTCATTTTCTCTGAGCTCCCACTGCCCACGACCCTCCCTAAAGGTTCCATAAACACTTAATGAGTGTCTACAATGTACCAGAGACATAGCACATAACACGCTGTGTTTTAATGAGCTGCGGACTTGCTTAATCACAAAATTTTTATTATAAATATTCAACAAATCTCTATTGAGCATCTCCTAAGGAGAGGAAGGCACTCTTCTAAGCTCTGGGAATTCAGTAGTGAACAGGTCAGAGGAAGTCCCTGCTCTTGGGAAGCTTATATCTCAGTGAGGAGAGACAAATAACCAAAAAGTATATGAACAAGAATTTGAGCCAGTGCTAAGTACCAGGAGGAAAATAACATGGGAGGTAATATGACAGCAAGTGCCTGGTCGATGGATTCTGGGTATGGTAGGACAGGGGAGGTTATATACTTGAGAGCTTTCTTAAATACACTGAAACCTACAATATCTTCTCCACACCCCACAACTGAGGCACTAGGACCCATTCTGAACCTTAAAATGACAAAGCCCAGGGAGACTATCAAACCAACTAAACACATCATGAAAGGGGGAAAAAAAAATAACCCTGCTCTACAGGAGTTAGGAACTAACTGATTTAATAAAGAAGAGACTTATACACACAGGTCCACTTAATTTTCTACATAGCTGAAGTACATGATCAGCAGTGTGACCAGGATCAAGTGTAATCCCCTATTTGAGACAGAGGAACCATGAATTTCAAATGGGTTCAGTAAATTTAGGGGCACATGTTCTATACAGATTACAAAAAGGTTCCAGCTCTCCACCTCTCCCTATATCCACAACCTTTGTTTTTCTTGTCTGTTTGTTAATTTTTTTATTAAAGTATAGTTGATTTACAATGTTGTGTTAATTACTGCTGTACAGCAAAGTGACTCAGTTATACATATATACATTCTTTTTCATATTCTTTTCCATTATAGTTTATCACAGGATATATATATATATATATATATATATATATTGTGTGTGTGTGTGTGTGGTACGCGGGCCTCTCACTGTTGCAGCCTCTCCCGTTGCAGAGCAGAGGCTCCGGACGCGCAGCTCAGTGGCCATGGCTCACAGGCCTAGCCGCTCCGCAGCATGTGGGATCTTCCCGGACCGGGGCACGAACCTGTGTCCCCTGCATCGGCAGGCGAACTCTCAACCACTGCGCCACCAGGGAAGCCCTATCACAGGATACTGAATATAGTTTCCTGTGCTATACAGTAGGACCTTGTTGTTTATCCATTCCATATATACCAGTTTGCATCTGCTAATCCCAAACTCCCACTCCATCCCTCTCCCCCTGCAACTCCTCCACCTCTGGGCAACCACCAGTCTATTCCCTATGTCCATGGTTCTGTTTCTATTTCATAGATAGGTTCACTTGTGTCATATTTTAGGTTCTACATATAAGTGATATCATATGGCATTTATCTTTCTCTTTCTGATTTACTTAGTATGATAATCTCTAGTTGCATCCATGTTGCTGCAAATGGCATTACTTCATTCTTTCTTTATGGCTGAGTAGTAGTCTATTGTATATATATACGAGTAGTAGTCTATTGTATATATATACCACAACTTCTTTATCTATTTGTCTGTCAATGGACATTTAGGTTGTTTCCATGTCTTGGCTATTGTGAATAGTGCTGCTACGAACATAGGGTGCATGTATTTTTGAATTACAGTTTTGTCTGGATATATGCCCAGGAGTGGGATTGCTGCATCATATGGTAGTTCTACTTTTAGTTTTCTGAGGAACCTCCACACTGTTTTCCACAGTGGCTGCACCAACTTACATTCCCACCAACAGTATGGGAGGGTTCACTTTTCTCCACACCCTCTCCAGCATCTGTTATTTGTAGACTTTTTAATGATGGCCATTCTGAAATTTGCAATGTGATTTTCCAACCTCCCTCAAAAGACGGAGTCTATCTCTCCACTCCTTGAATTCAAGCTGGCCTTGAGACTTTCTTTGGCCAATGGAAAGCAGTGCATGACGCTGCCCCAATTCTGAGCCCAGGCCCCAAGAGACCTGGAGCACTAAGGCTCACTTGCTTGGACACCTGCCTTCACCACAAGAGCAAGCCTGGGCAAGCCTACTGGGAATGAGACCATGGAAGAGAGCCCAGTCATTCCCACCATCTCAGAAAAGACCATCTTAGACCAGCCAAGATCAGCAGAGCCTCCTGCTTGACCCACAGCTGATCTCAGACAAGAATAAATGCAACAGAAACTAGAGGAATTGCCCAGCCAACCCAGGGACCTGTGCTCAGTAATATACAGTGATTATCTTAAGCCTTGGAGTGTGAGGACGGTTTGTTATACAGCAGTAACTGACACAGCAAGATTAATCATATCTATTCAACTTGAATAATCTATTACATTTCTCCTGTAATGTTTTTGAGGAATTGAAGCCAAAAATTGTGAAATATTTTAATCTCAGGGTATTCTGCAAGAAGGCTCTAATAGCAGGCTGGGTAGATACAGAAAGGATGTAGAACCCCATCAAAAGATTTTATTTCTCTTACCAATAATACTGCCTGTTTCCAATTCAGAGTTTCTTTTGCAGCTCCACTGAGAAAGGAGCAGCAGCTAGACTGAAAATCATTCACATAAGAATAAAGGGGGGGGGGGCTTCCCTGGTGGTGCAGTAGTTGAGAATCTGCCTGCTAATGCAGGGGACACGGGTTCGAGCCCTGGTCTGGGAGGATCCCACATGGCGCGGAGCAACTTGGCTCGTGAGCCACAACTACCGAGCCTGCGCGTCTGGAGTCTGTGTGCTCCGCAACAAGAGAGGCCACCATAGTGAGAGGCCTACGCACTGCGATGAAGAGTGACCCCCGCTTGCCACAACTAGAGATAGCCCTCGCACAGAAACGAAGACGCAACACAGCAAAAATAAATAAATAAATTGATAAACTCCTACCCCCAACATCTTCTTTAAAAAAAAAAAAAAGAATAAAGGGGGTGGGGGGTGGGGGCCTGACTTGACATAGTAGAAATCTAGATTATTAGGTAAATGTTCAAAATGGACATGGAATTCCTCTGTGTAAGAAAAAAAAAAAAGTCCTTTTATCATTCTTTTCTGAAATACAGAAATTCCTCAGTGTGAACTATTTCTGAGAAATACATCTATTCTTCCAAATATACAAAGGATTTCGTTTGTTTTTTGCACACTGTCTTCTACCCCTCCAAGAGTTTTAAATAAGTTTTTGAAAGTAGATATAATAAGTAAGCATGCCACCACCCCTTCCCACTCATCTGGGTGAGCATAAAAGGTTTAGTGAGTTGAACTGGACTAGGCCTGTCCTGCTTTCTACCCCATGGGGTTGTTCTGAGAATCAAAGGAGAGGGAAGGAGGGGAGAGTATTCAGAAGGAATGTGACCTCGCCTGGCCCACTGCCCACAGCTCAGTCCAAGCCTACTCAGGCCACTACTGGTCATGGGCCGGCCTGGCCAGCCAGCAGCACGGGCCTGAGAGCGCCTGTTTTCCAGCACCGTTACAGAGCCTGAGTGTCAATACTTGTAAAATATTGTAAAATATGCAATCCCAATTTTCTTATTCTTTTTTATTAATGATAAGGGGTTCAGTTCTTTTATTTCTCCTCCCTCCATCCACTATCTTCTACAGACAATAATAATTTATTTTACAGTTAAATTCATTTATTTTTTTAAAAAATTATAAAGCACATTTCTTAAAAACAGCATTATCCACATTCAAAACTGCCTTTTCATCATCACTCCTGGGTACGCTGTATCATACACCGCCTTCCTCATAATTCAGTTCCACTGCTTACATGAGAGACCCTACCGTTACAATGCCTTGAGTTCTTCACTATCTTGGAGAATATATTCATGCCAGGCCCTGCCTTTTCTCTGCAGCCCTGGACAATAGCTACTTTACTCTTTCAAGAAAGTCTTCCTTAGTGTCACTGGGTATTTCACAAATAAGCTGATTTCTAATTCCTAAATCACAGGGCTTTCTTAAATAGAAAACATTTTAAAAACCAAATATGTATATTATTAAATGTACATACACCATCAACAACAAAACTTACTGACCATCATGTGTAATAGTTTCTACCTTCAAGAGGTTTAAAATCTGCACACGATGAAGACTTAAAATATTTCTGAACCACAATTAGTAGGCCAGCCATTTTCAACTGTTTTCCTGCATAAATGATCCTGAAGCATGTTGTCTTATATACCCAATGTTATGACCTTGCAAAATAAATACCCAGGTATTTCATATGTACCCCATGTTTTACAGTTTTTCAAAGTTTATTCACATAGATTAACTCACATCATAAGCCTATAAAGTAGGCAAGACAAGGACTACCCTCTCCATTTTACACATGAAGAAACTGGTTCTTAGTGAGAGTAAGCAATTTTCTCCAAGCTGTGTGGTTAAAAAGGTAACGGAGCCAAGGTCTGACCCTTGGCGACTTTCCACTTCACCAGAGTACTCAGTGGCCAGGGGCTTACAGATATGCACACTGTGGTCACAGAACAGAGAGCATGCTCTTCTTGGCCAACCTAACTGGCCTGTAAAGGGCCTAAACCATATTTCGCTCACAACTCCTGATTTCCTAGGTGAATGCACACTAGACTCTACACTGGGCTGTGGACAGGTTAGCACCCCATTTGTTTTTTCTTGGAATAATATTTAATGAGAGTTTATTTACAAATAAAGGAAATCATACCAAAAGACTGAAGATTCACAGTGAAATAAGTTGGTTTTGGTTTTTTTTTTTTTTTACATCTAGGAAGAAGTTTAAAAGAATAATTTCTGCAAAATCATTCAGTCACCATTTATAATAAAGAAAAAATTTAAATCTCAAATTACAGTAGTAGAATAAAATGAATCATGAAATATGTAGAATTTTTTTACAGAATTCCAAGTTTAAACAAAGACTAAATAATATTAACACCTTTTTTTTACATCTTTATTGGAGTATAATTGCTTTCCAATGGTGTGTTAGTTTCTGCTTTGTAACAAAGTGAATCAGTTATACATATACATATGTTCCCACATCTCTTCCCTCTTGCGTCTCCCTCCCTCCCACCCTCCCTATCCCACCCCTCTAGGTGGTCACAAAGCACCGAGCTGATCTCCCTGTGCTATGCTGCTGCTTCCCACTAGCTATCTATTTTACGTTTTGTAGTGTATATATGTCCATGCCACTCTCTCACTTTGTCGCAGCTTACCCTTCCCCCCCCCCATATCCTCAAGTCCATTCTCTAGTAGGTCTGTGTCTTTATTCCTGTCTTACCCCTAGGTTCTTCGTGACATTTTTTTTTTCTTAAATTCCATATATATGTGTCAGCATACGGTATTTGTCTTTCTCTTTCTGACTTACTTCACTCTGTATGACAGACTCTAGGTCCATCCACCTCACTACAAATAACTCAGTTTCGTTTCTTTTTATGGCTGAGTAATATTCCATTGTATATATGTGCCACATCTTTTTTATCCATTCATCTGTTGATGGACATTTGGGTTGCTTCCATGTCCTGGCTATTGTAAATAGAGCTGCAATGAATATTTTGGTACATGGCTCTTTCTGAATTACGGTTTTCTCAGGGTATATGCCCAGTAGTGGGATTGCTGGGTCATGTGGTAGTTCTATTTGTAGTTTTTTAAGGAACCTCCATACTGTCCTCCATAGTGGCTATACCAATTCACATTCCCACCAGCAGTGCAAGAGTGTTCCCTTTTCTCAACACCCTCTCCAGCATTTATTGTTTCTAGATTTTTTGATGGTGGCCATTCTGACTGGTGTGAGATGATACCTCATTGTAGTTTTGATTTGCATTTCTCTAATGATTAATGATGTTGAGCATTCTTTCATGTGTTTGTTGGCAGTCTGTATATCTTCTTTGGAGAAATGTCTGTTTAGGTCTTCTGCCCATTTTTGGATTGGGTTGTTTGTTTTTTTGTTATTGAGCTGCATGAGCTGCTTATAAATTTTGGAGATTAATCCTTTGTCAGTTGCTTCATTTGCAAATATTTTCCCCCATTCTGAGGGTTGTCTTTTGGTCTTGTTTATAGTTTCCTTTGCTGTAGCACCTCTATTTACACTTATTTTTAAAACACAATAAAACAGGGAAAAAATAAGCTTTACTAAGATGTAAGACACAGGGGCTTCCCTGGTGGCGCAGTGGTTGAGAGTCCACCTGCTGATGCAGGTGACACAGGTTTGTGCGCCGGTCCGGGAAGATCCCACATGCCGCGGAGCAGCTGGGCCCGTGAGCCATGGCCCCTGAGCCTGCATGTCTGGAGCCTGTGCTCCACAATGGGAGAGGCCACAACAGTGAGAGGCCCGCGTACCGCAAAAAAAAAAAAAAAAAAAAAAAAAAAATGTATGACACAGACTGACAACAATACACATATATAATCTATAAATAAATAGACATATAATGAGAGTATATAACCAAAAATGTTCTACTTATCAGGGTGCACAGCAAAAATACCTTGGAGAGCTCTAATAAGCTAACTGGCTCAGATATCAAAAATACAGCAAAGTACATAATGACATAAATCATTAAGAAAAATAGCAATAGAAAAATAGAGAAAATATAGGAAGAGGCAATTTGTAGAAGAGACTCAAATAGGCAACAAATAGAGGGAAAGATGACAAGCATGGCCAAAACCAACAACGCGCAAATTCAAACAAGATACCATTTTTGTCCATTAGATTACTCAAAACTTAAGGCTGGTAACACCAAGTGCTGGCAAGGATACAGGAGACAATAATCCTACACACTGCATCATGCGAGGATAAGATGGTAAAGATTGTTTGGAAGTTGGCCTAACTGTAAACCACAAATAGTAAAACCACAAATTAATCTGAACGTGACTGTCGAAGGGCTCCAATAGTTGGACCAACTCCAATTCCAAAAGGAATTTAGGGGGTGAATGCCCTGTTTTCATTTGGGGCTTTCTGATTCATTATGTAGTTTTGCACAATGTGTCACTTTCTACCACTTTCCTATTTTTTGTGTGTGACTCCATGAACTTAATGAAAAATACTGCTTTTCATTAATCTTATAATTATGCATTTTAATCACTTCAATATTTTCAGACCCTATTTATGGTGTTTAGCAGGATTTTACTACGTTTATCAAAAGCTAAAATACGTATACAGCCTAACTCAGCAATTTCCACATCTATTTTATAAAAACATTTGCATACGGCCACAGTTTATGTATAAGTACGTTCATGACAACATTTTTAGAAACTGAGGGAAAAAAATGGAAAAACACTAAATGTCCAACTAAATAATTAATGTCCAGCTAAATAATTAATGAATATTTTGTAGCTACTGAAAGAACGGTGTCGACTTCTAAGTACTAATACGAAAAGATCTAAGGTATTAAATAAAAAGGAAAAGTCAAAGAATTGTACATATAGGACAAGCTCATTTTGGTAAAAATAAATGAATAAATGAATGTATACGTATGCAAAGAAGGGGGAGGAGGACACACACCAAACTGCTGACATGCACAGAACCTCCTCTGGGAGAGCAGAGTATGGGGTGAGAGGGAAGAGCATAAAAGAGACTCCGCACTACTGTATCAGGAGGAATAGTAACATTTTCCTATAAGTCTCCCTCAGAATGCCTGTTAGGAACCGGGCCGCACAGCAGGAGGTGAGCGGCGGGAGAGCGAGTGAAGCTTCATCTGCCGCTCCCCATCGCTCCCGATTGCTCCCTGCCGCTCCCCATCGCTCGTGTTACCGCCTGAACCACACCCCAACCCCGTCCGTGGAAAGACTGTCTTCCATGAAAGCGGTCCCTAGTGCCAAAGAGGCTGGGGACCATTGGCATAGGCCATAGTGCCTACTCTTAAATACTGCCACTGATAATACTGGTTAAATCACATGAGTAAATAAATCCAAGCGTCAAGTTCACAACTCAGTCAACCTCTTAAAATCACACACTCACACATGCAAATACGTATATATGTGAGATTATGTCTCCATCCATCTAGCCATCCACCCACCCATACTCTGACCTTGGGCACTAGTATAGGTACTTGCTCCTCATCTATGAACCCTGCTACAGCTTTTTCACTCAGCAATGGGAAAGAGCAGTCCTGGTGTGAAATACGGGTATCTTGCAAACTAATCTAGCACAAGATGCCAATTATTGATATCTTTTTTTTTTTTTTTTTGCGGTACACGGGCCTCTCACTGTTGTGGCCTCTCCCTTTGCGGAGCACAGGCTCCGGACGCGCAGGCTCAGCGGCCATGGCTCACGGGCCTAGCCTCTCCACGGCATGTGGGATCTTCCCGGACCGGGGCATGAATCCGTGTCCCCTGCATCGGCAGGCGGACCCTCAACCACTGCGCCACCAGGGAAGCCCAATTATTGATATCTTATACTACCAGTTGTATTAATTGTCAGTACGAAACCAGGATGAATAAAAGCTTAAGGCTCACTTTACTCAAGTACTCCAATGTTTTTAAAGTATTTGGGCTTACATGTAAGCTCTTGAATTGCCTTTCATGTTTACGTTTGTGGCTTTATGATATAAATTCAGATATTAAATTAAGGATGGTAAATACACCATTATACCAACCTCCTCACCTAAGCCCTTGCAAACATCATTAACTTGTCACAATACGCTTTCCTACTGATCCAGAAGTTGATCTCCAAATTTTTCTAAACACAGTGCTCCAAAGTGCTATTGCTCATCAATCAGACTTGCAATGCTAGTTGAAACTTATTTACTATTTCTGGTAATCCATTACATCAACGGTCTGCAATGAACCACATCTCCTGGTATTCACAGGCTTGTGTAGTTCTCTCCCACTTTTGATTTTGGCCTTGGTCATGTGACTTGCTTTGACCAACAGGACATGAGCAAGCATAATGCAAGCAGAGGTTTGATAAACGCTTGCACCCAGGGGCTTGTCTTCTTGGAACGTTCCCTCTTAGAAGCCAGCTGCGTTGTTAGCAAGAAACTCTAGATAGACTACTAAGTCATGAGAGGCCACGAGGAGAGAAGACACGGGATATTCCGCCAAGTTGCAGCTGAATGTATCTGCAGGAGGGCCCTCAGTTATATCACAGGAAATAGAACAGCCTAGCTGAGCCCAGTCAACCCAAAGAAAGGTGAGAAATTATAAATCATTGTTGTTTTAAGCCACTAAGTTTTGGTATAGTTGGTTATGTAGCAACAGATAAAGACTAATCCCTGTTCCAAACTCTCCGAATCACTAATGACAACCCACACAGATTCTCCATCAGTTACCTTCAAATTTCATCTGTCTGGAGTATTTATTGTAGGTATGGAGAAACAGGGGCACTTTTATACACTTCATATACTAAGGGGAGAACATAACTTTGTACAAATCTCTTAGAGGGCAATTTGGCAAAATGTTAAGTAATGAACCCTTTAAAAAGCTCATACCCTATCCCAATAATTCCAAGTCTAGGAAACAGACATGCATATGTTATATAAGGATTTTTCTCACAGCAAAAAGTTGGAAACAACATAGCCATCTAAAAATAGAGGGATGATTAAACTATTATATATTCATAAGATAAAACATCAGTTATTAAAAAATCTTCCATTGAATATATAATGACATAAGGACACACGATATAACTTTAATGAAAACAGCATTCGACACAGTACTAGCAATAAGACCCAAATCTTTAAAAATATTTTTCCATATATACAGAAATATTAATAGAAATTCTCTCTGCATAATGAGACCAGGTGATTTTATTTTCTCCTTCTTTATACTCTTCAGTTTTTTCCAAATGTTTTACTTCTATAATCAGAAAGAAACACTTAACATTATAAAACAGGTTGGAAAAAAGGACACACACTAAACACAGATTTGGAATCATTCTCTGACATTTCTTTACTAAATTTTTTTTAAATGCCATCATTATTAGATGCATCTATATTCTGTGATAGATTAAAATTTTCAAAATAAAAACTGGAACAGATGAATTTTCAAACAGAGAAAAAAAATTGACACTAAGTTTAACAAGTTACTTTCTCTCCACCATTGCTTTGTATACTATGAAAAATGAGCAAGGAGTAATTCCTTGTTTCTTCTGAAGACTCTGCTATTCTGTCCTATTTTACTAAGTTTTAAATTTTAGGTTAAACAGCTTCATTGTAAATATTTAATAAAATGGGTATTATATGCACCTTCAACCAAGTTCAGCAAAAGCTGATGGAATTCACTCAATATGAAGTCTAAAACTATTTTTCATCTCAGAGGCAAATTCTCTCTTTTGAAGACCATGTCTATTCCAAAGAAATAATATGTGTAAAGAATCTTAGTCACTTGGAAGGGACGGGGGCGGGTGGGGGTGGAAAGCATGTAGAACATCCCCGGGAGGCAATGTAGCAAGCAAGTTTGGGTAGCATTACTCAAGCACTGACACTGTGTGGGAATTATTTTCTGAAGTGGCCAGTGATTTCAGAAGAACCAGAGGGAATCCCTGGCCCACTGTAGCAGAGTGGAGGTTTTGATCACAGTGAGGCTGTACTGTCACTTGTACCAAATCGAAGTTGGTTTCCTCAGTCCCCCTTGCTCAAGGCAGCCAGTATAGGATTGGCTTCTATTGCTTCTTCCTCAGAATTTAACTCTTCCTCTTCATTCTCCAGGGTCCAGGCCTGAACCACCCTGCACGTATCTTCAACTACTTCTTCTTCAATGGAAGGCAGAAAGCATCCTTGAAAATCATTGATAATATCACTTCTTAGGAAGTCTGCAGATGCTCAGGTTCATGGCCTTCCTGGCCTTTAGCACTGTGCACTGTATACAAGGGAGAAGCAGGAGATCTCTGTTCATGCAGCCTTTCACACCCTGACTTTCTATGTGACCAGGCCTTCCTCTCTCATCACACAGTTTCTTGGAAGGCTGGTTGATAATAATCTTGGTTTCAGCCAAGGACAGAAAATTACTGAAGACCAGAGGGCCAGTCTTCACTCCAGCAATGGGCATGTAATACAAGGTGGTCAAAGTCCTTGTCTAAGATTTTTTTTATTGAGGAATAGAGAAGAAACCTTATCTTTTGGGTTAAAAAGCTAAAAGGGTGTAATTTGGGGCCATGGGCAAACATTTTTATGGTTAAGTGGAGAAAAACTTTCTAAAGTGAAAAAAGGTGAGTGAGGAAGGGTCTTGAAGGATTCACTTGTGTCACTCCTGGAACTAATGTGGGAAGAGAGTTTGCTTTTGCTTGTAATAGTTGGCTTTGGGTCACTGACATTTACAACAATATGAATCCTGACTAGATGACAAGTGAGAAGCAGAAAAGTGACCTGGGATGTTCAGATTTGGGCAATGACTTGTTTTTCTTACAATCTGTAATAGGTCTTCATTTCAAACATCTCATTGCCTATTATGTGTCAAGTGCTGGAAACATAAAGATGACATGACACAGTCCCTGCCTTCAAGGAGTTAACAGTCCAGAGGGATTCTCTTGGGTGTTTCTGAAATTACTGGCCACTTCAGAGAATAATTCCCAAATAGCTAGGAGGCTACTTCTAAGTAACCAAGGAATTCTCTGCGTGGCTCTGAAATGTCTGTCACCTGTACCTCGTGAGGACTAATTTCTATTTCTCTCAGGCCTCTCTAGGACCCACTGAGTTCAGTGGTCTACACTTGCTTTACTCATACTAATGATGACAGTATATCTCCCCCATTCTCCAAACCACAGCAGCCTGAACTGTGAACATTTCTAAATGGAAATGGCATGGTCACTGGCAAGGTCTGGGATTCAGCTGTCTCCCAACAGCCCTCACAGGTCCCTGCATTATCTTGGCTTGATCCTGGATCTGGTCCCATAATCAGGCCTCTGAGCAGATCCTATCTGTCTCCTGGAGGAGAATCGCATGAGCCAAACTCGAGAAACAGCTGACTTCCTAATTCATACTGGGACAGATAGATGTCACATAAAGAGAATATTTAAATTTCACAAAGAGCCACATTACAAGGTTTCTGAATAGCATGGAATGAAGTTGAGTGTCATCAACAAAATTCATCAATCAACAAATATTTACTGAGGAACTACTATGAGAAAAGTTTAAGCTCAGGGACTAAAAACACAGCAATGAATGAGCTGCTTTTCATGAAGCTTACCTACCATAAGGAGTGTAGGCAAACAGGTATTAAGCAAGCATTGACTTGATTTTAAAACATGCTTTTTCAATATACTGTTTCTGAATTAAGGATCAAGGGGTTTATTTAATATGGTTATGTCTCTCCCCTCTGAAAAGCTGTTACTATTATTAAATCAATGGCACTGATAATCGCTGGCAGCTTAAAAGAAATATGGGGTTACACAATTAAATATTTAATCATGATCTTGTTAAGTGTTAAAAGGAAATATAAGGAGAGAATCTGATGAGGGAGAGAACTTACACTGGAGGGGCTCCACTAGGCCCCCAAAGTCTCACCTTCACACAGCAGTCAGACTGACCCTTTCAAAGGGCGAAGCCAGACCACGCATCTCCTCCTCTGCTCAGACCTGCGACGGCTCCACATCTCCCCGTGTAACAGCCAATTACATCAACCAAGGAGGCCGCCACGCAGCTGGGCTCTTCCTTCTCTGATTCCACTGTCTTTTTCTCCCACACCCATCCCTCTTCACTCCTCTCCTGATCCTACACACCTTGCTCTAATTTTTTTCCTACAGCATTTATATATTCTTACATACCATAAAAGTTATATTTTCTTTGTCTGATATTCTCTCCTCCACCATACCAGTCCCCAGAAGGGTAAAGTTGTTTGGTCTATTTTGTTTAATGATTGTACCTAATTGCTAAGGCACATAATTATGAGTTCAAAATGTATTGAAGAGAAGTGAAGGGAAAAAATGCATCAGTGAAAGATTGAGTAATTGGAAGACCTTGCCACTGGGACTGGAATAACAGTCAAAATCAATTGGCTTAACCTTGCTCTCTACTAGATAGTAGAGAGTAACTTATGCAGCTTTTCTCCTTTTTCTAAATTTCCACATCACACCAACCCCACCCCAAGTCTTTCTTTAGCTATAGCAACGCTTTCACTCAGGTTATGGTCCAATCTCAAGCCCAAGATGCTATCAATTCATCTTTCAGGTGACTTTGCACTGCTCTGTTCTCATCACTCTGTGGGGTTTCACAGCTGAGCTTTCAGAGGAAGGGTTATTCCTTATGTTTGTGAGAAAGGCCTCTTCCACACTGGGCCGAGTCCTCACAAATACATCTGCTCAAAGCATGATGTATACTTCATAGCATTTATCAGTCTACGACTATATGTTTGTGATTATGATACTGCTGTCTCTCTCCTTAAATTAACTATAAGCTCCTTAAGAGCAAGGTCCATGTCTGTTTCGTTCATAAAACCTAAAGCACTTGGCACACAGTACTCAGTAAGTGTTTGTTGAATGAATAATTGGATGGATGAATATGACATTCCTGGCTTGGATCTACATACCGCTTGGAGATAATTAGGTAGCTGAGATAGCATTCTGTGGGGGCAGGGGGGATGGGGGGTGGTTTGTATTTCTTATTCATGAGGGAGGAATAGAAGATAATGTTGGGAGTCCTTTGGAAAGGCCAGATTTTAGCCACCTAAAATGCTATGCCCTCTCAAGATAAGCAGCTCAAAAACCAAACCATCATTAACACCTCCACCTAGCGCTCCCCCCAACCACCTATTCCCTTATTCTGGTCAAGGGTACCAATCATTCTTGTAGCCACTCAGACACAAAGGCTTCTGTGTAACTTCTGACCTCTCTTTCTCTGACAACCTCCCAGCTCAGCAAGACTCCCAAGGCCTGTCAACTCCTCTTCAGTATCTTTGATCAATGGCCTCCTTCCTTTCCATTCCCACTGCTACCAAGTTGGTTCCAGCAACTAACTTCCAGGTTACAGCGACAGACCCAGGATGGGACTCCTCGATTCCAGGTTTGCCCCTTTCTAACCCAAGCTGCCTATATTAAAATCTCCCTTAAAACCTTCACTTTAAGCTATTAATGCTATACCAAAAAACACCTGCAGTGGGCTTGCCCAGAAATAAAAATCTCAGCCTTTTATTCAAAGACCAGACACAACAACAAACAGTACTCCTAACAGCATTCCTCGTCTGACTTCCCATTATCCTAGCATTTTCTAATCACCAGCAGGGCAGTTATCACTACTCATCACACATATTATACATGTCCCCACCCCCATGAATTTATGTTATCAGTCATCTATCTCAACCCATCTGAATTCCATCCATGCCCTTAAGGCTTAGCTCAACTCCTGCCTCTTCCTTCAAGCCTTTCCACGTCAGCCCGGCCTAAGTAAGCTCCTTCCTCCTCTGACTTCTTAAGACACCGTCTGACGGACAACCAGCATCAATTTTTTTTTTTTTTTTTTTTTTTTTTTTGCGGTACGTGGGTCTCTCACTGTTGTGGCCTCTCCCGTTGCGGAGCACAGGCTCCAGACGCGCAGGCTCAGCGGCCATGGCTCACGGGCCCAGCCGCTCTGTGGCATGTGGGATCTTCCCGGAAAGGGGCACGAACCCGCGTCCCCTGCATCGGCAGGCGGACTCTCAACCACTGCGCCACCAGGGAAGCCCCAGCATCATTTTTTATATTAACTCCAATTTACGCATACACATCTATACAAGTAAATTTTCACCATTAACCCCAACTTCTACATTATCTGTTACAGAAAAACGAAAAGGTCCCAGGAGAGAGTATTGGCCCACAAGTGCTGAGAAACCCCTTGTCTTTGTAGAACAGACAGAGGTGCCTAGACAGGGATGTTTACATCCTACCGGTCTTCAAGGCCTCCAACTCTTTGACTCTTCCAACCAATTCTTTCTCTACTCCCCATTTCTTCCCCCTTCCTAAACTACACCAGCTTTGAGAATAAGAAGAAAACAAAGAAAGAGGTCTATCAACATTAGGGGAAAATCATTTGAGAAATCCAGAAAGGGCTCTCCAAATGCAATCACTTGAGTTGTCGGGACTCCTCTGTTCTACCCCGATTAACTCCTCGGGAGGGTGGAGGCCAGCATCATCAGTACAGACACCATTTACTCAGAGGCTCATTGGATGCTGGCATTAAGCTATAGGCAGGCACTACAAGAAGACACTGAGCGGGCCTGGTGCCGAGCAACCTTCCTGGGGCTAAAAAGGACAATGAGATTCCAGATAAAATTCACTGAGGGTGGAAATCCTGTCACCCCACCCTTGAAACTTAAACACATTTCATCCTGAAACACTGTTCTTTATGGTAAACTTTCCTAATCTGCCACAAAACACTCTGCTTTTCTTTTATGAAGACGCCATTTTAAAATTACATGTTTGTTCCATGTTTTGTTTTAACGTCTCTTTTTCCTACTAGATTGTAGGCTCCAGGAAGGCCGGGTCTCAGTTGTATCACCAAACATCTAGAACAGTGTCTAGCACTCTTCAGTGGATGCAAAGGAAGGACCACTAAAATAATACTAGTCAACAGGTTTTTAGGGGGTGAAACAAGCTTCTATTTGTAGGTTGGCCCACTAACCTAACCATTATACTTGTTTCTCTGAAATGATATTTCTGTCCCCAAGCAACCTACTTATGGAGAGACACATACTATAGGATCTGTTTATACTGCCCTGTATTTTTAGGTCTAGAAGGGTTTCAGCCCAGAGACGTTAATTTGAATGCTAGTGACTCATAGTGAAACTATATGACCTACAACAGGCCCTTAACCTCGTTAAGCTTCAGTTTCATCCTGAAAAAGGGGTGGTGGCGGGGAGAAAAAGAAAACTAGGGGCTACTGTGAGGATTAAATTCACTGAATGCTGTGTTGAAGTGCCTCACACTAACCAAGTTCATGGGGCCCACACCATCTCCCTTTTTTAATACACTGCATGCTTTTCTCTATACTACAAACTCCTTGAAGGTTGAAGTCATAGTTCAATTGTTATGCTGTACCTATCGAATCAGCATGAAGTGCTTTACACATGTAAGGATTACTTATTCTGGGACTTCCCTGGTGGCCCAGTGGTTAAGACTCCACGCTCCCAATGCAGGGGGCCTGGGTTCGATCCCTGGTCGGGGAACTAGATCACACACGCATGCCACAACTAAGAGTTTGCATGCCACAACTAAGGAGCCCGCCTGCTGACCCAGCACAACAAAATAAATAAATAAAATTTAAAATTTTTTAAAAAAAGGATTACTTATTCCAAAAACTCTGTTATGAATGCAAAAAAGATGTACAACATCCAGGAATTGTTCTGAAACATTGTGTTGCTATGTCTAATTATAATATTATAGTACTATTATACCAAACAATTTAAAATATCAAATATATTGCAATATATTCTCACATTCTCGTGGCAGCTATGTTCCGTCTTCACTCATAGTTTGAATTGTGATAATCTGTGAAGAAACAGATTTTCCTCTCACTTGCAACCTTAAATGGCTATTTCATACTAGAATTCCCATCATTGCAGATTAGTTTGAAATTCTAAGCACACATTAGACCCAACTATAGCAGATACTGAAATGAAACTTCATTAGTCAAAAATCAAACACTGCTCTATTTGCATATCTAAGAAAAAGTTCAATTTTCAGAACTTAAAATTTTAAATCAAGAAAAAAGCAATATGGGGGCTTCCCTGGTGGCTCAGTGGTTGAGAATCCGCCTGCCTATGCAGTGGACACGGGTTCGTGCCCCGGTCCGGGAAGATCCCACATGCTGCGTAGCGGCTGGGCCCGTGAGCCATGGCCACTGAGCCTGCACGTCCGGAGCCTGTGCTCCGTAATGGGAGAGGCCACAACAGTGAGAGGCCCGTGTACCGCAAAAAAAAAAAAAAGAAAGAAAAAAGCAATATGAAAATATAACCTCACAAAATTTACATACTACTTTATTACCCTGAAAAGACATTTTTTGATCCCCAAACCTGCCACATAAGACAATGACCTCTAAATAATTAGAAAAAAGGTTCTCACTATTAGGAGAGCATTGTTTTAAGATTTACTTAGCCCTTTAAATTAACCATCTTAAAGCTTTGAAGCACAAAGTAATAGTCAATGACACATCCATTTTAAGCTACCATGACCTGTCATTACAGAGTCATTAAGTAATATATCAAGGAGGAAGCAGAAAGTTTTATAACCTTCAAATATATAAGATTATCTTCTGTACCTTACGAGCTAAGTTATTTGAATATTTAAAGCTACACTTTATAAATTACAAAAATCACTGGCAATTTTCAGCATTCTTCCTAAAGATAAAAAGCATGAATTAAGTGTTAAAAAGCAATATGGAAACAATAATCAAATTCAAACTCTGTGTATATGTATTTACACACACACACACAAGTAATAAAATAATTTAGAGGCTGGTTAGCTTAAAGCAAGCTTTTCTCATAAAAAATTAAAGCTAAATATTTATCTTTACAATACAGAATTTTCAAATTTTAATATTTTCTGGCCAAAAGGATTTAAAGTAAAATACCTTCTCTATATTATATATTCTGTTTCCGAACTGTAGACTTTTATGAAAGAACCAATTTCAAAAACTGTATAAAGTAAACTGATTATCCAGCTCAAATCTATACAACTCAACTCTGATCAGCTCCTCTGTTGACATTAGTTAGCACTGTTAACTGCGTGCACACAGCTCTCCCTGGAAGATAAGTACACAAAACACAAAATGCAGCAACAGAAAGACAGCAAGCACAACACAGCTCAGGCTCTGCTTAGACTTATCTATGGTTATCTGCACAAAGCTTAAAGAGGGAGATCAAACAGTTAACCGGGATAGGAAAGCTAAGTAACTTTCCACATTTCCCACATTATCTCTTCTTGGCACTGTGAGTTCATTATTTTGTAGAATACTGTAAATTCCCAGAATAGTATAAAATTCAAAGAAATTTGAAAGTGGGCTGGAATTGAGAAGTGATCTTTTCCAGCCAGCCTAATTTAAAGACAGGAAGACTGAGCTCCAACGTGTTAGAGGGTCAAGGCCTGCCTTCCAACTCTTCCCCACAAGAGTGTTCTTCTCCTTAATGCCCACAGGGATGCAGTCGTTGATACCAAAATACTATGCAAAGATAAATTCTTCTTCTGCCATTTTGAACAAACACCAACATTTGTTCAGGAGAGAAATAATTTGAGAGTTAAATGTACTTCACTTGGGAACTAAAGTAGAAACAACTCAAGTTCTTTCAGTCTCTTTCAGTTCTTGCTCTGGGAGCCTCCCAGGAACGCAGGATTAGGAATAACAAGATGGTCAATGTGTCTTTTATTGGCCTTTCATCTTCCCTCTTCCCCTGTGAATAAAATCCACCCTGCTCACTATATCACCTGTTTTTCTTATAATTTGAGCAGTAACCTCCTTCCTTCATCTAAAAAAGAACCAACAATGAGAAATATATCCACCAACAGTCATCACTTTCCTACTGAAGACTCCTATCCTTTCTCCTACTCTGAACATTCTAAATATAGTTCATGTTCCTGCTGTTTCTCATCTTGCTGTCTTTGCAGACCATAAATTCCAAAGGCATGTTTCTGTTGTTTTATTATGTGGTGTGACAATGGAAAGAGTAATTCTTCTGACTACATCCACGATTAAAATGAGATTCAGACGTGGTAACATATGTGAAAGCACTCTGTAAATTGTGAAGTTTAAGATAAAAGTAGTGCCCCTATTATATTAGAATGATCAGGCATCCCTAATTGCTTATAACAACACAAGTAAGTAAAAAATTTCTAGGAAATTACAGCCCACATTAGAGATTTAACTAATCTTAAAAGAAATTAGTCTTCTGATATAACCCAGAAAGGAAAGGTAGTAGCACCCAACATTCAGCAAATCATGTATTTGTCAATGGTTATTTTACTTGAAGTTTAATGAGTGTATATTTCTAAAATATGCTCAATTTTAGAACAAATTACCTTCATAATATAAATTCTTTACTGCTACTTTTGGACACAATGATTGGCTGTCTATCAATACCACATGATTAAAACCCACTAGTTTAAAAATGTATCCTGAGTTAAAGTAAAATTATTACCACTTTCTTAATATTGTCCTCATTTGCCTGAGAAACTTACTTAGGCATGACACTCAAGAAACTCTAATCAAAACGGCTAGTAAAACAAAAGAAAACTCAGTCTTTCTAACAGCCTACTTCTAAATTAAAACATACATATTTGGCCCACACAGAATAATAACATTTTGTACTGTCAAACATTCATCTAAGAACGTACACATTCACCGACATTTAAATAATATTGAGAATTGTAATGTTACTCCTATTCTGTAGATCAGCTAGGCTTAAGGTACAGTAGTTAAAATTATACTGGATAAAAATAAATGAACTCCACCAAAAAAACTGTCTTTCTTCAGAAATATCAATACTTTGTCCAGAAAAAAAAAGAAGCATCCCTTTTCATGGCAATACAAACTCACTTTAATTCAGGATAAAAATAACCACTAGAAAAAATACTTGGTGACTCTGCACTTTACTCATGCCTTTATTTTTTAGGCCATCTAACAATGCACAGCACAATCTCCAAATAAAAGATGTAAATTAAACATATCCAGAGAAGGACCACATCATGAAACTATACTCCATTCCTGTATCTTGGTTCTGCTTTCTCTACTTCTACATTCAAAAAAGCAAGCATAGCTAATACTATACATATCCCTTAACATTTTATGTAAATATCATTCTAAAAAATGTTAAAACCATATAGGTAATTATAATTTAGTGAAGTACGGCATCATCTTTAAAATGGCACTCAGCAAAATACCTTACTGGGCCCAATGTAACAGAGGTGCCTTTAGCTAGGTACCTGTTATTATTATTAAACCACTGACATCTCAACCAAATCTTGTATTTAAGCATTCTCTTTCAAGCCTCAGTTCCTTAAAATTAAACAAAAAATTTTAAAACAACAAAAACAAGCTCTTAAGTAAACAGTTTCTAATTTAAAATAAAGATAAAACCACCTTTATTTTCCATTGAGGGATAAAAAATTTTCCTATATAATATTGCCCTCAAACATTGTATTTGTCTCCAAGTACTATCAAGTTAACTCTGAACAGAAAATTATTTCAATATTCTATAGAATTAATTTAACTTTAGGACTGGTCATTTGTCCCTTGTAAGTGCTACTGAAAGCCTTTTATTCAAATACAATTACCAGTAAAATATTTCGATATGTATTTTTAAAACTTAGATATATTTAAATAAACTGAGGCAAATTACAAACAATGTTCCAACAGATGTTTGTGAAATACTCCTTGTTTATTTACTTTTATTTTCAGTCCTGTTATTGTCCATCAAACGGTAATCTAGCTTTACATCACTTTTGCTACTTATAGTTCTGGTCAAAATACACATGAACAGAATTCACTTAAAAAGAAAAAAAAAAAGGTAACATACTAAAGACAAAATACTGTAATGCGCTATCACTCAAAAATATATACAGAGGCACCAAAAATGTAACCGTGGCCATAAATGATCTAACTCCCAAATCAATGAAGGTCCAGGCAAACAACATAAGAAAACTAAGAGTGTCATCTTTTACCTCAAAATTCCAACACTCATAAAGCATAAAGTCAATATAATACAATAAACCTTAAGAAATCATGATCATACCTAGACATACAACCAAAGGTTAATCACAACATTTGAATTACCAAGGAAAAAAATCATAATTAAAAAAACTCACTTTATATAGTATCTTGCACCTTCAAAAGTATATGCTTCTTCCCAGCCAGTAGGCAAATCTAAAAAAACATACATTTCACCATTAGTATTACATCGATAGAACAGCACAGTAAGTTTCAAACCATTTTAATTATTCCTTTTCATGATCAGCTATTTTCATTTATTAAGTAGGTTTGTAACCCCCCCCCAAAAGCATTAGACTGGTAATAAAACTCAGATATAATATCATTTTTGGGAAAATGGCAATTCAAATGTAAAGCCACCAGAAAAGTATCAACAATATTAGAGGTTATCTGACATAATTATACACTTTGATCAGAGTGGAGAGGAACTACGCCCTGGCAGCCAAAAAAGCAAAGGGATGCCTTGTAATCCTAGGTAAGTACCCTTGAACGGTAGGCCAAAAACTCCCCCAAAACCAAAGAAAAAGACTATACGTAAAAGGTAACACCCACTTCTTCCTAGGTATGTTGTGTCTATGTAAGACCATATCTTTCAGCTACATAAGTGAATCCATCCAGGAAGTGTCATTGATGAGAAAGAACTTCCTAAGTACTTAATTAGGGGGAAAGAAATCTGAAATCACATACTTATACGTACATGTGTGTTTCTACAGACTTGACTTTAAGAGATGTGAAGTTTCAAGTAATAAACCTGGCAATAATGCAGGTGAACGATGGCACCATTCTGTGCTACATATTACTTACAAACCACCAGTGTCTTGGATTTAACCATAATACCGCTCTGAAATAAAAAACCGATGATGTGTGTACAAAGTCAAAGTAAACCAAACCAGAGAAAAATCAAGATCATCTCAAAAATAAATTAACCTGAAATCATATAATAAAATTTTCTGAGGTGTGAATGTTATCAAATCCTTGGGGGTAAATAGGATAAAGATTTATATTTCACATAGCCAAAATAGTCACGGAATAATTCCACGAGACGATTAGGCTAAATAAAAATCATATTATCTCTTGTGACACAAACCTGTTACTATCCATAAGGCAAAGAGGCCATCAAAGTTGACTTAACGTATGCAAAACACTGAAATGTACATTCAAGTCAAAGACGACAGGGAGTTAAGAAATATGACGCCGCGTTAGTCAGAAATGCCTTAAAAATGTAACCTCATCATGCTTGCTATACCAGCTTTCCCCTTCCTCCTCCACCTTTTTGCAAATTTAGAGATATTAGTCACTTCGCTGAACTCCAGAATTTAATAGAGAAGGCAGGCTTGTTCAATATCCTGGCAACTTTAAGAGAATCTCAGAGTTGGAGAAGTATCCCGGAGGGCAAGCTCTACAGACTTCTGAAGCCGGCCTCACCTTCCACCCAAACTGTTCTCAAGCCTTTCCAATCACCCGAAACAGAGGCAGGCCAGGAAGAGAACACATGTTACGTTTCAAAGACAAACAAGTTTCAAGAATGTACACAAAGAATGACAAAAGAAAGCCAGACCAGCACTGAAGCTCCAATCAGCTCTCCTCCAGCTCAACTCACAAGCAGCATTCAAACAAGCTACCCAAGGCACCAGGAAGATATGCTTCGCCGGCGACCCTCTCCTATCAGGGCACCAGTGCCCTCCCGCAGGACACCTCCCAGCACGCCCACCGCCTCCTGGCAGTGTGTGCGACCTCGGTGCCGCCGCCGGGGACTTCGAATCTGGCTGGCCAGCAACTGAAGCTGCAAATGCCTGCCCCGGCTGCTCCTCCGGGGGCACGAGGGAAAGCGTGCAGATTTCCCAAGCCGCTCTGTCGCGGAGAGGATCGAAGCACCCCCAAACTCGTCTCCTCCTCCAACAGCCACCTACCCACAAGTCCCACCTCGGAGGAGGAAGCCGCACAGGAGGAGGGAGGCAGCTCCCGGGGAGGAGGGGGAGGATGTGGACACATTCTCCCCGCGGACGAGAGGCAGGGTTTCGGGCTGCAGGAGGGGAGTGGGAAAGGATTTCCTAAAGGTTGAAAGAGGGGTGAGGTGGGGGGCCCGGGGGGCGCTCGGAGGACTCAGGAGTGGCCGCGGGAGGAAAAACTCAGGATCCCAGGTTTCCCGGGGGAGGGGAGTGGGCCACCCAGGGGCGTGGGGGAAGAGCAGGTTGGGATGGGGCAGAGGGCGCCGTGGGCTAGTGGCGATCAAAGACGGAGGAGAGGGGCGTCCGGAGACTCGAGGGAAGTCCCCCGGCCCCTCTACCTGCGGCCGCCCCCGCCCGCCGGCCTCCGCCCCACCTCGCCGCCTCCCGGGGACGGCGGCTCGGGGCAGGTTGCCGGCAGGAGGTGGGCGGCCAGGGCTCTGCAGCCTCCTCCCGGCGAAAGCCAACTCCGCTCGGGCCCGGCCGGGCTCGGCGTTACCTGTGCTCTGCCGCCGGTGCCCGGTGACCACGGCCTCGCCGGTGACGGGGTGCAGCCAGGTGGTGCTCTTCGCCTCCTCGCTGCAGGGGTGAGAGAAGGGGCCGAGACGGGGCTTGAGTGGGGGCGCGGGAGGAGCCGAGGGGGCCGGAGAGGCACCGACCCGGCTCGCTCCCCTCTGTCGCCAGCCTCCCGCCCCCTCCGGGCCCCCGCGCCGTCCCCAGCTCTTTACTTGATGAAGAAGACTCGGCCGCCCCGGGTGATCCCGTAAGTCCAGGAGCGGGGCAGGGAGCAGATCCACTCCAGGTTCAGATCCGCCGCCATGTCTGATCCCCAGCCGCCGCCGCCGCCGCCGCCTTCTCCTGCTGCCGCCGCGGCTGCCGAGGGAGGAGGGAACGAGCGAGCGAACCAGCTGAGGGAGCGCGGAGCGAGCGCGGCCGGAGCGCGCCTCCCCGGCCCGGCGCGCCCCCGCGCGCGCCCTACCCCCTCGGGCGGCGCCCGCCCCGCCGCCCGGGCTGGGTAGGGCCCGCGCCGCCGCCCCTCCGCATCTTCCGCGGCCGCCGGCCGGCCGCCCAGCCGCGCGCTCGGGGGGGATGGGTGAGCGGCGCCGCGCCCCGCGGCCAGACCCCTCCCACCCGCGCCCCCCCCCGCCCCCGCCGCCGGAGCGAAGGTTCGGAGATCGATTAAAAAAAAAAAAAAAAAAAAGCGTCCAGCCCCCCGGGCTTTGCCTGAAGGCTTCCCAGCCCCCAGGGATATTCAAAGGGAGCTAATCCGCGCTCCTCTGATTGCTCTCTCTTTAAAACAACAGAAACACAGCATCTGAGATTTGTTTTAAAAGAGCTATTGGGTATCCAAGAGATTTTTCAAACAAACAAAAATATATATATATAAATATATATAGGTGGCTTTAGAATGGAAAGCTGTTTTTGTTGAAGCACACGGAAGGTTTTTCCTGTTTGTGTTTTGTGTGCGAGATATCATAGGTTTGACGGGTTGCGGTAGACTCATGAAATAGGGGTGGATTCAGACTTGACAAAACAAGTTTGCCTCTTCCTAGACCCCTTGAATCATATAATGTTTTATAAAATACAAACTTGTCTTTTTCTTACTTTTTTTAAAGATTCACTTATTTATCAATCTGAATTTCTACTTTCTTCTATCTCCTATAAATTACAATAATAGCTAACTTTCTTGAGTCCTTGTAACCCTGTACGTTTTTAAGTCCGTACAATAGCCCTATAGATGCTATTATACAGATGGGAAAAATGAAGTTTAAAGAAACTTGCCCAAGGTCATAGTACTAAGTGGCAAACCATGGATTCAAACTGGCTTTAATATTTTGAAAGTCTATTTGTATAATCATATTGCTATACTTATTTTAAAAGTGTCCCCCGGCTTTGGTTTTTTTGAACGAGTAAAGGGCAGATTTCAATGCAACTAAAATCTACCTTAACACCGGCTAAGTGCACTGGCCTCCTTCTAATTGTCTCTGATGCTCAGCCACACTTGGAATTGCTTCTGTGTCTTTGCAGCAAGATGACTCATGCCAACAGGATACACAGCTCAATAATAATAGTACTACTTGGTTTTCTCATAGCACCTTCTTCTGACCACTTTTTGGGGCCCCTAAAGAATTATCTTATCTTCCCAATCACTAAAGAGGCAAATAATCTTTTTCAAAGAGTCATGTACCACTATGTTCATTACAGCTCTATTTACAATAGCCAGGACATGGAAGCAACCTAAGTGTCCACAGACAGATAAATGGATAAAGAAGATGTGGCACATATATACAATGGAATATTACTCAGCCATAAAAAGAAATGAAATTGAGTTATTTGTAGTGAGGTGGATGGACCTAGAGTCTGTCATACAGAGTGAAGTAAGTCAGAAAGAGAAAATCAAATACCATATGCTAACACATATATATGGAATCTAAAAAAAAAAAAAGGTTCTGAAGAACCTAGGGGCAGACAGGAATAAAGACACAGACGTAGAGAATGGACTTGAGGACACGGGGAGGGGGATGGGTAAACTGGGACGAAGTGAGAGAGTGACATGGACATATATACGTTACCAAACATAAAACAGCTAGTGGGAAGCAGCCACATAGCACAGGGAAATCAGCTTGGTGCTTTGTGACTACCTAGAGGGGTGGAGTAGGGAGGGTGGGAGGGAGATGCAACAGGGAGGAGATATGGGGATATATGTATATGTATAGCTGATTCACTTTGTTATAAAGCAGAAACTAACACACCATTGTAAAGCAATTATACTCCAATAAAGATGTTAAAAATAAATAAATATATTTATACAACCAACAAGGACCTACTGTATAGCACAACGCTGCTCAGTGTTCTGTAATAACCTAGATGGGAAAACATTTTGAAAAGGAATAGATACATGTATATGTATAACTGAATCACTTTGCTGTACTCCTGCAACTAACGCAACATTGTTAATCAACTGATCCAATATAAATTTTTTTTAAAAAAAGGAGTGAGAAATAAAGAAAATAAATTTCTGTTGTTTAAAAAAAAACAATCTTTTTCAACAGTTATAGAAACTAAGGCACAGAAGGGTAAATGACCTTGGCCAAATCTAGCAACTCAGGTGGAGCCTGGATGAGAATGTAGTTTCACTGGACTTTTTCTCTCATACCCTAATTCCCCAAGGCCAGTCTGTCTTTGGTAAAAAGGAGTCTGCAATTACTGCTATAATTTTCCTGTCCATCTGCATACACAGGGGAAAAAAATAACATCGCTTTAATGTTTTTCTCTTTTCGGTTCCTTTGCATTATCCTCTTTCATTTCATTACTTCTTGACCTCTTATCTCCTGCCCAGTCTCTGGAAAAATGTGGGTTTTTTTAATCAGTGAATAGCAGGAAATGTTTCACATTACCATCAGTGGTCAGTATGTAACATAGCAAGAAAATCAAGAGCTATTGACTTTATATTGTACTATCATCACAGATTGAAAAATCTAAAGTGACTCTTTAATATCATAATAACTTTAGAAATCTAGTACCTGTTAGTCCAGCGATAGCATTTGACTTTTTGACAAATACTGCTGAGAAGTCGTTAAGTGGACCATATGTTGTCTGGAGATTCCTTTTAGTTGTGAATCTTTGATTTACAAGATCCATTAATGCAAGGCATATTTCAAAAAGTGATAGAGATTCACTTAATAAAAATGTGTATCTTATGAAATCACATTTGCTGTGCTTAAATACTAACCTAAAATCTTAAGTACAATTCCATGTGTCCCAAAATTTAGGAAAGGCAGTAAATAAAAAACTTAGTGACAATGTACAAAATGAGGCGTATACAAAGTGCTCCTGATTTGGGAAAATAATAGCCCTCGTGACTTCCGGGAACCAATAAAACCAGCTTCATACATTAGAATGTGAGGCACTCTGAATAATTTTCACCCTTAATAAGTAAAGCTGTATTGTTCTTTAAATTTTCCTAGAATGTCCTTTCTTTGTATCTTTGTTGTCTTATGCAGGTCCGCTTTGCTTTCTAGTTGTGTGTACATGTGTGTTTTCTTCACTGCAGGAGGCGAAGAATCATGTCTTCCTCATCACTGAATCCTTCCCAACCTTGAGTCAGTACTCAGATGGTTATTGAATTTCATTTTCTTCCCAGTGCTTTGACCTCCCAACAGAGTTATTTCCCAGTAACATATTCCCTTTTTATCACTCTGTACCTCTTCAATAACTGATTCAGACCTAAACTCATATCTAACCTCTGCATTTTATTGTATTTTTTTTATTTTCTGTCTTATGAAACTATTCCATTTCATACATCATGATCTACCTTTTTGAGGTGTATTAGCCTATGATTAGTGCCCCTTCTCTGAAGAAAAGAAGAGGTTTAAAAGTACTGAGCACTAGGGCTTTCCTGGTGGCGCAGTGGTTGAGCATCCGCCTGCCGATGCAGGGGACGCGGGTTCGTGCCCCTGTCTGGGAAGATCCCACATGCCGCGGAGCGGCTGGGCCCGTGAGCCATGGCCGCTGAGCCTGTGCGTCCGGAGCCTGTGCTCCGCAACGGGAGGGGCCATGACAGTGAGAAGCCCGCGTACCGCAAAAAAAAAAAAAAAAAGCTTTAAAAAAAAAAAAAAGTACTGAGCACTAAAAGTAAACATCGCTCTGTCCATATATAGAGGACAATCCTTGTCCTAAAGAGCTTCCAGTTCAAATATAACAGAAAAAATACATACTGTGACAAGAAAAACTCAAAGGGAAGTTTCTTAAAATATGTGAAAGGAAAGAGAACAAAGTGACATCTTAGAAAACAGCAAATCAAGATTTTCCCCCTTTTAAAGGAAATGATAAAAGCGTAAGCTCTGGAAAGTAGAGAAAGAGGCTCTAGAGAGAAATTTCTTCTTTACTATCAAGAAACATTTCTCATTCATGCACATTAATGTTTGTTAAAATCTACCAACAAAGTTTTGTGACTTTGGTTAGGTTGTCTTTCCAACTTTATTTGTGTTACCTTATATATTTTGTTACATTATTATTTCACAAAATAAAGAATATTGTAAACAGTTCCTTTAACTAGTCAACTATAGAGTGTTATGTATCAGGAAAAGTTGTGAGGAAGGGCAAAATAGAGGTTACAATTAGCTTAGTGGAAATCTAGGTAGAAAAGATGGAGACTGAGGGTCTAAGGGAAGAAAAATAATATTCAGAAGTCAATTTATTAGGGATTCTTCTTCTGTTAAGGAATAAACTGATAAGAGAGTTATGGATGAAACTATTTCACTCATTCATTCAATAACCATCTATAGGATCCCTACTATATATGGTGTGCCAGCCATTCTGCTGGGTGAGAGGAATCAAAAGTCTTGGCCTGCTCTGGGCGGCTTAGAAAGGAAGATGGAGATGTAAATATTTAAGTATAACGTGGAAGTAGCATCTCTATCCTTCTGATAGAAACAAACCTTCTCTAGCATTTGCTTTCTAAGGGTGTCCCATGAACCACTCAAGGCCTATCTCAAACTGCAGTCTTTTAATGTTAATGTTTTGGAGAGCTCTTCAATTATAAATGGGGATTAATTGAAAGAAATATGTAGCAGCACTAATAACCCTGCTGCTGGCTGGTCCCTCAGTTGGGATTCTAGACTAAGTTGGCATCTGCTTCGAGGCTTGGAGACTCAGAGGGATGGATATCAAAAATGTATTCAAGGAACTCACCTTTGAACCTCCGGACTTGGTCAAATTAAACACCTCTTCCTTTATCCCGGTCAGCAAAGCTTCAATCACCTTCTTCTCTCTTTGCTGTAAAAGAGAAAGACCAAAATTTAAATGGTGGAGAATTAAAAGAAGTATGTTATTATGCAGGTGGAGGGGGCTGGCTAGAGTGAGTCAGGAGTCTGGCTGAATTTATGTCCGTCTTTGCCATGAATTAGTGTATGACTTTGAATAAATCATTTCACCTCCATTCCTGTCTCACACCTCTGGATTCTCATCTGTAAAGTAAGGGCATTGGTCTATTTAGGACATTACGTATGATCTGCTTTCATGGGGTGAACACTCCAACAGCTGAAGGTGGGGATGTTTTGTCACAGTGGACAGACACAAGTAAGATGTCTGCTGTATATAACTGTTTAGGATTTTCTGCTACTCAGATGGTTTGCTAATAGAAAAATTTGGAAGAGCAATTTGCAAAGTTCTTTCACATGCAGTATCATATTTAACTTGTACATATGGCTCTGTACATAGACATTATTAACATAGTATAAATAAGAAAATGGGCTCCATGAAGATATTATATAATCTAGCCATTAAGTGGCAAACTTAGGGCTTGAACCTGGTCCTTTGGACATTAGATTTCAAATTCTGTCCATGAGGGATTCCCTTCCTAGCCAAGCTTCATTCACTAGGTCTCTTCCTTACCTGCAGTTACTCTCTACCTACTGCAGCCAGTGTTTGCTCTCACCACGTCACTGCACCTGCTCTTCTGAGTCACCAGTGTCTCCCCTGAAGGCTGCCAAGTTGAGTGGATGCTTTCAGCTCCAACATTTCTTTTTTTTTTTTTTGCGGTATGTGGGCCTCTCACTGTTGTGGCCTCTCCCGTTGCGGAGCACAGGCTCCGGACGCGCAGGCTCAGCGGCCATGGCTCACGGGCCCAGTCGCTCCGCGGCATGTGGGACCTTCCCGGACCGGGGCACGAACCCGTGTCCCCTGCATCGGCAGGGGGACTCTCAACCACTGCGCCACCAGGGAAGCCCTCAGCTCCAACACTTCTTGACCTCTCTGCTGTATTCATGTCACCACCTCCACTCCTTGAAACTTTCCACTTTTGGGGTTCTTGATGCCACTTCCATGTAGTTCTCTTCCTGATCTTTGCTCTAGACCATCTGCAGCACAGTCACCAGGAAGCTTATTTTAGTATTGATTCCTGGGCCTCTCCTAGACCATTCAACCAGAACCTCTGAAGATTAGACCAAGGAATTGGCATCTAACAGCCACTTCAGTGATTTTATACACACTAATGTCTGAGAACCACTGCCTGATAGGGTAATAATTCCTAAATCTTATTTCCAGCCTAGACCTCTCTCCTTACCATATATCAAATTTCCTTCTAGACATGTTCCTTCTGGAATATTCCTTCTGGGTGGTCCTCCAGTACTCAAGCTCAACCTTCCCAAACAAGTCACTTTTCCTCCAAATACTTGCACCACCCCGTGTGTTCCCCTCTTAGTGAATGGTACCAGCATTCACGAAGAAATTCATCAGAAACTTCATTCATCAGAAACTTCAGACTCATCCTCCCACAACCAGTCAGTTAATAAATTTTATTAATTATTCATTAAATATATCACCAAGTTACCCTCTTCCTCATTCCTCATATCCTAATATGAGCATTCATCACCGTTACCAGAATGATCTTTTTGAAAATGCAGATCTGATTATGTTCCTTTCTTGCAGAAAATCCTCTCGTGGCTCAAAAAACTTAGAAGACAAATCCAAAGGCTGTTGCCTGGCTTTGGAGACCCTTCTTGATCTGAGCCCTGCCCACCTACATGGTCACCATATAGGGCAGCCTACTGTTCTCTGAACAAGCCAAGCTCTTTCAAGTCTCTGTACACACTACTCTCTCTCCCTAGAATGTCTTCTTCTCTGTTTACCTAACAAACCCCTACTTACGTTTATGTTCTTAGCTCAAGACTTCCTTTCACTAGGAAACCATCCCTGATTCCTTAGGGCCAACCTAGCTGCTCCTTCCGTCATGTTGCCATATCTTCTCTACTGAATTGTTCTCGTAGTCGACATCTCTTTCTCCTCCCTAACTTCCTAAATGAAAACATTTTATTTATCTTTATCACCTAGCATTCAATAAACTTTACTTACGTGACTGAATAATGGTACTGATATTTACATAGTGCCCTATATTTTATGAAGCACTTCTTATTTGATACTTAATTCTGTGTTTTATTACTGCAACTTGCCAGTGAGTCATGTTTCTTTCCTTTCTTAGGTTTAACATTCTCTTTAGCTTTCTATAGAATATCCCATATAGAAGAGAAAAAAATGGCATGGGCCCAAGACCAGCTTAGCAATGTATGAAAATAGCTGCTTTCTATAGAGCTGTCTACCTGGTTTACAGAATACTAAGATTTGAGTTCTATTGAGTGAGATATTGAAGGACAGAAAGGATTCAGCATTGTCTGTAATTTGTTAAAGGGCCCTATGGAACCTTCTTTAGAATATAAGTTCTTCCTAGAAAAAGTAATATTGATAAAAAATAATACGTAGTACTTAGAAAATCAGATAGCTGAATGAACTGGAGGAAAAAACAAATAAACTTACAATCACTAATTATGTGTCTAGCTATAAGTGATAAAAGTTATCAGATCTCATGCTCTAAGCCCAAGGAGTAAACAAAGAAAGAAGGGGAGTCATTTCCTTCCTCATCATTAGTGTTTTACTCTCTGAATAATTTTTCTTTAATATTTTGAGTCACTACTTGCTTAAAGCAAGAAAATTTTCTCCAGCAACTCATATCTTATTATAGAAAATTATGTACACATATATGTATATGTATATATTTGATTTTTAACCAATTTTCCTCAGTTTTCAACTTATTGTCTATGTTTCAGTTACATGTAGAATTATATAAATAGTAACCTAAAATAGAATACCTGTAGCTAATTGTAATGTATTGTATAGTCCCAATTAAGGAAAATGTAATGTGAATGCAAATTTTTGTATTATCATAGGCACTGCCTTGTATATAGTTAGTATTCAACAAATGTTTAGTAATTGAATGAATCATGACATAACAGTGTACAGTGCGATGGGGAAAAAAACTGGAAACTTTTAAACAAAGCTCTTCTATTTTGGTTACATTTATCTTAAAACCAAGCAATTGTAAATTCAGAAGTATCCCAACAGTTGAATTTCTGATTTGAAGAACATGCTTTTTTTTTTTTACAACATGCATGTTTGACCTAAGAAAATCAAGAAAAAATTATGAATAATTACATAGGAGATGAATAGGTCTGAAATGAAAAAGGCTTTAAAAAAATCATATCAGCTGAAATTTCTGTTTTTTCAAAGTTGTGTATGGGTAACAGAGGGAAGGAGAGACTGAGCCATCGAACGCATTTTGACAACAGTCTTGTCCACTGGAGGTCTGCCCCGCTAGAATTGTATAGGGTATAAACCTAAGAAACAATGTTGGTTAGAGGCATGTGCGTTAGTCTATTTCCACTTGTGTCATTCTGAGCCCAGCTTTATCATTTGTATAGAGAAGACAGAAATAGTTCTTCATGTTTTCTACTAAAGTATTTTAAGAGAGTTTTTTTGGGGGGGCAATCTTGATAATAGGGTGATTTTTAAATTTTTATAATTGTCATAACATTCATCATCAACAAAATGCAATGAGTTCTAAGTTTGTCAGCAATATTTAACATGCTCAGATGATTAGATGATATTCTAAATATTGATGAAAATAAAAGTATCACTTCTGTTCGTAAGCAAAAAGTTTGGTGCTATTATACTATTACTCTATGGTAACTAGCTTTATTATATTTGATTAGAGAGCCTCTATCTGAAGTTTATTTATTTATCCAATTTAAGTAATAGACACTTTTCTTGAATCTAATAACGTATGTCACATCCTAGGCTAGGGATACTTGGGAATAGAAAGAATACAAATTCAGGTTATGGCCCTCAAGGCATTACAATCAACTTGGGGTGGGAGGGAGTGGAGAAGAGATAAACAAATATTATATTGGTAATAAATGTTATGATAGATACTGCATAAGATGGAAGAGAGCTTGTAAAAAGGACATCCATCTTGCAACCATGGGTGGAGGCGGCCTTCCTGGAGAAAGTGTTACCTGAGTTATGTTGTTAAATAACACTACCTCTACAAAGATTTCTTTTTTTTAATAGTTCTTTAAACTGAAGTATAGTTGATTTACAGTGTTGTGTTAATTACTGCTGTATAGCAAAGTGACTCAGTTATACATACATATATACTTTCTTTTTCATATTCTTTTCCATTATGGTTTATCACAGGATATTGAATATAGTTCCCTGTGCTATACAGTAGGACCTGTTGTTTATCCATTCTATATATGCCAGTTTGCATCTGCTAATCCCAAACTCCTAATCCATCCCTCTCCCACTCCTCTCCTGCTTGGCAACCACCAGTCTATTCTTTATGTCCCTGATTCTGTTTCTGCTTCATAGATAGGTTCATTTGTGTCATATTTTAGATTCCACATATAAGTGGTATTTGTCTTTCTCTTTCTGACTTACTTCACTTAGTATGATAACCTCTAGTTGCATCCAAGTTGGTGCAAATGGCATTATTTCATTCTTTTTTATGGCTGAGTAGTATTCCATTGTATATACGTACCACATCTTCTTTATGCATTCATCTGCCAATGGACATTTAGGTTGTTTCCATGTCTTGGCTATTGTAAATAGTGCTGCTGTGAACATAGGGGTGCATGTATCTTTTTGAATTATAGTTTTGTCTGGATATATGCCCAGGAGTGGGATTGCTGGCTCATATGGTAATTATATTTTTTGTTTTCTGAGGAACCTCCATACTGTTTTCCACAGTGGCTGCACCAACTTACATTCCCACCAACAGTGCAAGAGGGTTCCCTTTTCTCCACACCCTCTCCAGCATTTGTTACTTGTAAACTTTTTAATGATGGCCATTCTGACCAGCGTGAGGTGGTATCTTATTGTAGTTTTGATTTGCATTTCTCTAATAATTAGTGATGCTGAACATCTTTTCATGTGCCTATTGGCCATCTGTATTTCTTCTTTGCAGAAATGTCCCTTTAGGTCTTCTGCCCATTTTTTGATTGGGTTGTTTGTTTTTTTGTTGTTGACTTGTATGAGCTGTGTGTATATTTTGGTAATTAAGCCCTTGTCGGTTGCATTGTTTGCAAATATTTTCTCCCATTCTGTAGGTTGACTTTTTGTTTTGTTTATGGTTTCCTTTGCTGTGCAAAAGCTTGTAAGTTTCATTAGGTCCCATTTGTTTATTTTTGTTTTTATTTCTATTGCCTTGGGAGAAGAGTATCTTGAAATTGGTAAATTATAGTGTAAGCTGACTCTGCCCTCCTTCCTCCCTCCTTTAGCTCTATTAGAGAATTAGGTACAAGAGGTTTGGGGCCATGCATGGCAGAAATTGATAATTTCCCCAACATCTCTTCTCCCCTCTTAGATACCCCCTGAATTTTTTTGTTGGGTACATGGATGCATGAACTAAAGACATATTTCCCAAGCACCCTTTAACTTAGATATGAGCTCTTTGGTTGGGTTTTGGTGAGTAGGATGTAAAAAGAGAAATGTATGGCAGATTATGGGAAATTTCCTTAAAAGATGGTTGGCAAATACTTGGTTCTGCTTATTTCCTCTTCTTCAATCTGTTGCTTGGGATGTGGATGGGATGGCTGTACCTCCATCTGGAAAGAAGTAGAGAAAGGTCACACCCAAGGGATGCAGAGCAGACACCTGGATGTAGCCTGGGTCCCTAAGGATTTCAGGCAGTAGTGCCAACATAACAACTCTAAACTGCTTCCTTCAGACTTACAAGTGTGGGAGAAATTAAATTCTATCTTGATTAAGCTAATGAAGTTTTTGGGGAGGGGGAAATCCGCTGCTGCTCTCAGCTCAACCTAATCTTATCTGATGTATCATCAGATAAGTAGTAGTGTGTATATCTACCTTATCACACACTGCCTAGTACATGTCAGATAATAACTTTTTGAAAGAATGAATGTGTGAATCTCCACACACACATCAAAATTACTTATACAAAGTTTGCCTTATGCCTGAATAACAACTAATTACTTTTTTAGATGAATCAGGTGGTCTCTTTGCTTACCCTGTTATTTCCTGAGAGTGAGGCAGGCCCTTACAGAAGCCAGTTTAATTCATTCTGGGAATTAGACAATTTCTTTGAACCCTTAATTTGAACTATAACAGTTAAAAGTTAGTTGACCTTTCAAATAGTCACACTACTTTACTCCCTATGACTACACATTGCCAATGTGTTTTCACATTATTGCAAACAAAGAGCAAAACTGACAGAAAACTTGGACCAAAATAGGTGTCTTTGCGAACTCTGCATTGATGGACATGTGTTACATTGTGTTTGTGTTCTGTCTACCCAGGTCTCAGGGAGAGGCTCAGAACACCAACCATGCCAGTATCATCAGCATTCTCCTAAACACATGCTTTGTAGAAAAGCACTACTTATTAGGGGCAAGACCAGGTTGTCAAGTAGATTTATATCATCTAGTTTGTTTTACGTATAATGAAGTCTTAAGAGTAAACATTTTAGGAAACATTAAAAAAAACGCTTCCAAATGGTTCCAGTTCATTAACAGGAGTGTGCTTTATTAAACATTTTGAGAAGCAGCAAAGAACATTAGGCTCAGAGATCTCAGCCTTGTGTCACTTTGGGCCGGTTGTTTTCACTTTCCATCTCTCTGTAAAATGGCGGAATATTTACCCACCACATTTCATTATGCGTGTTGAAACAGATAACATCTTGAAATAGCTTGGAATGCTCAGATATAAATGTTTTAAAATAAACATGGCATTTTTCTAGAGTGGAGAAGAAAGGAAGGTAATTTAAATTAGTAGTAATTTGCATGCTGTTCCCATCTCTGGGCAACTTGCAGTGATTTTTCCTCTATAGTCCATCACTTAGTTTCAAAATGACTACTCCAAAATAAAACTGGAGCAGGAGATTTTGTTCCCTTCTGAAAGAGTTGTATATGAGAATTTTCGTCTATGACATGATACTTAATTTGGGGGTGGAGATGAATTGCTTTTAGAAATAGAAGGAAGGAAGGAAGGGAGGAAAAAAGAAAGGAAGGAAGAAAGGAAGGAAAGAAAGGAGGGAGGGAGGGAGGGAGGGAGGAATAAAGGAAAGAAGAAAAGAAGACAGAAGGGAAGAAAGGAACCATACTATTCCATCATTTGGATTATCTGTGAGTTAAAGTTTCGAAGTTCAAATTCATTTTTCAAAGTTTTTCTTTTTTTTTCTGCTCAATACCCTCATCATAGAAAATTATATTGGATAATTCTTTCTTTTCGCACCAGAGGAATTTATCATCAGGAGTAACTTTCTCTTTCCCAGTCCCTTCATCCTAAAATTTAATGGCTGCAGTACTGCAGGTGTAAATACAGTATAATCCAGTGCAATAACGAAGCTGATTCAGAAGAGAGAGGCTGGAGGAAATCACTGACAGAGAGGGGTTAGAGAAAAGGGCTGAGTGATTCACAGAACAAAGGATCTCCATCAGGCAATCAGAATGACTCTCAAAATAGTTTCAAGATATTTACATACCTCAACAGTAGCCACCTGGGTAGTATTCAGGAAGAACTCATAGCATCACAATTGCTGTGGCTTGAATGGGCCTCATTTTTTTTTTTATCATGTTTTACAGATGAGGAAGTTGAGGCAGGACCAGCTACACAGTTTGCATAAATGAAAACGTTGGGCCCTTGTTAAAAAATTTTTAGGCGTTTCAAGATGGCGACAGCAGAGCATTAAACAAATCAGAAGCTCTCTCTGCGGGCAGGCCCCTATGTGACCGCAAGCGTTGCATGTCCACGAACCCAGTCCTGAGAAGAGGTTGGACATGTTAAATTATTTGCCTGATGTGATGAAACTGGTTAGGAGCAGAACTAGCCTCCTGATTCCTTATTTAGTTTTTCTTTTTTTCCTCTACATTCTATTATTTTTCCATATTTACCTCATGTTTAGCTTAGAATCGTATATATTCATTCTTTCTTTAATTTAATAAATATTTCTTGAATGCAGACTATATGGCAGGCACTGTATTGAGAATCAAGGAAATAATTATAAGACAATTTCTTTCCTTAAGTACTGCTTAACACTGGGTGCAGAAAAAGAATTTAAGGGGGAAAAAATCCATTTTTACAGAGGTTGTGGGGAAGGTGGAATGCTCATATATTACCACTGAGAGGTGAATAGGTATCAATTTTCTGGAGGGCAACTTGGTCATATTTGACAAATGTCTTAAAATGGGTATATTCTTTGGCCCAGAAATAATACTTCTTGGAATTTATCCTAAGACAATAATAAGAAATGTGGGCAAAGTTATATGTACAGAGTTGTTCATCACAGTGATTTTTTTCCTCATAAATGCCCAAGAATTTGGATTTTGTTAGGCACATTTTGGTATACCTATGCTGTTAATACATGGTCTTTAAAAACATGGTTTTAGAGGACTATTAACATGGGAAAATGTTTGTAATATATAACTGGCTGTCTGTTTATAACTAGAAAAGCAGGGAAGGACACATACTTAAATGTTAGCAGTGATTAACTTTTAGTAATTAGATTTTTTTTAGAAACTCATTTCATTGTATTTGCTAATAGTTCTTTATTGAGTATATTTTATTTTTATAATAAAACAAATTTTTTTCACCTGTTTTTAACTATGAAAATCTACATTTTCTTAAATGCCTAGAGAAGCGTAGCAATTCCATATTTTACCATTGGGAAAAATTAATAATTAAGGTTCATATCTAAAACCTCATGATAGACTAAACTAAATGTCCATCATAAACTTGGGTGAATTGAAATATTTCCCTTACAGTTGAAAGAATTCTTACAGGTCATATAATCTAATCTCCCAACTAAAGTATAAATTGACTCTACAATACCCTTGATAAATTATCTAAACTTAGAATTTAGAGACAGATTCATTTTATTCATGAAAAACTGGATTTTAGCTAAATTATAACAAATAGAAGTCAATTTGGAATCAGAATACCAATATTCTGTAACTACACTAAAGATATTTATGTATAATTGTGTATGGTAAAGGAAGGAGTGGGTGTATTGCTGGATAGATGCTCTTTGAAAAATTCATCCAAATGGAATAATTGACTTTTGGCTGTTGTACTTGTTATTTAGTGTGTCCATTTGCCAAAGACTATGTTTTTGTTTTTGTTTTGTTTTTTTTTGGAGCAGAGAAAGGTTTATTACAGGGCCACGCAAGGAGATGGGTGGCTCGTGCACAAAAACCCCCAAACTTCCCAAAGGGTTTCCACAAAGCATCTTTAAAGGCCAGGTGAGGGAGTGACGTGGTTAGTTGCTGCAAACTTCTTGTTGTTGGAATCCTTGGTTCTTGCAGCTGTCCATGTAGGTCAGGTCACGATGCTCCTGTAAACCTCCAACAAAACAAATGTTAGGGCTTCCCTGGTGGCGCAGTTGAGAGTCCGCCTGCCGATGCAGGGGACACGGGTTCGTGCCCTGGTCCGGGAAGATCCCACAAGCCGCAGAGCGGCTGGGACCGTGAGCCATGGCTGCTGAGCCTGCGCATCCGGAGCCTGTGCTCTGCAACGGGAGAGGCCACGGCAGTGAGAGGACCGCGTACCGCAAAAAAAAAAAAAAAAAAAGTTAAAATAGTAAATTTTATGTTCTGTATATTTTACCATAATAAAAATATGTTAAACATAAAAATTAAAACAGCATTTAACTACCACAGAAATTTTGAAAAATGGCACAGCTTCAGACCAGAAATGGCTCTTGTTTTTGAATGTGCATTATACTTAATCTTTCGAGCCTATAATTCAATTTTAGCTTTATGTGTTTCTCAAACTTTGAGATTATTCAGTTCTTCAAATTTCTCAGCAATCAGAGCCAGACGACTGAACACGCTACAGAGGAAAAACGTTCCATGCTATTAACCACACAAAGCTAAACAAAGCCCTTAATAAGCTAATGCTCATTTTTAAAAATCTCCATGGTATAGTTTGCTGCCTTTTTCAAATGTAAATGATTATGGACCTTTCAGCATGTCCCTGACCCAGTGTTCCTTGGGACACGGTTTGGAAGATACCGCTAGCCAGTCACCTACATGGTACAGGTTGTGGATTGGCCCCCGCAACTGATTGATTCATTTACTCCCTTTTCATTCTTTCATTATTTTATTCTTTCTGTCATTTGTGGATCAATGCAACACTTATTTATTGAGTACCAACACTGTGCCAATCAGTATGCTAAATGCCATTCAGTGTCGCTGGTGAACTTCCTGCATGTAGATATGACTAATCTGAAATACCTCTGTTTAGCATTTACAATTATCCCTGAGTCCATCCAATTAAAGACTTGCCCAGTTTCACGAGGGTCCATCTCACTTTATTATATGAAGGAGATGAGAGAAGAGGAGCTTCTCAATGGAGATTAGTCATGGTTTAGGATGTGAAAAGAAGATCTTCGTCTCCTATCCAAGGACATTTTCTCCTTTGCCTTCAGTCTCTGGTGAGTTTGCTTTCTCCTTCAGCTCCACAGGTTCACACCCTCCACCCATCTCCACTTTTGCATCTCTACTTTTCATGTAAGTGGATCTGGGGTTTCCAGGCCAGAAACACAGGATACAGTATTCTTTGGGGCCTCTCTCCCTCTGCAACACTGTTTTCCCAAGGGAGGAATCTCCTTGGCCTCCAAGTGCTAGAGGCTTATTCATTTAGTCATCAAAAATATACCGAGTAGGGGCTTCCCTGGTGGCGCAGTGGTTGAGAATCTGCCTGCTAATGCAGGGGGCACGGGTTCGAGCCCTGGTCTGGGATGATCCCACATGCCATGGAGCAACTAAGCCCGTGAGCCACAACTACTGAGCCTGTGCGTCTGGAGCCTGTGCTCCACAACAAGAGAGGCCGTGATAGTGAGAGGCCCACGCACCGCGATGAAGAGTGGCCCCCGCTTGCCACAACCAGAGAAAGCCCTCGCAGAGAAACGAAGACCCAACACAGCAAAAATAAATTAATTAATAAACTCCTACCCCCAACATCTTCTTAAAAAAAAAAAAAAAATATATATATATATATATATATATATATATATATACTGAGTAACCTCTTGCCTGTATTTTGCCAGGCACTATGGATTCAAAAATGAATAAAATTTGTTTCTTGAATGGAAAAACTAGACTCATGCAAATCTAACAAAATGTAATGGGCCAAATGATTTAGTATCCCGCATCAGCTGAGTTATAGAAATTCCAAATACCTATTAAATGTTCATTATGTACCTAACATTGTTTTAAGTGCTTACCATGTATTAACTTGCTATATATCCATAACAAACTTATGAGGTAGCTACTTAACGTTACCCTCATTTTATAGATAAAGGAACAGGCCGACAATTATGCAACTAATAAATGGCAGATCTGGGATTTAAACACTGGCAGTTTGACTTCAGAGTTGGTGTTGTTAGTCACTATCCCATGGTGCTTCTCTAGGGCTTGTATAAAGTAACAGAGGAGAAGCCTCTCCAGGGAAAATTGGAAATGGAAGTACTACTGAGCTGGATCTTGATGGATGAGTCACATTTCATTCAGTACTGTGTAGATGTGTGCAAGTGTCGATGCGGGCAGGAGAGCAGGGGGGAAGGAACTATTGTACGTAAGGATGTATGAGCTGTGTACAAGATGCCCAGCTAAGAAAAAGGGGGGATGGGGCTGGAATTTATACTCCTTCTGCTCACTGAGCTGTGCACCCTGGGGTAGATCAGCACCCACTTGAGGTAAAGGTTGCAATGTGCATGAGGGATCTGGTTTCTAGGAGTAGTTGTTTTGGGGACAGATCAACTATAGATGAAAATTTAAACTAAAAGACTTGATTTAGAAGGCTTCCTTTGTGCTTGTCTTCCAGTTCTTGTCTTATAACTCCAGCACTTCAGATATTGTTATCAATGCTGCCTTCTTATCACTGGGCCTGCCTGCCCTTCAAATTACCTCTATTCCAAAATTAATTATTCCTCCTCACTAGCCATAAGACATGTCTATATTTTATAATACATCTAAGAAGTGATTGGTTCCTTCATAGTTTACATTAAGTTGTTTTTAACATCTTTTTTGGCTTTTATTTTTATTTTTTTAATTATTATTTTTTAATTAAATTATGAATGACCAATAATCCTCCTTAAAACTCTAACAAGAGATTGCTGATTAATGGAAAGAACATACAATTACTAGAATTTCAGGTAGGGGGTAGATGTTTTTGCAGAGAGGGAACAATCTGATCACTTATGGGTAGAAGTAAGAAGTCTATTGGACTTCCTTGGTGGTGCAGTGGTTACGAATCTGCCTGCCAGTGCAGGGGATATGGGTTCGAGCCCTGATCTGGGAAGATCCCACGTGCTGCAGAGCAACTAAGCCCGCGTGCCACAACTACTGAAGCCTGAGCGCCTAGAGCCCGTGTTCTGCAACAAGAGAAGCCACCGCAATGAGAAGCCCACACACCGCAACGCTGCAACTAGAGAAAACCCGGCGCGCAGCAATGAATACCCAACACAGCCAAAAATAAATAAATAAATAAAAAGAAAAAGAGGTCTAACCATCTGTGTTCACTTTAAGATCAAGAATCTTACAGTAGTATTTACTCTTACTTGACCTCTCCATACTACCGACCCTAGAAGTGTACTATCAAGTGCATGTTTTAAATCCATCTCTTGTCCCTCCTTTAGGCCCGTGGTCAGCTCCGTTTCTTTGTTCTTCTGGGGGTTGGGCTGTTGCTCAGTTGACAACTGTCAGTGGCTTACATCCTGGTGGATCCTCTCCTCAGATCCACCCCACAAAGTCTTCTCCAGCCCGAGCCCCCGTCCCAGCTTGGGTAGATTGAACCAGAGCAGGATGTTTTTCTTTTTTCTTTTCTTTTTTTTTTTTTTTTTTTGCGGTACGCGGGCCTCTCACTGTTGTGGCCTCTCCCGTTGCGGAGCACAGGCTCCAGACGCGCAGGCCCAGAGGCCATGGCTCACGGGCCCAGCCACTCTGCGGCATGTGGGATCTTCCCAGACCGGGGCAGGAACCCGTGGTCCCCTGCATCGGCAGGCGGACTCTCAACCACTGCACCACCAGGGAAGCCCCAGGATGTTTTTCTTGACCATTAAGCATGGTCTGTCCCCAGTCCATTAACTCATGCTATTTAATGTAAACTCCACATTATGTAGAGTTGTCGCTCACAGCAAGCCCAGAAATGTTCTGTTGACTTCCCTCTCTGAAAGTCTTTTTTTAAAATGCAAATACTCCAAGTATGAATAACTGCTTTCGACTAATTTACACTGAAGTGTTAGGGATTTTTTTTTTTTTTTTGATAGCTCTTTTTTCCTCAGGAGGAACTTAGGGAGGGAGGTTAGAGAATGGGGGAGGGAGGATACGCAAAGAAAAGACAGAAGGAAAGAGGTAAGGAAAGGGAATAGGAAGAATACGCATAATTGAAACCAATAAAATACCTGAAGGCTTCATAATTTAGCCACTTCATAGTTTTTACTTTTAGCACAACATAGAATAACATCTTGAGGAAGTGCATCAAATGAGTTTACTGACACTTCTAAGGAGCCCAAGAAGACCTATTTTGAATAGGTTTCTAAATACAGAATTTTTTACAAGTATTGATCCAGACCTTTCATGATATATATTACAGAGAGGCAAGATTTCCTACTATTGATAAATAAGAAACAAGTTTCCCGTTCACATATCTTATGGACCATGTGAATTCTTTAAAGTCTGTGAAAGAATAAGAACTTTCCCTCAAAGTGCGAGAACATTATACATGCCTTAGGACCTATTTGATATAAGGAACAGATTTTCTCTAAGCTATCTAAAGAAAAGAAAAATCTCTTTAAAGAGGCAAGGTATCTCAGAGAACTCAAGGGTAAGAAATACAGCCAAATCTCCCGAGGGACTGGAGCTGAGGACTGAAAAGTTGTCAGTGTCCAAGGCAACACTTGATATGCTTTTTTCTTTCTCTCAGTCTCATCCCCTCCCCCACTGCACATTCACCATAGTCTTTAATTTCCCTTATCTTTACGTTTCTACTCTCTCTCTCTCTTTTCTTTTTAAAATATATTTATTTATTTGGCTGTGCCGGTCTTAGTTGTGGCATGCGGGATATTCGTTGCTGCGTGCGGGATCTTTGTTGTGGCACGTGGGATCTTTTAGTTGTGGCATGAGGAATCTTTAGTGGTGGCATGCAGGGACTTTAGTTGCGGCATGTGGGATCTAGTTCCCTGACCAGGGATGGAACCCCAGCACCCTGCATTGGGAGCGTAGAGTCTTAGCAACTGGACCACCAGGGAAGTCCTCTACTCTCTTTTTACAGAGCAGCTTTCTTCACTTTACATGGCACGTGTCAGGTTGTCAAATTTAGCAAATAAAAATACAAGATGCCTATATTCTACCTGGCAACCCTAGCATCATGCCTAGCCAATCCATTGCCCTCATCTCCTGGGTGTACCTGACCTATAACCAGAGCTAATTTACAAGTTTCTGTGTCCTCGTTTGAAATTCAGGAGGGAAAATCTAATTAGTTCAGCTTGGGCCAGTGACCAGCCCTGGTGAGTAAGGCAGTCACAGGGCCCATCTCTATAGGTGGGAAGCATTGTCCAAAAAGGGGTAAGTGCTGATGAATCAGCCCAAAATGTTATCTACTAAATACAAATTGAGGCTACAAGTAAATCTTGCTATTCATAGCGAAGTTGCTCTTGCATATTGCTTGAGTTCATAGACCAAGTTTAATTGGTCTCCATATTTCCTTGTGTCTGGCTTCTGGTGCTTCATACATGTTGAATGTTGTAAATTGAGTTAAACAAGAAGAATTTCAAAAATTATTCTATTTCTCTATTAATTTGAATATCCAAAAAAGTGGAGAGAAAACAGAGAAACTATCCAGAAGTGGTGTTCTAAGTTGCTAATGTGTTGCCTTTAGGGAATAGTATAATAAGGATCAAATGGAGAATAATGTTGACCTAATGTAGACAAGAGTCACTGAAAGGTTCAGTGATTTAAATAGCTTAAATATTTTCTCTGCAGCATGTTTTGTCAAATAGAGATTTTTAAAAAGTACACAAATTACCCCCAGGAAGGCTAATATATTAGCCAATCACTAAGAGAGGGATTTATTTTTTATTTTATTTTATTTTTTTGTGGTACGTGGGCCTCTCACTGCTGTGGCCTCTCCCGTTGCGGAGCACAGGCTTCAGACGCGCAGGCTCAGTGGCCATGGCTCACGGGCCCAGCCGCTCCACGGCATGTGGGATCTTCCCAGACCGGGGCCCGAACCCCTGTCCCCTGCATCGGCAGGCAGACTCTCAACCACTGCGCCACCAGGGAAGCCTGAGGGGGATTTATTTTATTAAACTTTTAGATTAAATGTTTTTCTCCTAATAAACAATTTAAAAAATTACCTGTTATAATGGACATTGTTCTTTATTTTCTTGCTTTTTTTGGTCATTCATAATACTCTTTCCATGATGATTTAATCATATTTTTCAGGTTGCTTTATGCACAGTGGTAGCTAGTGACTTTTAATCCCTATCACTTATATTATGCTAACTAAACATCCGATAAAATCATCTATATTATCAACATATATAACACTGATGGCTAAAAGTCATGATACCAATCAATCCACTCGGGGTCATAATACAGGAGGCAAAATATGGAGGAGAGGAAACTGAACCTGGGCTTGAAGACACATGACCTAGGTTTAAAACCTACCTCTCCCTACTAGTTACTGTGATGCCTCAGGTGAGTTTCATAACCTCTCTAAGTCTCTGTTTCTTTAGAGCAGGGATAAATATGTCTGCCCTGGCCACCTGCCAGGGTTGTTAATCAAATGAGATAATGTATGTGAAAGTGTCTGTAAACTATAAAACACTTCACAAACATAAGATTCTTCTTACTGTTGTTATCTGATAGAAGATGCTTGTAAATCACACTAATAATCTAAGAAAAATATCTACAAAAAATGTCATTACTCTATTGATGGTTACTATGAGCTAGAGGTACAAGCTATAAAGATAGAGTTATTCAAAGGAAAATAATCACCCTGAAATGAATATTACTTTATGTACCATCTTTAAGGATAAAACTATTCTCATTCCTTATTATTATTTTTTTTTTTTAATTTTTTTTTTTTTTGGTACACGGGCCTCTCACCGCTGTGGCCTCTCCCGTTGTGGAGCACAGGCTCCGGATGCTCAGGCTCAGCGGCCATGGCTCACGGGCCCAGCCGCTCCGCGGCATGTGGGATCCTCCCAGACCGGGGCACGAACCCGTGTCCCCTGCATTGGCAGGCGGACTCTCTACCACTGTGCCACCAGGGAAGCCCCCTTATTATTATTTTTTAATGTATAATTTAAGAAAAACAGAAAGCACAAGGCTTGGGAGAAACATGAGCCATAACCAAAACCAGTACAGGTAACAAAGCGCTCATGGTTACCACACTGTTAAAAGGTAGACTGTTAGAGGCTCCCCTTCTTGATTCCCATGCCATGCCACTGTCTCATCCTTTGTCCTTATTCAGTTGGAATCCCCAGAGAGAAGGAAGAACCTAGTTGTTAGTGTATCCCCTTCCCCTGCCCTACCTAGAAACTTCACCATCATATCTATTCTCATTTCATTTTCCTCCATGATCTGAAGCTCCACCATGTAGTAGTAAAATGAGAAATAGCTCCTTCTCACAAAATGGCAGGAGACTTGTGGGAAAGCAAAAATGTCTCTGCTGCAGAAGCTCCTTTTCTCTTGTAATGAGTTTGGGACATATTGCTCTTGTCTACGGTGATTTTCAGGCCCTAGCTGAGGGCTTCGTATACATAGGTCCCCAATGAATGACTACCGAAAGTATAAACTGATTGATTATAGGTTGGCTAAATTATCATAGTCTCAAGAAGAAAGATAAGTATCTTTTTGCTAATTAATCCATTTAACTGTATAAAAATGACATTACAAAGAATTTGGCCCTGAGATTGTCTATGGATGTTAATTCCCCAATATAAAGTAGTTGTAGAACAGACAAACTACTAAATACTATTAAATCAAACACTTGCAACTTGCCTTATTTGGGAACACTTGCAAATATCCATTTTGAATATTCATAAGGCAATGTCCCTATCCTCTTTTGTATTAATGATTTTATTATTTTTTGTCAGTTAAAATTTTAAAGTCAGTTGAATTCATGTCTAACTAGACTGAATTGAATTTCAAGTTCATGTTGTTAACTTGGGAATGATTAACATTTACCAAGGAAAAACAAATAGGCTATTTCCAGGCAAGTTTTATGTTTACAAGTTGTAGAAAGATTGCTTATTTTAACCAGTGAGATGCGTCTGGAGTGGTGAACTTTTAAAACAAGATGGACTATAGCCCGTTTGACCTAGAGACACAGAAAATGAGTTATGAAAACAAAACAGGCAGTATAGACTTACACTGAGGGGCAGTTTTGATATGAAATTTAAGCATTGGTTATTATTCTGTTTCTTTTGTTAGATTCATAGATTCGATAGTTGGAACATTTCAACTAGCTAATATATCAGGTTTGCTCACATGCTTACTGCAGAGTCTGTAATTGCTTGTCATACCATGATGTTTCAGGCTGCTGTTCACCATCTCCATCCAGGCTTATCAAATTCTGCCCCTTGTTTACACTGTCAGTTTTCTGCCCTTATGCCTGAAGAAATTATCTCCCCTTTGTTGCTTTCCTTTGTGACTTTTCTCTTGCTTAGGTCCCAAGTTTCTGCCTAACTAGTTGGAGGAATACTTCTGGGCTTGCCACTATAATTTGTTTAATCAGGTCCAGGTCATGGGAACAGAGTAATGATTCTGAGAATGGTCTGCCCTATGCTGAGGTCGGGCCACCCCAGAGAATAAAGTTAACATTATGGGAGTCACAGCATCCTGTCTCAAAGCAGGGGACATGGAGCCCTGAGAAATCATTCTGGGAAAAATAAATCTGGAAATTAACCTGAAAATGGGAGACACTAGTCGGTAGGCCAGGCCAAAATATCTGCCATGCTTGAATGGCAATTGCAATGGTCATACCTTGGCTTAACTGTCTTACCTTGGTTACAATGAATGTAATATATTTTCTGCTTCTATTTCATAAGCAATTACGTTCGTATATCAGTCAAATCTTTCCTTTTGGATGCCACCAAAACTTTTTCTGTAAAATTTTACTAAACTGAGTTTTTGATTGCAATCATTAATTCCTTTATCAAAACAGTATTTTTCTAGGAGAGAAATAGCTACAACCTTTAAAGAAAAAAAACAAACCAATCATATATTATAATAAAGGGAATATTTTGACATTCTCCAAATATGACTCTGGGTATTGGAAATGAAGACAAAACATTAGAATAATGCTATAGAAACATAATAGCTCTATCTTCACGCTTGCTCACATATACAATAGACTTAATAATTGCATAAATGTCTTTTGCTTCCTATACTTCAACATGCCACTGAGGTTATGTAAAGTTACATCTAAGAACCACTTTTGTCCCATTTGAAGAGAAACAAAATGTCCCATAGAGGGTCATTAAGGTGTCTCTTTTTTTCCCCACAAACTGTTTCTTAAGGAATGACTTGCTCATCCCAGAAGGATGGTGGAGGTGGTGAGGACAAGTTAATTACTAATAATAGACATTGTGGAGCATGCAAAGAAAGCCAGACTGTTGAAGTACGATTCTTTGGATAATGCGATTTTAAAGATGCTTCCTTATATTCAGTTCAAAATACTATTAAGATAAACCTTGCTAAATGCAAAGGATTCCTAATAACTGCCTTATGACTGCTGTAAACTCAGCTAAAACAAAATATTTGGAAAATCTGGTCTTTATTAGGCAATACAGTCAAGGATGGGGGCTGGTATGGTAAGAAAGGCGGTTCTCATAACATTCTCATGAAAGTTCAGTGGCCAAAGGAAAAAAAATGTCTTTTGTGTCCTTATCATGTTTGTGCAACATAAGAAAAAAAAAAGTTACTGCTCTAAAAATTGTGCAATAGAAAGTAGTCATACTTGGAGCTTCATAAGGGTGTAACACATGCGCCACAGATGTCATTTAATTAAGTTCTGATTTACCTGTTCAGACATGTCTTTGCTGTCCCTAGATATTCAGCAGAAGTTCAGGTATAATTATAATTAAGATTTTAAGTACTTAGTAATGTACATATATAGCATTTGTGTAATTACTTCTTTTGGGTAAAAACAGAACAATACAGTTTGTTTTAGAGTTAAAAACATGAGTACAAAACATGTCATTTCCCAAGGTTATGCTTCCTAAACGTGAATTTTTAGTGGAAAGAATTTAATTTTGCCAGTAAAAATCAATTTTTTTCCACTAGTGCTGACATTTAAAATATATTCGGGGATCAAATTTTATCAGAAATATAGGCATATCAACTGTTGGTTAACTTAGGGTTACACAGAAACTGTTAGGCAGAATTTTAAATATGATAAACTTGTTAAGACAGTATACAAACCTTTTTGCCTTCATCTGGAGATATTTCAAGGAACACCACATGTATATTATATATCTGATATATGTATATATCAGATATCTATATAGATATCTTTATCTATCTAAGTATATATATATATATATATATATATATGTATTTAGTTCCCTCTCCTCTTTAAACTCTTACTGAATTAAAGTTCCTGATATTGGAGTATTTATAATACACAAAGAAAGCAAATATGAAAATTGAATACTACCCCTGTACTGCAGAAACAACCAGAATTCCAGATAAGCGTGGAGAAACCGCCAGGATCCTTCTTTCTTTCTAAATAAACCTACCACACCCATCACAAGAGGACAAAGTTCAATGGGTGAAGCACAAGCTTCCCTTAAAGCAATGACTCACAGATTTTTTCCAAAGTGACACTTTTACACTGTTGTTATGCAAATATACTCCAATAAAAATTAATTTAAAAAAATAAATAGGGAAAAAAGTGACAGTTTTGCCAAACAAAATGCCACATACTCCATTCCCTTCTTCCTCGTAAAAAGTGCTTTTCTGAAGTTTACTTCTTAAGTGGTTCATAAGCCAGTCCCTTCCTCACTTAATATCCCCCAAAGCTAACAACACTTTCGTGCTCCAAGAGTGCAAATATGACATTTCTTAGGAATTATCCAGTAAGCTGCACTGTGATAGGATAGTGTTAAATGTAAGAAAAGGGGGGAAATACAAGTCTTTAAAGCTCTTCTGCATACAAAAAGGAAAAATCAAATAGAAATAACTATGCTTAAGAAGAAGAGAGGGCTTCCCTGGTGGTGCAGTGGTTGAGAGTCCGCCTGCCAATGCAGGGGACACGGGTTCGTGCCCTGGTCTGGGAAGATCCCACATGCCGCGGAGCAGCTGGGCCCGTGAGCCATGGCTGCTGAGCCTGCGTGTCCGGAGCCTGTGTTCCACAACGGGAGAGGCCACAGCAGTGAGAGGCCCGCATACCGCAAGAAAAAAAAAAAAAAGAAGAGAGTTCATAATACTATTGTGGCAGTAATCTAGGACCATAGATCCTAATAGTTAAATTGTTGATGGTTGGAAGAGGGAATAAAATGTTTTAAACCACCAAACATTCTTACCTGCAACTCCTTCATAAATGATGGAAGGTGGATTTGTTTTAGGGTATTGTCCTCCTTTGTTTTGGAAGGACTCATATTTCATGAGTTAGGTATTTGTAAATTAAGTAAATAATATTTCTTTTAGTTGAGTATTTGTAAATGAAGTACCCACCATTATCTTTGGGGAAGCCTATTGATAGGCATCAAAAAGTAGATTCCTTTGACATATACACACTACTATATATAAAAGATAACTAATAGCAACCTACTATATAGCACAGGGAACTCTATTCGGTGCTCTGTAATGACCTATATGGGAATGGAGTCTAGAAGAGAGTAGATATATATATGTATATCTATATGGCTGATTCACTTTGCTGTATAGCAGAAACTAACACAACATTGGAAATCAACTATACTTCAATAAAAATTAATTAAAACAAAACAAACAAATACACAAAACCCCAAAAATAGATCCCAAAGTCTGCTGACTTCTTTGGGAGGCTACATGCTTCTCAGAAGAGATTTTGATTATATGACACGGCTCTCCTTCCTCTAGCTGAATCTGAGACAGTGTTTGGGGATATGGTACTTGGGAAAGAAATGAGATCAAAAAGGGAACTTTGGCCAAAGGAGATGAAGTGGATTCTGTAAACATGCAAGTAGACCGGGGCCCAAAGAGACGATCCCCTAGGAGATTTATTCCCTGTGAAGAGGCATGTCAATAAACTCTGGGTTCTAGGATTAACATCTCACATCAATGGTCAGATTTTTCTTTTCTTTTTTATAATCTCTTAGATCTTCTTCAAGCCTTAGTAAAATATCCTAAAATGTGTTAACTGTGTTTTCTAAATTCAAGGTCGGGGGAAATCCATTTCTATGCTTTGGGAGGAAACTGTGTCTACACTTTGGGGAGGTTAAGGAGCCTGGAGAACTTCAGCCAGGCGTGAACAGTGGAGAATCTGAAGCAGCAGCCCAGAGGGAGTTGACACAAAACACTCAGGATGGATTTGTGAAACATGTGAGAACTTCCTGTGTATCTTCATAAAGTCTGGGGGAAGGACTGGGCTTTCTGCATTCCTTGGAGGGAGGCTCCGATCCTTCTTTAGATATTAAAGAGAAGAATGACGTTGGAAGGCTAGAGAAGTTGCGTTAAATAATTCATGCCATAAGAATATAAGAAATGAAATCCTACGTCACACCGATACGCTAGTATCTGGCAGTAAAGTAATAAGATCATGCCAGCTGTAAATGAAAAATTAATCAGTCGACCTAAAAAGGAATTGGAAAATTTTACTTGAGCCAAATTTGAGGATTATAACCCAGGAAGAGTCTCTCAGAAAGCTCTGAGAATTGTTCTGCCTGTTAGAAGTCAAGACACAGTTTATATAAGTTTTTTGAGACAGAGGGCTCTACATTAAAAGATGTTATTGACAGTTTACATAATCCAGATTTAAGTGCCATCGCGGCGGGTCGTGTGACCCTTTACAAGATCCAGAAGGAATGTTATCTTCTAAGAAGTGGTCTTATTGATGCTGGGAGAATGTTGCTCTTTATGGCTGAGCAGGTATTCATACTGATGGGGGAGGTCTGGTCAATGCATAATGCGGATACACAATGCACAGAGAGGGAGCCAGAGGGCAGAGAAGAATTTTTGTGTTTAAATTTTTCTTTCTTTGCCATAAATATGAATTCTGTTTCACACAGCCAGTTTCAGAATAACGTGGAAGGTAAAGAGAGAAAGGTTTAAATATAAAAGTCTTTTACTTCTCTACTAAATATGACACCTCTACTATTGTGTAAGAACATGTAGAAAAAAATACATAGGCATGCAAAGAAAAGAATCTTAAACCCACATTAACAAAAATTATAAAAGCCCTGCTGTTCACTCATCATGGTGAGAAATGCAAAAAAGTTTGAAAACACATCACTGCCTTTGAGAAGTTTACCGTTATGATGTCTAATTTGCATACAAATGGAAAGACCCATCTGAGAGACCAAAGAAAGGTTGTGTAGAAATCCACAACTTTCTTCCTAGACAAGACACGCCTCCCTGGACAGCGATGTCTGGAAGACATAGGATGTGTTGGTTACACTTAAACCAATTTGGGATGAGGGAGCCAAGAGAGCAGTGGTAGTTCTACCAAATAAATGTCTAGAATCAGTGGGATGCAACTGGGCACCTAGTTTGTCAGATGTCAGCAGAGAAGGGGTGTCTCATTGCTGCTCCTCAGCAGGGAGAGGAATTGAGCAGTGTTTTCTTTAAGAGAGGGACCGTGCAGTACAGAGGTCCAGAGCAGGAATTCTAGAGTCACACTACCTGAGTTATAACTTAGACAATCCACTTCTTTTTCTTCAGAGGTCACCTTATTTTCAGCCTACAAGAATCAGTTTAGATGAATCACTAAAGAGGTGATGTTTTAAGACTTGAGTTGAATATTTCCATCTAGGTTTAGATGAGGTCTTACGTGATCAGGCTGGATGACAACGGGTTTCTGCTTACTCTGGATTCCTTTTGGAAGTAAAAATTAATCTTGGTTAAGAGCATGACTTCCCTGGTGGCCTAGTGGTTAGGATTCTGGGCTTTCACTGTCGTGATCTGGGTTCAATCCCTGGTCAGGGAGCTGAGATCCTGCAAGCCGCTCCGCGAGGCCAAAACCAAAAAAACAAAGTCTTAGTTAAGAGCAATGGAATTATGCCAAGGTGGATTCCTTCCTTTATAATTGAGGTTAGGTCTGTTACACTTCTTTTTTCTTTATAAATGTATTTATTTTATTTTTGGCTGTGTTGGTTCTTCGTTGCTGTGCGCGGGCTTTTCTCTGGTTGCGGCGAGTGGGGGCTACTCTTCGTTGCAGTGCGCAGGCTTCTCACTGCAGTGGCTTCTCTTGTTGAGGAGCACAGGCTTTAGGTGCGTGAGCTTCAGTAGTTGTGGCACGTGGGCTCAGGAGTTGTGGCGCATGGGCTTAGTTGCTCTGCGGCATGTGGGATCTTCCCAGACCAGGGTTCGAACCCGTGTCCCCTGCATTGGCAGGCGGATTCTTAACCGCTGCGCCACCAGGAAAGCCCAGGTCTGTTATACTTTGGATTTAGGGTGCAGATGGGCTTGGGGCCACTCTAGTATGATTAGCAGTAAATATGTTGTTTATAGACTAGTAGTGATTAGAAGAGTTTCTGTAGTCACCATGGTTTTTCTGCTTCAGTCTACCACCTGGTGACATGGTAGTCTTACAGAGTGAAGGAAGCAATGATTGAAAAAAGCCAACAGATATTTCTTTGCTGACAGGTATAATGCATGAACTGTGCTGTCTGGTTAATTGAGATGCTCTATAGAAGCATAATGGTGTAATAATATCTGTAACAGCAATATTCTGTAAAACTAACTGAATTCACTTTTTTAAAAAAGTAATGTTTTATAAAAAATGTAGCATTTACATTGCATTTAATTTCTTCCTTTAAAAAAGAAAAGGTGTTATGATGGTAAAATCATTTTGTACTACATGTATTTTGTCTAACAATAGTCAGTTTTTTCTGTATATACTGTATTCTTTGAGCTCACATTAAAACATGAACTAAGGGCTTCCCTGGTGGCGCGGTGGTTGAGAGTCCACCTGCCGATGCAGGGGACACGAGTTCGTGGCCCAGTCCGGGAAGATCCCACATGCCGCAGAGCGGCTGGGCCCGTGAGCCATGGCCGCTGAGCCTGCGCGTCCGGAGCCTGTGCTCTGCAATGGGAGAGGCCGCAACAGTGAGAGGCCGCGTACTGCAAAAAAAAAAAAACATGAACTAAAATCCAGGGAAAGAAAACTAGGAGAAAGGGAGACAATAACGCAACCAGAGACAAACGAACAAACTACACTGCACAGGAATGTGTTACTTATAGAAAGGGCACATATAAAAAGCATCTCCAATACTTTATTGAAAATATAGTTCTCATAACAATGCAGACAGTTCATGACTTACTATGGTTCAACTTATGATTTTTTTTTGACTTGACCATGGTGCAAAAGTGACAAGCATTCAGTAGAAACCATACTTTGAATTTTGATCTTTCCTTGGGCTAGTGATATGCAGTATGATACTCTCTCATGATACCGGCAGTGGCAGCCACTACAGCTCCCAGTCAGCCACGTGATCAGGAGGGTAAACAACCAATATACTTACAACAATTCTGTATCCAGACTATCATTCTCTTTTTTCACTTTCAGTACAGTAGTCAATAAATTACATAAGCTTTTCAACACTTCATCATAAACAGGCTTGGTGTTAGATGATTTTGCCCAACTATAGACTACTGTAAGTGTTCTAAACAAACTTAAGGTAGACTAAGCTAAGCTATGATGTTTAGTAGATTAGGTGTATTAAATGCATTTTGACTTATGATATTTTCAACTTATGATGGGTTTATAGGGATGTAACACATCTGTACTTGGAATATTCCAGATTAGAGTTCCAGGTACTGTACAAATAGTCAACCTGCCATTGTTCAAATTTTCTTAAAGATAAACCTAACTATCCTTAGTTTTATAATATAAACCAAGGATTAAGAAAAAAAAAATCATTGAAGGAAACAAAGCCAGGTCTCCTGAGTCTTGATTCCTGCTGGAGCCAGTAAGATATACTTCCATCATTCTCACCTGAAGAGTTCAAAATATCTGAAATGTTCATTCTAGAATCTTAATTGGGAGAAGCCTCTCAGAAAGAAGTTATCTTTAGCATTATGCGTTTACCATGGCTAGGGTAAAAACCTGCTTTTGCATTCTGCCTTTTTTTTTTTTTTTGAGATTGGCAGGTAAGACATCGCAAAATTCAGAAATTTGCAGTGATGGCATTTTGGTCACCTGGTCTCATTTGGAGGGTCTTTCTTTCTCATACAATATATTCAAAACCTCTTAATTTCCATTTTTCCTTTGTGCCCATTAGGATGAAGAAACTTGTCTGCTGAGAAGTCTTTCCCTCATATGTAATTACCACGTACAGCGTCAACTTGAGATCATGCAGTGGGGGATGACTTAAACCCATGCACAAGCCACACAAGGTCAAGATTAGACACTGCACAGTTCCCTCCCTCCTCAGCCCCAATGCTAGACGGACTATGGAGCAGCAGATTCCTAAAACTGGCAGTGAATCTTTGAAGTCAGAGTCATCTTAATGCTCAGGGCACACAGAGTATGCATCTGTCTAATTTAGTCTCAGGCCTGACTGAGAAACAAGGTAAAAACACCAAAACATATTACACCCTTTAATGTCTTAAAGGCCTGTGCACTGAGGCTCTTTCTCCTTAGTTAGATGTTCTCCTGGAAGGCATAAGGAAAGCTGTGTCTATGTAGTAAATTGTAGCCGTCTGCATCTTGCGGCTGCCCTTATCCTTGCTAAAACCTACTTGTCTGGCACATTTGTTTGCAAGACTAACATTCATGGGGCCTGTAAACCTTGGCAAAGCTCATTGGTCCCTGCCTTTTGCTCTGTGGTCCAAGTGGTCCAAGAGGTGTTTGCTGAAAGCTGCACTTAACTAGAGTGTTCTCCCACCTGACACCAATCCCCCCAACCCCATAAGCAGTCCTGTCTCTTACATTAACAGTTGCTCATCCTTGGACAAAGCTGCCATAAATTGTACTCATCATACTGTATGACCCCAAACTCAAAGCTTCACTTTCAGGCTGTAGCAGATAAAGCCATCTGTCCATCTGTTAAGTCAACTTGGCTAATAAGCCTCTACAAACCATTGAGGTCAAAATGTCCTGCCCATACACTAAAGTGTAAAGCCCTTTGCCACCTGTCCTGACCCCTCTCGAGTATATATTTTTTTTATCTCTGATTCCACTTCTTTCATTTTATTTCTCCATGTTAGGAGCCAATTCATCCAATTTGGGGGTCTTTGTGAAGATCCACCAAATAGGGCCTTTCTGCCTCTTCTGGATTCTGAACAAACTGAAAAATAATGTAGAAGAATAAGACAGATGGAATGTTCAAAAAGCACCATTATGACGAATAACGCTTTTATTCAAGAACAAAATGGACCTCTTCATACTGAATCCCACAATGAAGTCACAGTGATGCTGGCCCCCCACAAGAAATTTTAACTTGCCCCATTTAGTGGAGGTGAAGAGAAGGCAGTGGTACTAGCTCTTCTCAGATATGTCAAATTAGCCCTCTCATCTTGCACTATTTATTTCATAATTCGGAGAAACTTCACTTGGTCCAGTAATCTGGAATTCAGCAGGAATTCAACAGTGCCCCTTGTCTAGAAAAAGAAATAAGTCAATGGAATCTGTCCTTTACCTTTCTTATGAAGTTTAGGGTGTAATAACTACCTTTCCGTTCATTACAGAAGCTTTATTTCACTTTTCCAGAAACACTGGTTAGGTCTGTTGTAAATCAGCAGCCAATCAGCTTAGCTACTCCTGGTAAACAAGGGCTTGTTCTGCTCCAGACCTGCCTAGACTTCCACAGGCTGTTGAGCAGCTTTTCAGCCTGGAAGATCTAGTTTTTATTGTTGCTGTTTTTGTTGTTGTTGCTGCTGGTGGTGGTGATGTTGTGTGTGTGTGTGTGTGTGTGTGTGTGTGTGTGTGTGTGTGTGTGTGTGTGTGTGTGTGTGTGTGTGTAGGTGGGGCAGTGAAGAGGAAACAATTTTATGGGAAAGAGTCTTGTTTTTAAAAAATTGTGAGAACAAGGCATATGGAAATGTGCCTTTGGCTAGCAAACGTGAGATAAAATTAAATGCACTGGCTGAAGTTTTGCTGGGGAAACAAGGAAAGAATTAAAATACTGGAGGAAAATAATACTCTGACATAGAAAAACAAATGTCTAACGCTGAAAATTTGTAATTTGCTAAGAAAATGTGACCTAAATCTTTTCTAAATAGAGAGAAAAGGAACTAAGAAAGAGCAGAGATTTAGAAGTATGGTGTCATATTTAAGAAAAAAGCCTGCAAACAATAGGTCAATAAAAGCAGCACTCATCTTACATAAATGCTGAATGAGATATTTTTTTTTATCATGAATGGCCTAAGGGATTTTTAGTAATACTGTGTGATTTAAAAAGACAGCTTTTTTTTTTGACTTGCAAAAAAACTTATGGTAGAGCATTTAAAGCTCATTATTATTATTTTTATTTTCAGTGAATCAAGACTTTTCTATCCAGATGGAAGACTTTATCTTAAGTGAAGTCACAGTCATTTGCAATAAATAATTATGCCTAATAATAGAAAAACATATGGACTAAATGCAGTTAATTTATAATATGTTCTTCTAAAAAGCTATTCTTTGAAGCTGATTTTAGAATTAAAATAAGATTATAAAGGAAAGGCAAAGAAGAAATAAATTTTCCAAGTTGAAACTCATCAAAAATTGTCACCTCCATTGATAACACTTTTACAAAGAACTACTTTTAGAAGACTATTGGCAATTTGAACAAATATTTGACTTTGTGGGAATTCATGTATTATGCAATTTAACATTATCAACTTTTCTAAAAACATGGTCACTACAAAGTCTGAATGATCTGTGAGAAATAAATGATAAATAATTGAATTATAGGTGATCAAAACTAACAATTTGATTCTTCTTCCTTATGATATCTTTTTATTTATTTATTTATTTATTTTTGGCTGTTTTGGGTCTTCATTTCTGTGCGAGGGCTTTCTCTAGTTGTGGCAAGTGGGGGCCACTCTTCATCACGGTGCGTGGGCCCCTCACTATCGTGGCCTCTCTTGTTGTGGAGCACAGGCTCCAGATGCACAGGATCAGCAGTTGTGGCCCACGGGCCCAGTTGCTCCGCGGCATGTGGGATCCTCCCAGACCAGGGCTTGAACCCGTGTCCCCTGCATTGGCAGGCAGATTCTCAACCACTGCGCCACCAGGGAAGCCCCTACTCGGTATATTTTTGATGACTAAATGAATAAGCCTCTAGCACTTGGAGGCCAAGGAGATTCCTCCTTTGGGAAAACAGTGTTGCAGAGGGAGAGAGGCCCCAAAGAATACTGTATCCTGTGTTTCTGGCCTGGAAACCCCAGATCCACTTACATGAAAAGTAGAGATGCAAAAGTGGAGATGGGCAGAGGGCGTGAACCTGTGGAGCTGAAGGAGAAAGCAAACTCACCAGAGTCTGAGGGCAAAGGAGAAAATGTCCTTGGATAGGAGACGAAGATCTTCCTTTCACATCCTAAACCGTGACTAATCTCCATTGAGAAGCTCCTCTTCTCTCCCATCTCCTTCATATAATAAAGTGAGATGGACCCTCGTGAAACTGGGCAAGTCTTTAATTGGATGGACTCAGGGATAATTGTAAATGCTAAACAGAGGTATTTCAGATTAGTCATATCTACATGCAGGAAGTTCACCAGCGACACTGAATGGCATTTAGCATACTGATTGGCACAGTGTTGGTACTCAATAAATAAGTGTTGCATTGATCCACAAATGACAGAAAGAATAAAATAATGAAAGAATGAAAAGGGAGTAAATGAATCAATCAGTTGCGGGGGCCAATCCACAACCTGTACCATGTAGGTGACTGGCTAGCGGTATCTTCCAAACCGTGTCCCAAGGAACACTGGGTCAGGGACATGCTGAAAGGTCCATAATCATTTACATTTGAAAAAGGCAGCAAACTATACCATGGAGATTTTTAAAAATGAGCATTAGCTTATTAAGGGCTTTGTTTAGCTTTGTGTGGTTAATAGCATGGAACGTTTTTCCTCTGTAGTGTGTTCAGTCGTCTGGCTCTGATTGCTGAGAAATTTGAAGAACTGAATAATCTCAAAGTTTGAGAAACACATAAAGCTAAAATTGAATTACAGGCTCGAAAGATTAAGTATAATGCACATTCAAAAACAAGAGCCATTTCTGGTCTGAAGCTGTGCCATTTTTCAAAATTTCTGTGGTAGTTAAATGCTGTTTTAATTTTTTTTTTTTTTTTTTTTTGCGGTACGTGGGCCTCTCACTGTTGTGGCCTCTCCCGTTGCGGAGCACAGGCTCCGGACGCGCAGGCTCAGCAGCCACGGCTCACGGGCCCAGCCGCTCCGCAGCACGTGGGATCCTCCCAGACCGGGGCACGAACCTGTGTCCCCTGCATCGGCAGGCGGACTCTCAACCACTGCGCCACCAAGGAAGCCCTGTTTTAATTTTTATGTTTAACATATTTTTATTATGGTAAAATATACAGAACATAAAATTTACTATTTTAACTTTTTTTTTTTTTTTTTTTGCGGTACGCGGGCCTCTCACTTTTGCGGTCTCTCCCGTCGCGGAGCACAGGCTCCGGACGCACAGGCTCAGCGGCCATGGCTCACGGGCCCAGCTGCTCCGCGGCATGTGGGATCTTCCCGGACCGGGGCACGAACCCGTGTCCCCTGCATCGGCAGGCGGACTCCCAACCACTGTGCCACTAGGGAAGTCCCTATGATATCTTTTTTTAAAAATATAAATTTATTTATTTATGGTTGTGTTGGGTCTTTGTTACTGCGTGCAGGCTTTCTCTAGTTGCTGAGAGCGGAGGCTACTCTTCGTTGCAGTGTGCGGGCTTCTCATTGCTATGGCTTCTCTTTGTTGCGGAGCATGCGCTCTAGGCACACAGGTCAGTAGTTGTGTCTTGTGGGCTCTACAGTGCAGGCTCAGCAGTTGTGGCGCATGGGCTTAGTTGCTCCGCAGCATGTGCGATCTTCCCCAACCAGGCTCAAACCGATGTCCCCTGAATTGGCAGGCAGATTCTTAACCATTGCACCACCAGGGAAGTCCCTCCTTATGACATCTTTTCAGAAACTATTAAGTAGATAAAACTCAATTGTAACACCTTATGTCTCACTCTGTAGGGTTGTAATAAAATTAAAAGAGGGCTAAGTGGCTTATTTGTTTGGTTTTTTGTTTTTGTTTTTGTTTTCTGTTTTGACTGCAACTCGCGGAATGTGGGATCTTAGTTTTTCAACAGCGGATCAAACCCGTGGCTCCTGCAGTGGAAGCTCAGAGTCCTAACCACTGCACTGCCAGGGAATTCCCAAAAAACTAAGTGGCTTAAACAACAGAAATTTATTGTCTTAGTTTTGAAGGGTAGAAATTCGAGATCAAGGTGTTAGCAGGGTTGGTTCCTTCTGAAGTCTGTGAGGAAAAATCTATTTCATGCTTCTCCCCTACCTTCTGCTGGTGGTTTTCTGGCAATCTTTGACATTCCTTGGCTTGTAGAAACATCATCCCAATGGCTGCCTTCGTCTCATATGGTGCTCTCCCTGTGTGTGTGCATTCTCCAAATTTCCCTATTTTATAAGGACACCAGTCATATGGGATTAGAAGCCCACCCTACTCCAGGATGACCTCATCTTAACTAATAACATCTGCAATGACCCTGGTTCCAAGTTAGGTCACATGCTGAGGTACTGGGGGTTTAAGACTTTAACATATGAACTTTGGGGGACATAATTCAACTCTTAACAGCACATATCAAAGGAGAAGATTGTTTCTCCCATCGTACCTATTTGTCCCTGTTTTCTTTCTTTTGTGTGGCCTCTTACAGAAGTGTTTGCATGGCTTTTTTTTTCCCCCCTAGACATTGAGCTTCTTAAAATCAGAGACTACACTATTTTAATCTGTTCAGCTTCTGGCACAGGACCTGTCACAAAGTAGAGTGGTCCTATCTCCCTTGAACTCGTAACTGCAACAGCCTTCTAATTTTACTCCCTGCTTCCTCCACTTTTGGTTGAGCCATTCTGATTCATCTTACACAAAGCTGCTCCCTCATTAAAGAAGGCCCTTCACCAGGTGGTCTAACTGGCAAACTCCCATTCACTCTTCAAATCTCAGATCAAACATTCTCATCTCCAATGCCTCTGTGATATTCCTGGGCAAAGTTAGGTATACTAATTCCTCTTTACCCCCGTATAACATCGTGCATACCTATGGCAAGCATTTGGCACTCTGTAAGTATTTGAATGTGTATTTGAATTAACTACATGAAGGTTTTTTTTTTTTTTTTTTTTTTTGCGGTACGCGGGCCTCTCACTGTTGTGGCCTCTCCCGTTGCAGAGCACAGGGTCCAGAGACGCAGGCTCAGCGGCCATGGCTCACGGGCCCAGCCGCTCCGCGGCACATGGGATCTTCCCGGACCGGGGCACGAACTCGTGTCCCCTGCATTGGCAGGTGGACTTTCAACCACTGTGCCACCAGGGAATCCCGACATGAATGATTTATAAAGCAAGTGCTATAAAGCAATTTTTTAAACATCTTTACTGGCATATAATTGCTTTACAATGTTGTGTTAGTTTCTGCTGTACAACAAAGTGAATCAGCTATATGTATACATATATCCCCATATCCCCTCTAAAAATTCTAAAAATTTTAGGGAATATTTTCCTATTTCTCTTTGCTTTGCTGAATTAAGTGGATCATGCTTTAGAAATGGTCTTCTCACACATACATCACTGTAAAAATTATTTTTTAAATTGAGATATAATTGACTTATCCTACATCACTTTTAACTCTAAAGAACTACCTGTAAATATCAAAGAATGTAATTCAAAAATAACACAGTATCAACAGAAGGTTTACAACTTTTTATCGAAGTAAAAATAAAACCTATAGGCCCTCAAATTTTCTTTTGAATAAATATTAGTGTTCATAAAATAGCTAAAAGAATGGAGTACCATTATTAATGCAACTACCCAGAAATACCATTAGCACCACTTGACAAACCAGAAAACTTCGTCTCAAAAAGAAGGCCCTGGAATGTATCACTCCTTAAAAATCTGGGCCACGATGATCAGGCCGTCAACTGTTTGGGTAGGGCACGTGAAAGGAAGTTAACAAGTTAATAAAGTGGGCTAAGACAGTAAGTGGAACAATTCAATACTTTCTGAAGCAATTTTTCTAGGTTACCTCTGACCTCTTAAGTGCAAACACTTAGCATGCTTTCCTGTCTTTACCTTACGGGATCTTCTGCTGCATTTCACATTGATGAAGAAGCCTTTCCTCTTGAAACTTTTTGTCTCTCGATTTTCCTTCTATTCCTTTACTGTCCTCTATTTCCATCAGAAACTCCTGTTTTTCTACCCATCCAGTAAATGTTGGTGGTCTCACAAAACCCAGTGGTCTCACTCTCACTCTCCTACTCTCTCCCTAAGTGGTTATATCAGAACTGATTTCTGCTACTACATCTGCGCATGTTTGCTCCAAGCCTTGGCGATGCGTATCCTGATGGCCATCTTTACCCTACGATCCTATGGGAAACCTCAAACTCAACTTACCGAAAACGAAACTCTATATTCTCACCTATTATTTCCCTCAGCTGGTAACACTAAGAATCTTACGTTAACCCACACCAAAGGTGCGGGAGTCATCTAGAACGACTCTTTTTTTCTTGCTCTCTACATCTGCTCATTCACCAATTCTACTGATTTTAATTTCCTAACTTTCTTGTATTTGTCCATACCTCTCTATGTCTGCCATCACCTACTTAGTTCAGGCCTTCATCCTCTCTTATCTGAAATTCTGAAAAGCCTTGAAACCCTCTCCTTGTTTCTGGGTTTTTTGTTATTGTTGTTGCTTTTAAAGATAAGCTTGGAAAATTTTGTAATATTTTCTTAAAATCTTTTTTCTTTGGAGTTTAATATAGCTTCCACTTTACACTATGTGGTAATTTTAAAGCATAGTGAATACAGACCAGTTACAATTCTCAAAAAAAAGGGGAAATGAAGAGAAGCGTGGTATAATATTGATCTTTGGTTAGTTTTTATTGCTCTGTCCTAATATTAAAAAAAATCACTTCAGCTATTAAACTGGAGTTTAAATCATAAAAATCAGTTATTCAGGGGCTTCCCTGGTGGTGCAGTGGTTGAGAGTCCGCCTGCCGATGCAGGGCACACGGGTTCGTGCCCCGGTCCGGGAAGATCTCACATGCCGCGGAGGGGCTGGGCCCGTGAGCCATGGCCGCTAAGCCTGCGCGTCCGGAGCCTGTGCTCCGCAACGGAAGAGGCCACAACAGTGAGAGGCCCGCGTACCGCAAAAAAAAAAAAAAAAAAAAATCAGTTATTCAATCATCTTGATATTAAAATTGCTTCTCTGCTTTTGTGGATGGGAGTGAAAGACTTTTGTAATTTTCTCGGTATTAAACGAAAAACTTATAAATACTATAATCACTGTTAGTGGTCTTGTTCTAGTTTTATTTATTTGAACAGTCCTTACAGAGAAAGCCAATTATCTACCTAAAACACACGTCCAAATACACTGTCTCCAGCTTCATGCCCACTGGGGACTTAAAATCTGGGGATCCTTGAGAACTGGGCAACCAGAGTATACGAGGGGGACTCATGGGCTCAAAGAATGGCTACCAGCAATTTCTGTAGTTTAGAAACCTGTGTAGCTGACTGGTGTGTACTAGCTACGCACACTATACTCTTTCCTATCTGTGCCTTTACTCCCGCCCTGCCCCTCAACCCAACCTGGCTAACTTCTATCATCCTTCAAAGTTATCTCAGATGTCTATTCCTCCAGGAAGTCTTCCTGTCATCTCCCTTAAATACCTTGTTGCTATGATTCCTAAATAGATGAAAATATTTCTCTTTGCATTTTCCACATTAGTATTATATAACCAAGACTGTGAACTCCTTGTAGATGGTGACCATGTCACAAAACCCTGTTACACAGGATCTGATATATACATGCATAGTGAAGGTTATTATTATGAAGAGGGTGGTCAGGTGCCTGGGAGGCCCTAGAACCTAGACAAGCAATTCTTTATTTTCATTCCTACAGTTCTCATTACTATTTTTACAAAGGTGAAATCAGGTCAAAATGTGTGTGTGTGTGTGTGTGTGTGTGTGTATGTGTGTGTGTATATATGAAAACAAATAGAAGGAAGAAAGACATCAAGGACAGCTTGAGGCATATGATTGTGAAGGTTTGAAGGGCAAATTCACATCTTTGCTTTGGGGAGACTGAGAACTGGAGCAAATGGGCCTTTGAAATGTGTATAAGCTTTTAGTTTCTTTAGCGTCTGTTGACAGGGCCACTGCTTTCTTCCCATCAAATTACATCCTGATTTACTGCCTCATGGGAGCATAATGAGTGAATGTCTCCGTGCTCTCAGGGACTGTCTTATTTTTAGGAATCCTGCATTAAAATTCTTGGGTAAAAGGTAAAGACCATAAGATTCAGTATGTGCAGTAGACATTTGTTTATTGATTTATTTATTTCCTGGCTCATTCTGCCAATGAATTGAGGCTGATTACAATAAGAATATATATATAAAAGAATAATAATGCTGGGATGATTATAGGGGTGCATGTATATTTTCTAATTAGTGTTTCTGTATTTTTTGGATAAACATCCAGAAGTCAAATAGCTGTATCATATGTTAGTTCTATTCTTAATTTTTTGAGGAATCTCCATACTGTTTTCCACAGTGGGTGCACCAATTTACATTCCTGCCAACAGGCTGTACGGGTTCCCTTTTCTTCATATCCTCACCAGGATTATGGAAACAACCTAAGTGCCTATCAATGAATCAATGGATAAATAAGATGTAGTACAGGGTATACAGTGGAATACTACTCATCCATAAAAAGATGAAATTTTGCCATTTACAACAACATGGATGGACCTTGAGGGTATTATGTTAAGTGAAATGAATCAGACAGAGAAAGAAAAATATCATATGGCTTCACTCATATGTGGAATATAAAAAACAAACAAAATAAATGAACAAACCAAACCAAACAAAAACAAACACGTAGATATAGAGAACAGAGTAGTGGTTACCAGAGGAGAAGGGATGTGGCAGGGTCGGGGTGGGGGAAGGTGGTGCAAAATGGGTAAAGGAGATCAACTCTATGGTGATAAATGGAAACTACATGTTTGGTGGTGAGTACACTGTATACTGTAGTGTATACAGAAGTAGAAATGTAATGTTGTACATGTGAAACCTATATAATGTCATAAACCAAGGTTACCTCAATAAAAAAAATAACATAAACAGAAATAGGACTAAGGAAAATAATACAAATATGAAATCATATGGGCCAACATAGTTGCTTTACTCATTCATTCAATTATTCATTCTTTCACTTATCCACTAAATATTTAGTGGATACCTACTATTATGATCCATATATTAGGTTCAGGTTTGGCTTTGAGTTTCTTGGAAGCCAAGTCAACAAGGGAGATATGATCAATTACATAATTCTTATAGACAGAAGGAATTCTTATAGATAGAGGGAATTACATAGTTTCCTCTAGGGAAGTAAAGCTTTCTCTGGTATTAAATTCGAAAAAAAAAAAAAAGCTTACATAGCCTTTGGTGTAGTGGACAATGTGTCAGAAGACAATGTCTTCAACAACTTATAGAGGTGAATTTATATGTTCTGTTATGGGAACTACACAGATAGAAGGGACCCTTCGAGCAGGTTTTAAGAAGACCAGAGACTGGGTCGCATATAACTTACATATATACTAACACATTTAGTGGTAGTTTAGAGGAGAGAACAGCAGACTTGAAATAAGGAGATCTAGGGTCTGTCCCAGGCTCGCCAATAACTGAGTAAATTACTTGTGTCTCTTTACGTCTTTTTTTTTTTTTAAATAAATCTATTTATTTATTTATTTATTTTTGGTTGTGTTGGGTTTTCTTTGCTGCGCGTGGGCTTTTCTATGGTTGCGGCTAGTGGGGGCTACTCTTCGTTGCGGTGCCCAGGCTGCTCACTGCGGTGGCTTCTCTTGTTGCGGAGCACGGGCTCCAGGCGCGTAGGCTTCAGTAGTTGTGGCTCGCAGGCTCTAGAGTTCAGGCTCAGTAGTTGTGGTACATAGGTTTAGTTGCTCTGCGGCATGTGGGATCTTCCCAGACCAGGGCTCGAACCTGCGTCCCCTGCATTGGCAGGCAGGTTCTTAACTACTGTGCCACCAGGGAAGTCTGCCTCTCTGTCTTAATTGATCATCACTATAATAATACTATCCTACCCCCTACAGTGTTGCTATGGGAATTAAAGGTATACATGCAAAGTGCTTTGTAAACTGCAATACAAATGTTATTTCTTTAAAATTATGAGCTCTTTGATGGTAAGAACTATATCTTATTTATTTCCGAGCTTCAACATCCCATCTCCTCACCACAATAAGCAACATGTGTTTATTTATAAAGTGGAAAAAAGGATGGGGGAGGGCAGAACAAAACCCTGCTTTTTGCCCCTGGAAATTATTTGATTATTCAAATTTTGTTAAATTATTAAACTATCAGGTTTCTAAGTATAAAAACAACTTGTCTGGCTATAGAATCAAACAGTAATAAAAAGATGAAAACCTGCAACTTGTGTTACACTGAGTTCGGAAGATCCCTCCACAGGTAGAGAGCAGTCCCATCCCACTAGGGACTCACGCGGTCTGAGGTCTGCTTTCCCCTCCTGTAAAAATGGAAATGAGAAAATGCAGTGTGTAGTTTAAGCAAGCTGATATGAAGGGTTTTAAAATAGTATTTCCCCCTGCATATACATAAAATAAAAATTGTTTAATGTATAAAGTTTGGACTATATATGAAAAAAGAAAATTAAAATCATCCAGAATTTCGATATTTAGAGGTAGTAATTTTTAACATTTTGGTGATTACCTTCCAGCGGGGTTTTTTTTCAGTGTAAGAATGAATACATGCATGAATTTAGCATCAAGATATACAATTTTGTAACTCTTACTCTCAGCATGACTAAAGATTCTTTTATAAAATGATGTTTAATGGCTCCCAAACAATTCAATTAAACCAATAATAATATTAGTTGCTAAGATCCACTGAGCACTTGCTGTATACTAGAGCTAGATATACTTTAAATACTTATTTAATACAATAACCCTGCAAGGTTATTTCAACACAAGGAAGCTGAGCCTTAGTAAATTTAAATAACTTACTCACTGTCAGACAGGTAGTATGTGACTTGAACCCAGATTTGTATCACTCTAAATACTAAGATCTCAGTCACTATTGCCTACTGGCTCATGTATGGATATAACGCCATATATTTATTTGAGCAACTAACAAATTTTGTATTATTTTGTATCTGTATATTTATTTAACCAATTTTGTATGCTTGGATATTTAGGTGGTTGCTAATTTGATGATATGAAAAGAAATACTGTGATTAACATATTTATAGGAAAATTTATATACATAGGGAGATTATTGTTTTAAGTTAAATTGCTAGAAGCAAAATTGCTCAAAGGAACTGCATAATTTTAAAATGACTTTTTAATACTCATTGCCAAATTGCCCTCTAGAAATACCGAAACAATTTACAGTACCTAGTTTCCTAAAATCTCCTTAATGCTACATATTGTCTTTTCTTCAGTTTTTGGCATAAAGTGTTCAAGGGGTGCCCAGGAAAGTAATAATTCTATAGTTTTGAGAGAGTAGAAATTGTCCTTTTGAAAAATTTGGCAAACTAGGTCTCTATCCCAGCCAGGTAGTATTGTATCTGAGCAATGAAATCAATAAATAGTTTGCTGAGGATTGGAGCCCTAAAATAAGAATAGACTTTGACAATTTATGTTAGCTAGAGCTCTTCACCCTGACTTATTTAAGAACATTAAAGTAAATGGAAATTAAAGTAAAGTAAATGGAAATTAAATGGAAATTAAAGTAAAGTAAATGGAAATTAAATGGAAATTAAAGTAAAGTAAATGGAAATTAAAATGGAAAGTAAATGGAAATTAAAAAGAGGATTTATTTTGTCATGGCCTAAGGGGAATATAAGATGCATCTTCTTTGTGATATATTACATTATATACATCTACACAAACTTGACAGGAAAAGAATGATTTTTCAATGTCATTTTTGGTTCTTGGAAATATGAATTACTGTGTTTTTGTGTGATCTTAACAAAACTTCTCTTCTCTTTCCAAACTTCTTTAGATATTCAAGGTCAAAGCACACAGAAGAACCAATGTTAGATAAAAATCAGAGCTAAAGGCCACTAGTGTAGTAAGATGATGGACTGGGAGTCTCATGACCTGGATTTTTGCCCTAGTTCCTTAATTTGTGGGCAAGATTCTTAGCTTTGGCCTGTGTTGTCTACTTATAAAACACTTTTCAACCAGATCAGTGGTTTTCATGCTGCTACAGCCATTCTAAGAAATTTGATTCAAATTTCACATTTAAAAGGTAATTTTTGACTATTAAAAATTCAATTGGTACAGACTAAGGCTGTTAAATCCCAAATTTTAACATATCTGAGACCACCCACCCACTGTCCTGTCACATCAACCTCTTTTTTTTGGTTAACCCTGGAATAAGGATTCCTGTGCTTATATTTAACTGCCTTATATATGTGTCCTTGATCAAGAAGAATAGAGCTTTTCTAGGAAATTCTGAAATTTTCCTGAAAATTCAGGCCCAGGTCCTCTCAAATGCAATTATACAAGTGAATACAGAGACTGTCATCAAAGAAATGACAAGTCAGAAACACACACTTCTGCCTGGCCTCCTCCGACTCACCATGTAATCATTAGTGAAATAGTCCAGAGTGACTACTTTCTGTATCTCTGCTTGAGAATGCAATTGGCAGTGTGTTTAAATGCTTATTTTTCATTTTGGATGCTTGTTATCTGAGCTTTATGATAAAGTTGCTACACGTTTTGGGGGGTTTGTATATTTGTTTTTGTTTGTTTGTTTATTTTAGGTGAGGTGGAAAAATTCTCCTGCAACTAGAAATGGATTGCTAGTTAAAAGCAGGACATTTAAAAAGCAAATGTGATGAGGGAAATGATAATATCGACCAGGCACACATTTTAGGATAGACATGCAGTATTGATTAGGCTCAGAATAAAATGAGTCATACTATAAAGAACTGAATGTATCTTCCCATTTTATCGACCATACTGACAGCAGTGTGCAAAATGAAAGCAATGTGCAGAATATTCTCTTCAAAGTCACTATGATACAAGTTTGTATTTGTTTGGCCATTCAGGGTCTCAGTGAATTATAGTTACAGATTACAGTATCAGTGAAAAATGAAAATTTCAAAGCATTGTTATTTTTTTTAACCATTATTTATCTTTGGGACTTGCCTTTGTGGTAATAAGAATGCCCAAATCTTCAATGTGATATACATAGTGAACTTTTGCAAGATACCTTTACGTTCTATCAAGTTACAACATCATTTGAAATGCAATTTTGTGAATGTAAACATAGGGATTCCAGATCCTTTCATCAATATTGTGCAGGTCCTCCCATCAAGAGGTAGAGTCTATTTTTCCACCCCTTGAACCTGAACTTGCCTCTTGACTTGCTTTGACTAATAGAATGTTTCTGAAGTTATACTGTGCAGACGCTAGACCTCCAAAGCGTTGGAGCATTTGCCTCTCCCTCTAAGAATGTTCTGGCTACATGTCAAGAAGTCTAGCTATTGAATGAGGAGAAGCCACACAGAAAGAATTGTTTACATAACAGCAAGACCCAAGGCGCAAGACATATGAGTGAGACCATCTTGGACGTTCTGACCCAAGGCAAGTCAGCTGATCAACACAACCACAGGAGTGAACCCAGTCAAGACCAGCAGAAGGGCAGACCAGTTAATTCATAGATTGGGAAAAAATAATCAATTGTCTTTTTGAGTCACTGATCTTTGGGGTGGTTTGTTACATAGCAACAAATAACTGATACAACCTAGTAACAAATATGGGAGCAGATCTGTAACATCTGATAACATATTCTAGAGAGGATTTTAGAATGTATCTACTGAACTTGATATATTAGTAAGGAAGCCGAGATCATACAAATTTTTTACAATTCAACTGACGATACTGCAAATACTGTGGATTTCTCATTTTTGCTTAATTTATGATATGTTCTGGCATGCATATAAGAAGATGATTTAATGCTGTGTCAAACACATGATTCATAGGAACCAGAAAGAAATGGTAAGAGTTAAAATCATTTTTCAAATATTACTAATGTAGGAATGTCTTCAATGACTGTGTAAGAGCAGTGGTGGGGGGGGAAAAGCACCAAGGGATTCATGCCTCAGAGAAAATGCGTTGCCAAAATGTACTTACTTAGTCATCATACGTTGTATGAGACAAACATTAGCTATTAAGAGGAGTCTAGCATCTTTGCCTACAGTGTTACATAGTGCCATACTAATCTCAGTTTTATCAACTCAGATTTTCAGCTGCAGGTTTTTCAGGACTATTTGCATTGCTATGGGTAATCAGTTATAGAACACGAAGAAGCTCATGTTTTGTTTGGCAATTCAAGATCCCAATGAATTACAGCTACAGATTAGAGTGTCAGTAAAGAAATGAAAACAAACTTTAGGCTTGACACACAAAATAACACAATCTGATTATTTGGTGAATTTAAAGAAATATCTGACAAAATTATCTAAGAACCCGGGGTTTTGAAAAAGATGCCATTGAACATGTCATAATTTAACAATATATGTTTGAAAATTATTTTTCTGCCAAACAATGATAGTCTGAAGAATCCGTTCATTGATTCTCTCTACGTTGAACATTTACCAGTTAAGAAATGTTTGTAGATATTTGTTACTTATTAAATATTAAAACTTCGCTTTTTTTTCAAATGCTTGGATTGGTTTTCCTGAATGCGGTAGCTGCTTTCTAAAAGGGCCCCCATCAATTCCTTCAGCTCTTTGTATGCATATGCCATTTCTCCACTGAGAGCTAGAGTCCATTCCTCCCTCCACTTGAACCTGGGCAGGCCTTAGTGACTGGCTTGATCAATAGAATATATTGGAAAGGATTTTCTAAAATTCTAGCTCACAAGAAGACTTGCAGCTTCTGCCCAGGCCTCTTGGAACTCACTCTTGGATTCTTGAGCTACTATGAAAGAAATCTGATTGCCTTGCTGGAATGACCACATGGAGAGGCCCCGAGTCTGCAGGGAAGGGGAAGGGCCTAGCTGTGCCCACCAAAGAATCAGATATGTGAGTGAAATAATTTTGATCACTCCAGAAGTGGTCATCTGTCAGCTAAGTACTGTTAAAGAATGACCTCAGTTAAAGCCACATGGAGCAGAAGAATCCACCATCCAAGTTCTGCCTGAATTCTGGAATTGCTATGATTTTCTAAGCCACTGCATTTTAGGGTGGTTTATTACATTGCAATAGATAATTAGAACATTAGAGAATAATCTGAGATAACCAGATAAGCTATTAGAAAGTTCTGACCACTTCCAACTATTTATCCTGAGCAACAGAAATGGAGAATGCAAAATACAGAAATAAATTGAGCATCTTATCTGATTTAAGACCACGTGTCTGATTTAAGACTACAACTAACACCAATAATCTTCAATTTTCAATATCTTGGCATTTGCAAAATTGCTTTACTGTTTTCATTGGTTGTTCTCTTAATAAACACGTATTACAAATTTGAGTTAAGAAAAACATTTTGCTAGCATAATACCACTTTTATCTCTTAGGGTCTATTAATATTCTTTTTGGAATATTCTATCTAAGAAATAGTTTCTGAACTTAAAAATGTTTGAAAACCACTGGACAAATATTCTTAGTATGTCTTTCTAGTTCTAATATTTATAAAATGTATCACAGTGGACATGGTGGATTTTGAGTGGATTTCGGTTTGAACCACAATCTCGCTTGGTCAGGTGTATTGAAAAAATTCTTCTTCGTGTTTGAACAGATTTCTCTTAAAAAAGAAAGCAGAATCTTTTAAAAATGGCACCTGCCTTAATAGTGGTGAAATCACTTCCATTTTATATGCTTACATAGGTGTTATAGGTGTGCGTTTTTCATTTCTGTCTGAAATGAGGACTTCAGGTCTGGCAGGATTCTGAGTTACATCCACACGTTTCTAGGGCTTTTGAGAATCATGTTGCTGCTCCCAGGTCATGTTGGCATTTGTAAAGTTCTGGAGGCTGCGAAGACCCTCTCTTGCCAATACTTAGGGGACTAGTCATAAAATAGGGCTCAAGTTTCCTTTGCTTTAAGATCCCCAAAACTTATCTGGGAGTTCTGCTATCTCACAGTAGCTTGGTTCTAGGACAAGAGTGCTGGGTCCTGATTACCCCACCTCCCTGTGCCAAGGAGACCTGTAATAGTCAGGGGCCTTATCGAGGGAAAAGCCTTGCTCTTACTCTTTATATTTTTTGCTAAACTGTTCCTATGCTGTGAGTCCTTACTAGTCTACAGAGGTTCCCCACCTTTCTGGGTTTATGGTGTCCTTAGTGTGTCAATAATTTTTTTCATGGCATCCGTAGGCTTAAACAAACAAACATATAAACAACAAGCAAACAAACAAATGAAATACTAAAATCCTAACAGTTCCATTTATTAAATGGTTAGGTCCAAACAACTTAATAGTAGTACTTTGTGCACTGTCTGACAGCTCAAAAATTTAAATATGTCACAATGGTCCTATAAATTCACCGTAGCACTTAAAGAACTGTGGGCGTAGGTTACTGAAACACAAAATCCAAGAAGACTCCCTCTTTGATTTTATATGCCTCTGTATGCACAGGAGCTCAAAAAGGACTGTTTGATTGGCAGTAGTGAGCAGTGGGGTTGTGGCCAGGAAGCAAGACATAGTAGGAAGCAAATGCTATGAAAACAAATGGGCACCTCCTGCACTGTTGGGATGTAAATTGATACAGCTACTGTGGAGAACAGTATGGTGGTTTCTCAAAAAACTAAAACTAGAGTTACCATATGATCCTGCAATCCCACTACTGGGCATATATCCAGAGAAAGCTATAATTTGAAAAGATACATGCATCCCAATGTTCATTGCAGCACTATTTACAATAGCCAAGGCATGGAAACAACCTAAATGTCCATTGACAGATGAATGGATAAAGAAGATGTGGGGTGTGTGTGTGTGTGTGTGTGTGTGTGTGTGTGTGTGTGTAAAATGGAATACTAGTCAGCCATAAAAAAGAATGAAATAATGCCATTTGCAACAACATGGATGGATCTAGAGATTATCATATTAAATGAAGTAAGTCAGACAAAGACAAATATCATATATATCACTTATACGTGGACTCTAAAAAAAAAGATACTAATGAATTTATTTGCAAAACAGAAATAAACTCACAGACATAGAAAACTTATGGTTACCAAAGGGGCTAGCAGAGGGTGGGGGGGGAGATAAATTAGGAGTTTGGGATTAACATATACACACTACTATATATAAAATAGGTAAACAACAAAGGTCTACTATATAGCACGGGAACTATACTCAATATCTTGTAATAACCTATAATGGAAAAGAATCTGAAAAAGAATGTACACACACATACATCTGAATCACTTTGCTGTACACTTGAAATGAACACAACACTATAAATTAACTATACTTCAATAAAAAACCAAATCAAACCAAACCAAACCGCAAATGGGTTCAATCAGGAAATAAAAGCCATTATAAGTAGTATTAGAACAAGAGATTTATTATAGAAAAGGGAAGGAGGGAATGAGAGAAGGGAGAATCACTAACCAATCTACTGTATGGGTGAAAAGTCAAGGACTGCAGGAAAAGCCAAGAAGGAAAGCACACAGATCACAAAGGATGAGCTCATAGAGAGGGGCTGTGGAAACCTGTTAGTCCTGTGGGTCCACAGCCAAGTGTCTGGAGCCACTGTCGATAAGTCAGGACTCTAGAGGAGAAAGACGTCCACATATATTGTGATGGTGGCTAGGGAGAGCTAGGAGAGCTGAACAAATAAAGAAAAGTTTTATTTAAGAAGAGCAGGAGGGGACAGCCTCCTCAGATATCTGAGCAAATAGCTCCAGAATCCACACTGGATCCTGGGGGCTGAAAAGTTTTACAGACAGAGTAATAAAACTATAAAAGCTCTCTTGAGAAGGATTACCTATCTTGCGATAATTTGCACCTCTTTTGTTGTCATTACCTGTAGTAAAGTAGTTATTAATGTCCTCAACAAGAATGACCGTTGCATCAGTTGCTAAGAATGAGAGAAATCAGAAAGTAAATGGTGTGAGGTGATTTCTGTTTCCAAGTGTATAAATACAAGAGGAAACCTTCAAACGCTCTGGTGGTCACACCAAAGGCAGTTGGTTACTAAATTGTCACATTTCCAGACAAACTGGGTCTATGAGTTCTATTTGAAACTGTCACAATTGTAAAAGCCAATGGGCATAGAAAGGACTTGCCATCCCATATAATTCAATTCTGACCTTAATTACATGGGGTGTGCTATAGCGTAAATACGAATTAAATATTCATCCCTTTAAGTCACTTTACTGGCAATAAAAGGCTGGTAATATGCTGGTCTAATGCTGTAATGAATTGTAATGATGATTTTTGGGTGGTTGAAAACCACAGAGTGCAGTTCTCAATGCATAAAATCCTGACAAATTTGAACGGGAGAAGACGTCCATTAGTCCATTAATGCTGGATGATAAATAATCACAAAATCCAATGGCATAAAACAGCAAGCATTTATTTCTTGGTTACCCATTTGGTGTCATCTGGAGTTCAGCTGCTCCAAGCTTTAGCTGAGGGCTGGGTTTAGGTCTCCTACATGAGTGTTCATTATAAGACTGGGGTCAAAGGGGTAATGGCTATCCAGTGGAAATTTTTTCCAGGGCAATGAGGAGAGCAAAAGGGCAAGCCCAGCCACATAGGCACAGTTCAAGCCTTTACTCTTCTCATTGGTCAAAGCAAGTCACACGATCAAATCCAACATCAATGGGATACGGAAGCATATGGCTTGGATGGAAAGAGGAAGAGTGAATGTTTCCTTATCAGCAGTTTAACTTACCATAGGATGCTTTATATATTACTTTCATTCTTTCTCAAACTTTAAATTACTTAAGTTCAGATTCAGTTTTAAGTGATAAAAACCGCTAGATAATAGTAGCTTAAATATAGAATTTTTTTTTCCTGTACCCATAAATGAAGTCCACAGGAAAGCAATCTAAAGCGACATGGTATCTTTATAATCTTCTGGAGCCCAGTGTCTTCTCTCTCTCTCTGTTCCTATTCCTAGGCCACCTCCTGGTCCAAGATGCTGATCAAATTTCAGCCGTCAGGTCCACATTCCAGACGGCAAGATGGAGAATGGGATGAAGAAAGTCACATCTCCTGTCTTCCCAGAGGTTGCACACAATTCTTTTGCTTACATATTATTGGCCAGAAATTATTCACATAATTATACTAGCAAGGGAAGATGAAATTTTACACTTTATTTTTAAAAGTCTCCAGGTGACCATGTTTCCTGTGAAAAATAATAGGTCTTATGAATGTTAATATACTATTAGGGAAGAACAGCTGTTTGTGTAAACAACTGGTCATGTTTGCCAAAAAATTACAAAGAAACTTATTCTTACCTACTCAGACATAAAAAGAAACGAAACTGAGTTGTTTGTAGTGAGGTGGATGGCCTTAGAGTCTGTCATACAGAGTGAAGTAAGTCAGAAAGAGAAAAACAAATACTGTATGCTAACACATATATATGGAATCTAAAAAAAAAAAAAGGTTATGAAGAACCTAGGGGCAGGATGGGAATAAAGACGCAGACCTACTGAAGAATGCACTTGAGGACATGGGGAGGGGGAAGGGTAAGCTGGGACAAAGTGAGAGAGTGGCATGGACATATATACACTAGCAAATGTAAAATTGATAGCTAGTGGGAAGCAGCCGCATAGCACAGTGAGATCAGCTCAGTGCTTTGTGACCACCTAGAGGGGTGGGATAGGGAGGGTGGGAAGGAGGGAGACTCAAGAGGGAAGAGATATGGGGATACATGTATATATATAGCTGATTCACTTTGTTATAAAGCAGAAACTAACACACCATTGTAAAGCAATTATACTCCAATAAAGATGTTAAAAAAAAATTACAAAGAAACTGTGTTCTCAGCACTACCAAGCTTTTAAATCAGATAATTTCTTCTTCTAAATTTTTGCAACAAAAATATGATTGTTAACAGAAAAGACACCATAGATATCATTCCTTAAATTAAATTTCTGAATTATTTTTAGAAAAAATAAGAAAAAGGTGGAAGGAACCAGGTTTCTGCTAAGAAAAAGGTGGAAGGAATCAGGTTTCTAACATGCATGTTTGTTTTCAATGGAGTTTATTCTCAGTGGTACCTCTACTATCTTTCAGGTTCATCCCAAAAATGAATTCCAGCTAGAACCAAACTTTATCTTTTCCACCATAATATGTTAATTCCAGTACATGAGTTCTTGAGAGATTTTGGAGGAGAGAACATTTCCTGTTATGAATGAATGGTTAAGATTTGAATTAGCCCACAGACATTGATGGAACACTGCTTTTTATCATGATCATTAGCCTGTAATCAAGGTCATCCAAGATCTGTTCCCAATGTACCTTTCTAGGTCTATCTTACACAACTCTTTTTCATGTATCTTTAAAATTTATGACACGTTGCAAAATATGAAGTATTATATGACTTCCTCTAACAAACTAGATCTACTGTGCCACTCAAATATATCCTATACCTTTTTTTCTCTATGCTTGAGCCATCTCAGTAGAGCGACTCCCGTCATATCCACTCTAAACCTATTCCTTTATTTAAGACTTAAAACAAAAAATTTACTTCCTTACAAAACCCTTTCTAGAACCCCACAATCAGAAGTGACTTCTCTCTAGATCAAGTATAACTGTATATTATATTCATTCTTTCCTTTATTAATTTAGTTGATTTTATTGAACACCTACTATGCATCTTTGTGAGGGACATTAAGAAAATAATATTTTCTTATGTACATACCACAACCTACCTCACATTTTACTTCTACTGCTCACCTTGCTTACCTTCACAAGGTTAAAAAAAAAGTTGAAAACGTGTCTTATCATCTATATACACTTTTGACACCTAGTACTGGCTTACACTGCTAAATATTCAGCAAAAATGTTTGGTGAGTGAATATTCTTGGTTTGTTTCATTTACTGCCTTCCCCCTATCTCTAGGGGAGGCAATACAGAAGAGGTATGTTACATTATGTTAACTGCTATAGAAAAATTCATTTAAAATCGAAGCAAACTTTAAAAAATATATGTGTGTCGACCGAAAAAAAATGCATAACCTAAAAGCTGAGAATTGTGCTTTATTTGGTGAACTTGTTGAGGACTTAAGCCTGGGAGGTAGCCTCTCAGATAGCTCTGAGGGACTGCTCCGAAGAGGTAAGGGATGAGCCCAGATATATAGAAGTTTTGCAGAAAACAAACCAGATATTGAACATCAAAAAATTTCTTCTAATTGAAGGAAAAACAAACAACTTAAATTAATGAATTTACCACTTTTCTATGTATGGGAAGATGCAAGAGTCTGGGCTCATTGAAATCATTCCTTTGATACACACCTTAACTATCTAGGGCCAGTATCCTATTTTTCTCCATCCTGAATCCCCTCAGGGTGCACAGTCAGGGGGTGGCGGGCTGCAGTGGTTGATGGCTTGATGGTCACAACATCCTTTGTTTACTGATACGGCAGGTGACATTTTCCATCCACATACGTGTATCTTCGTTACTGGAGTGGTGGGCATGGGGAAGAATCGACAAGATGCAAATCCAGTCTTTGTCTTATAAGAAATGCAAAGTGTTCCAATGTAAGATTGTGTGAATTTCAGGAAACTATGTATCAGGTGTCCAGTGTCCAGACTTGCAAAAACCACACAGATGAAAGCAAATTTCTGTCTAATCTTTATCTGCCTTCTGTGATTAAAAGACAGAAAGTGCAAACCATAAAGAAGTGATCTTCAGGCATTTCTGGGAATACTTGCATCCTGCTACAACCACTCAACACTAATATGATGTTTTCTGGCTCAGCAGCATTTTCCTTGTTTTCTATTTATTCAGGCCTCAGATCTGTGGAGTGGATCATAATTAGCAATCTGGTCATCCTTTCCCCAGGTCAGATTCAATTAGCCATATGTTACAGGCAGTAAACACAGTGGCTGTCAAACTTCAGCAATTACCAGGGGGAAAAAACATGGTGCGGTCAAAATTGTGGACTTAAAAAAAGCTCTTGAAGTAGAAGGAAACTCGTAATTACAGAGCATTAATCAGAATTTTGTCTGGTCATTCATCAGTCATCTCCACGGACAAGCTCTGGAAATAGCAGCCTCTCATCCACGTGGGACCGAAGTGCGGAGCTCTTGGAGCAAAGGTATCAGAAAATGAAATGAGTAAATATGCAATTCTGTTTACTTTCTCCATTTCAACAATGAAGAAAAATCAATGGGCTTACAGAATATGGCAATTGTACTTTTAAATGAAGTCTCTTTAGAAGGCAGGGTTTTTTGTTTTTTTGTTTTTTTTTGCCGTACGCGGGCCTCTCACCGTTGTGGCCTCTCCCGTTGCGGAGCACAGGCTCCGGACGCGCAGGCTCAGCGGCCATGGCTCACGGGCCCAGCCACTCAGCAGCATGTGGGATCTTCCCGGACGGGGGCACGAACCGGTGTCCCCTGCATCGGCAGGCGGACTCTCAACCAATGCGCTACCAGGGAAGCCCGAAGGCAGGGTGTTTGTTTGTTTGTTTGTTTTAACATATAAAGGCTGATTCCAAACAAGTGATGTACTCATTGTGGAAGGCTTTATTCTTAATTAGGGCTGTGATGGGTCAGCCCTGCAGTGGGAAAGCCTTAGCGCGGAGGGTCACCATTAAATTCATTCTACTCAAAAAAGGTGAGATTAAATTTCAGCATCTGACATTGAAAGCTGTGTGAATTCTGAAATTTTCTTCTGTTACACGCTGATTTGTTAGAGAAAGGGGCTGGAAGTCCTAGGGGTAGATAACATTAAAAAAATAGTTAAAAGAAAATGAGAATAGAAATGTGAGTTTCTTGAGGAAACACATAATTAGGAAGGCTTGGTGAAGAAATCTACCGCTTAAAAAAAAAAACCTATTAATTTTTGGCTACCCTACCCATTCATGGTCTTCTCCAAAGAAGAAGGAATAGAGTTACAATACAGCCACACTCTATTAAAAATAATATTTATTCAACAGCAGGTCTGCCTCCTGGGCTAATTCCTTCTTAGAAAAGGCCTATTATAAATCCCAGTAATTCTCCCATGAGCTCTACAAAGAGTGTTTCTTCGTGGTGGGTTTGAGTATTTTATCCACTATAATTTAAATGTCTCAAGGGATGTCACTCCAAATCATTTCCCTTGGGAGGTTGCTCTAGCCTGAAAAATACCTTCATTAAGAGATTTCTCTAGTATTTAACGTGGAATTTTTCTATTCTGTTTTATCTGGCATCAGAAATACATCCTTTTCTCCCCAGCCTTGACCACTGAACTTTATACAAGCAGCTAGTATGTTGGCATGAGAAGGGTGGTTCCCTTTTCTTCATAAAATAAGTGACTTTCAGATGTAGAGAACAAATGTATGGACACCAAGGGGGGAAAGCGGGGGGTTGGGGGGATGAACTGGGAGATTGGGATTGACATGTATACACTGATGTGGATAAAATAGATAACTAATAAGAATCTGCTGTATAAAAAAAAACAAACCAAAAAAAGATAAAATAAAATAAGTGACTTTGAGTTCAACTGTACTGAGTACATGAAAATTCCTGTTTGAGTTCATCCACTCTAAGTATGTGTCTTTGTCTGTAGATACCAGTTTTGCGAATTTGGTCAAGGAAGAGTTGACCTTTGGTTAGAGGAAGATGAAGGCCAGCGGAGAGAAGTTTTAAATGTAAATTTTAATTTTCTCATACAAACAGAGTTTTTGTGTTTTTAAACACTGAAAGGTTAAACATTTTTTAAAAAATAAATTTATTTATTTTTTATTTATTTATTTTTGGCTGCATTGGGCCTTTGTTGCTGTGCGCAGGCTTTCTCTAGTTGCAGCGAGCTGGGGCTACTCTTCGTTGTGGTGCGTGGGCTTCTCATTGCAGTGGCTTCTTTTGTTGTGCAGCACGGGCTCTAGGCGTGTGGGCTTCAGCAGTTGTGGCATGCGGGCTGAGTAGTTGTGGCTCGCAGGCTCTAGAGCTCAGGCTCAGTAGTTGTGGTGCGCGGGCTTAGTTGAGAAGAGAAACTAGAGAAGAGAAAACCCACACACCACAACTAGAGAGAAGCCCGCACGCCACAATGAAGAGCCCGACGAAAGATTCTGCATGCCTCAATGGCAATCCTGCGTGCCGCGACTAAGACCCGACACAGCCAAAAATAAATAAAATAAACAAACAAAACAAAACAAAACACCAAAAAAACCCTGCACAAAACAAAAAACAAAAAAACTGGGGGAGTATCCTGCTAGGGAGTCAAGGCACAGATTTCCGACCCCTTTACAAACTTCTACCCAAAATCTTTAGCTTTAAACACTTCTACTTTAATTTTAATAACTTAGTTGGAGTGACAAGGGGGGCGACGGTTGTGAAAGCCAATATATTAAAAGACTGTCGAGGAAGGCCTAGGAGCTCTGTGGTACAGGATAATTCAGTCAGCTCCATAGGGGTGGGGATCTTTATACCTGGCTCCCTCGTTTTTTTCAATGTGTGTGTACATTGACAGTTCTATGGGAAGCAGAGCACTCCAACGGAGGTCCTAGAGGGTCCATAGATGGAATAGTGCAAGAGAATATATATATATATTTTTAACAAAGAGAGTTAAATTAAAGCTTACATATGGTTTGAAATGGTTGCTGTTCTTTCTCTCTGACAACCTTACAATTCGCCTTTTGTAAAAAGAAAACTCTAAAGTCCTTCATTTAAATCAGTGACATGATGGCTTTAGTAAGGATTGTTGTGTTGGGCTGTAATGTAAGATTATTCAAGGCACAATAAAAAAGACCAGGGCTGAATTTAACAGGACATTGGCTGCAAGTAGCAGTATCACTGGACACCACCCACTGGTTCATGCTGAACGTTTCCTTAAGCTTTTAAATGTTGAATTTAAAACACATATGAGGATTCATTGCAGCACTATTTACAATAGCCAAGACATGGAAGCAACCTAAGTGTCCATCAACAGATGAATGGATAAAGAAGATGTGGCACACATATACAATGGAATATTACTCAGCCATAATAAAGAATGAAATAATGCCATTTGCAGCAACATGGATGGACCTACAGATTAGCATACTAGATGAAGTAAGCCAAACGAGAAAGACAAATATCATATGATATCAGTTATATGTGGAATTAAAAAAAAAAGGATACAAATGAACTTATATACAAAACAAAAATAGATGCACAGACATAGAAAACAAACTTATGGTTACCAAAGGGGGAAGTAGGTGGAAGGATAAATTAGGAGTTTGGGATTAACATATACACATTACTATTTATAAAACAGATAACCTTGTGCTACGGTATAGCACAAGGAACTATACTCAATATTTTGTAATGACCTAGAAGGGAAAAGAATCTGAAAAAGAATATATGTATATATATAACGGAATCACTTTCCTGTACACCTGAAACTAATATAACACTGTAAATCAACTATACTTCAATATAAAAAATTTAAAAAAAATACAAGGAGATCCTGTTATATACAACAACATGGACAGAACTTGAAGGCATTATGCTAAGTGAAATAAGTCAGATAGAGAAAGGCAAATACTGTATGATATCACTCATATGTGGAATCTTAAAAAAAAGCTGAACTCATAGATCCAGAGGACAGACTGATGGTCCCAGAGGTTGGAGGAGGGCGTGGCAAAATAGGTGAAGGTGGTCAAAAGGTACAAGCTTTCAGTTTTAAGATAAATAAGTCCTGGGGATATATAGTATGGCAACTATACTTAACAATATGTATTGTATATTTGAAAGTTGCTAAGAGAGTAGATCTTAAAAGTTCTCATCACAGGACTTCCCTGGTGGCCCAGTGGCTAAGACTCTGCGCTCCCAAGGGAACTAGATCCCACGTGCTGCAACTAAGAGTTAGCATGCTGCAACTAAAGATAATGCACGTGTCATACTGCAACTAAGACCCAGTGCAGCCAAATAAATAAAGAAATATTAAAAAGAAAAAGCTCTCCCTCATTGTTTGAGGTGAGGGATGTTAACTAAACTTATTGTGGCAATCATCTTGCAATATATACATGTATCAATCAAATCATTATGTTGTACACCTAAAATGAATACAATATTATATGAATTATATCTCAGTTAAAAATGCTATTATTGGGCTTCCCTGGTGGTGCAGTGGTTGAGAATCTGCCTGCTAATGCAGGGGACACGGGTTCGAGCCCTGGTCTGGGAGGAGCCCACATGCCGCGGAGCAACTAGGCCTGTGAGCCACAACTACTGAGCCTGCTGCGTGTCTGGAGCCTGTGCTCCGCAACAAGAGAGGCCGCGATAGTGAGAGGCCCGTGCACCGTTATGAAGAGTGGCCCTCGTTTGCCACAACTAGAGAAAGCCCTCGCACAGAAACGAAGACCCAACACAGCAAAACTAAATAATAAATTACTAAACTCCTACTCCCAACATATTAAAAAAAACCTCCTATTATTATTAAATTAATATTAATTATTTCATTATTATTAAATTGACTAAATTTCAAAAGATACAGTTTGAAAAAAGCATATATAAAAGCATATATAAAATATATGGGGCTTCCCTGGTGGCGCAGCGGATGCAGGGGACACGGGTTCGTGCCCCGGTCCGGGAAGATCCCACATGCCACGAAGCGGCTGGGCCCGTGAGCCATGGCCGCTGAGCCTGCGCGTCCGGAGCCTGTGCTCCGCAACGGGAGAGGCCACAACAGTGAGAGGCCTGCGTACCGCAAAAAAAAAAAAAAAAAAAATATATATATATATATGAAAAAAAATGTGTGCCCTAATGATTTATCACAAAGCAAACCCTCATGTAAACACCACTCAGATCAAGAAACAATCTTGCCGACACTTCCAAAGCCTCTCTCATGTCCCCTTCATCTCCTCCTGGCAATTACGGTAATCACTTCCTCGCTTGCTTTACAGTTCCAGTGTATCCCCAAACTCTGTAGCTCTGTTTTGAATTTTATAGTAAATGGAATCCTACAGTATAACTGCTTTCATGACCGGCTTTTTTCTGCTCAAGACATTTGTGAAATTTACCCAGGATCTGATTGTAGCTGTAGTTGGATCATTTCCACTCTTTTATAGTCTTCAATTGTATATATCTAAAATTTATTTATATATTTTACACTTAGTGTGCATTTGGGTATTTCCAGTGTGAGACCCCCAAAATAGTACTGTTAAGAACACTATTCTACTGTCTATTGGTGCACATGTACACACATTTCTGTTTTCTCTCTTCCTAGGAGTGGAAATGCTGGGTCCTAGGGTGTGCTCGTAGTCAGCTCTGCTGCTACTGCCAATCCCTTTTCTAAGGGGGCTGTACTAATACACTTGTCAAGCAGCAGTGAATGAGGGTTCCTGCTGCTCTCTACTTGCCTCAATGATTAGTATCATCAGCCTTTTGAATTTTAGCTGTTTTGATAGGTTTTCTAGTTAAAGGAAAATTTTCTCTACTCACAACTCCTCTGACACCAAATGTATGGCTTTTTCAAACCAAGAAATTCTCTGTGGATACCCACTGGATGTTATACAATTTAATTCAATTCTGACACTACTACCTGGATTTAGTACAGACCCTACAGCTTAAGGGCTCAGTCCCACAACACTGCCCCCACTTCGGATGCTAACTGCAAGTAGAAGGTCCCAGGTTATCCATACTTCTGTCTTACTTGGCTAAAAATTGGGGGTTCCAACAACCCCCCTGATCAGGTTTGGTAATTTGCTATAGTGGCTCACAGAACCTAGGCAAACACTTTATTTACTATTACCAGTTCATTATAAAGGATGTTATAAAGGATACAATGAACAGCCAGATGAAGAGGTACGTAGGGCAAGGTGTGGGAAAGGGGTGTGGACCTTCCATGTCCTCTCTGGGTGTGCCACCTTCTCAGCACCGTCATTTGTTCACCAACCTGGGAGCTCTCTGAACCCTTCTGTTTAGGGTTTTTTTGTTTTGTTTTGTGTTTTTTGAGAGCTTAAACAAGCTTTATTTGGGAACGCTCCCGGGCGAGGTTTACTGGTCCGAGAGAAAGGGGCCAGAGAAGTCGCCTGTTTAGGGTTTTTAATGGAAGTTTATTACATAGGCATCACTGATTAAATTACTGGCCATTGGTGATTAATTCAAACTCCAGTCTCTCTCCCCTCCCTGGAGGTCGGCAGAGGTGGGACTGAAATTTCTAAGTTTCTAATCATGCCTTGGTCTTTCTGGGGACTAGCTCCCATCATGAAGCTATCCAGGGACCCCAGTGACAGTCTTCTCATTAGCATGTGATAAAATGCTCCTATCACTCTGGAGATTCCAAGGGTCTTAGAAACTCTTGTGTCAGGAACCAGGGACTTAGTCCAAATATTATAACAAAAAATGCTCCTGTTATTCCTATTATTCAGGAAATTACAAGGGTTTTAGGAACTCTGTGTCAGGAACTGAGGGCAGAGACCAAATATATATTTCTTATCACAGTAGTGTTATCTCACTTAGTGTTAGTTTACGTTTCCCCTGAGTTGAGTTCCTTTCACATGTTCATACATTCATTGGCTATTGGCTCTCATATTCTGTGAAGTTGCTGTTCAAATCTCTTGCCCATTTTCCTTTTTGGTTGCCAGATTTTATTACTGTTGTTGTTGTTGATCGCAGGATTGTTTAGGTGATTCAAAATATTGTCCCTCACTCTGTGGCTTACTTTGTACTTTCTTATTGGTGTCTTGATGAACTTAATACAGTAAAATTTATAAATCTTTCCTTTACGCTTTTGGTGTCTTGTTTATAAAGTATTTTCCTACTGTAGGTCATGAAAATATTCTCCTATCTTATCTTCTAGAAGCTTCAGGGTTCTGTATTTCACATTTAAGCTTGCAGTCCATCTGGAGCTGTTTTTTCTGAATCATATGTAATTGAGTTCAAGGTCCATTTTCACCTGCCCCCACGCCCAGCAACCCCCTATTGGGATAGCCAATATTCTCAACAACATTTATTGTAAAGTTATGCTTTGCCTAAGGTTCGGAAGTGTCATCTTAGTCATTCAGGAATCTATATATGTACAGTCTTGATTTTATCCCATTATTTTATTTGTCTATCCTTTCATTAATATGATATTGTCTCAATTACTGTCACATCAGGGAAATTATCAATGTCTTGTAGAGTAAGTTCTCGCACCATGAACTTCTTTAAGACTACCCTCACTATTCTTAGTCCATTGCCTTTCCATTGATTTCCATTTTGGAATCAGGCTAGTCCACTGCATTTTAATATATTTTCTAGAATCAGCTTGCGAATTCCATAACAACAACAACAAAACAAATACACACACATAAACATCAACATACACTTAATATGATAAATATACACATAAACCAAATTTAAAAACTGATTGGGGTTTTACTCCGATAGCCCTGAATCTATAGAATTGTTTGAAGAAAATTGACATCGTTATATTAGCAAATCTTTATACTCATTGACATGGTATGTCTCTCCATTTAATTTGGTCTTCTTTAATGTCTCATGGTAATGTTTTACAGATTTCTGTAGTTTTTTTTGTTTGTTTATTTGTTTTTGCTTTTCCAACTGTATTTAGAAAAACAAATCCAGGTCCCAGTGCCCCCATGCCCTCCCCCACCCCAGCCATAATTTAAATAACTTAGAGACAGAGTTGGGGCCGGGGTGGGCGGGTGGGGGGGGGTAGGGGGAGTGGGTGGGACAGAGAGGGGGGAGGCGTGTGCTTCTTGGTTATGGGACCCTTGCCCCCTCCCAGGCCCTCAGGGGCCATGGGGTCGGCAGTGGAGGCCTCAGCCAGCCTGTGCCCGGAGGGATCTCTGTGAGCTGTACTACTTCTCCTAATTCTCCAAGAGCAGGAGGCCAGCCTCCTTGCCGAGGGTGGACTCCGGGTCAGGGTGGATTGGCAGGCCCTCAATGGTAAGCAGCACATGCCGGATGCCCAGCTGGTGTCCAGTTCCTCTTGAGCATGTTGACGCAGGTCTCACCGTTGGCGTCCACCTTCGGATGGAAGATCTTGGTCAACGAGTACCCTTGGGTGGGGAGGCAGGACGGTCCTTCCCCAACAGGAGTTTCATATGGAATAGGCCTCTAGCGCCGGGGTCCACTTGGGGTTCTCGATGGTGACTTGCAGGTCTGTGAGGTCCTCCTCGTTGGAAAAGACCTTGATGCCGTCAGGTGGGTCAGCTGTCAGTGTCATCACCTCCTGTACACCAAATGGATGATGGAGGATGGGGGCAGGTTCCCCACCTTGGAGTTCATGACTGCCACTGGCAAGGGAAGGGTCTCCTGGCCCCCTTCCTGAGCTGGGGGCGGTCCCCAATTGCTGCCACTGCGGCCCCAGGGGCCCCAGCTCCCCTCCCCCCTGCCTCAACCCCCATGCACTGCACCTGCAACTCCTCCTGCTCCAGGTGCTGGTCTTTTTTTTAAATTTTTTTTTCCATTTCAAAAGAAATCTATTTATGATTTTTTTTATTACACATAGAGGCTTTGGTCATCTGGACCAAAAAAATTATTTTTTAAAAAAGGTTTTTTAGGTCTTTGTTTTTCAAGGCAAATGACCACTTAGTAGATGTTTGGTTTTGTCCTCAAATCCCAGTCAGGTCTACTACCCTGATGAACTAGAAAGGACTTTGTGGGCCCTCATGATGCCTTCTCTGTTCTCCAGCCTCTCAAAGCTCTTTGTAGATCGTCTCTTTGATGTGATACTCTGAAACCCCTGTAATCTGGGGGGGTATTAGTTGGTCAAGTGTACTCCCATCATTCCCTATTCCAGCTTCCTTGTCATTCAGGGTCACCTGTCAGGTTACACAATATACACAGGACAATCTGCCACAAAACACAGCTCTCCTCTTTTGCCTCACAGAAGAATTAAAGTTCCAAAATATATGCAGACCCATCTTCCATCTCCAACCATCCTCTGGTTCTTTCCAGTCTTTCCAAAGCAGTCTCACCCCTACATTCTTGTTTTTTTTTTTTATTTTTTTTAATTTTTTAAAATTTTTTTTAATTTATTTTTTTTTTACATTCTTGTTTTTTTAAAAAATAAATTTATTTACTTATTTGGCTGCACTCGGTCTTAGTCACAGCATGCAGGCTCTTCATTGCAGCGCACGGGCTTCTCTTTAGTTGTGGCACACTGGCTCCAGAGCTCTCAGGTTCAGTAGTTGTGGCACACGGGCTCTCTAGTTGTGGCCTGTGGGCTCTAGAGCATGCAGGCTTAGCTGCCCCGAGGCATGTGGGATCTTAGTTCCCCACCCAGGGATCACATCCATGTCCCATGCATTGGAAGGGGGATTCTTAACCACTGGACCACCAGGGAAGTCCCTCACCCCTATATTCTTGATCAGCTGCATCCAAGTGGTGCCTTCTACTGCACCTCTAAAGTGGGGAGATTCTGACCCCAAGTCTTCAAATGTTCCAAGGTTCCAGAAAACAATGCTGTCACATGGGTAACAGCAAGTGTTGGGCCTTGCCCAACATTTAAAAAACACAGCAAAGGAACAAAATAAACCTGACCACTAAAACAACTTTTGATTTAGCCCCATATCCCTTATTTGAGTATTTCTCAAACAAAACTTGTTTTTCAAGAACCAAATATATTTGACAATCTAAACCTCTATGGAGGTCACCAACCACTGACCCTAAGGGAGATTGTTACATGGGGGTTAAAAAACATACAAAACAAAACAAAACAGAGAAAATGACAAGCTGTTTTAGTTTCCCCGAGATGTCGGCCCATTCTTATCAGTTGACCAGAGTCCATTAGCAGTGAACTGGAGACCCTCGTTCAGGACGCTTCACTTTTCTCCATCCGCCAGACCAGCTCAACCAACATCTCTGCCACCTTTTCAATCTCCTTGGCCTTCTCGCACAATTCTGATACTCTGTTGTCAGCCTCCCCACCGGGACGTCCATTCAAGGCGCCGTCCTCCGAAGCCTCCACCTGTGTTTTTATCCGGATGAGCAGAAGGTCCATCTCCCACAGTTTGCCCCTGGTCCTCAGACACATGCTCCCGGCTTTTCGGGTGAGCTCCGTGATGTCCTCCAGCATCTGGTTGATACCCGGGACCAGGAACTGCTCCAAATCCACCTCCGGCTCCAGCGTGTCCACCTCCTCCAGAGCTTCCACCTCGCCCAGGTCCAAGGGCCAGATTTTTCCTGCCACTGCTTCAGACCCACAGTCCCCTGGAGATGGCTGATCAACAGTTACTGCTCCAGTCGAAGTGAACCACACTCCTGGTCAACAGTATTCTGGAATTATCTTCTAAAAATTTATCTTTACGCCTCTCACTTCCCAACTGCTCTGGGAAGAAACGCCTCGCACGCAAACAGCGGAGCCTTCAATTCGCGGGTCTTTGCTGCCCTTTCATGACACTGCTGGTCCTGTGTATCTTGTGTTAGATTTGATATTTGGTAATTGGATGTTTTCAGTTTTGTTATAAATGGTATCGTTTAAAAATCTTATTTTCTAGCTGTTTATTCCTGATATAAAGAAATGTGTTTGTGTGTATCTGAAGCTTCTAGAAGATAATAGGAGACATGCCTTCATGACCTGGGATAGGAGAAGAAATGCGTTTGTGTATTTTAAATAGCAACTGTGTTGAACTCTCTTGTTAATGCTAAATACCTGTAATTCTTTTGGAATTTCTTTCTTACCCCCGCTAGCTTTACTGAAATATAATTGACATAAAACATTGTGTAAATTTAAGGTGTACAAATGTGATGATTTTCTATATATATATAATATATAAATATATATATATATAAATGACTAGCACAATAAGGTTAGTTAACATAACCATTACCTCACATAGTTACAATCTTTGTGTTGTGTTGAGAACTCTTAAGATCGACTCTCTTAGCTGCTCTCAAATATGCAGTACAATCTTATTAACTGAAGTGACCATGTAGATTATAATCTCAGAATTTATTCATCTTATAAATGACCACCTTCACTCATCCCTCACCCTACCCCTTGGCAACCACCAATCTATTATGTTTCTATGAATTTGGTTTTTCTAGATTCCATATGTAAGTGAGATCATACAGTATTTGTCTTTCTCTGCCTGACTTAGTTTACTTAGCATAATGCCTTCAGGGTTCATACATATTGTTGCAAGTGGCAGGATTTTCTTCTTTTTTATGACCGAATTATATATCTATCTCACGTTTTTTAATTTATTCATACTTTCATGGACACCTAGGTTGTTTCCATGTCTTGGCTATTGCAAATAATGCTTTAATGAAATAGGGGGTGAAGATATCTCTTTATTTTAAAATTATTTACATTATTTATTTAATTGAATTATAATTAACATACAATATTATATTAGTTTCAGGTAAAATAGATAACTAATAAGAACCTACTGTATAGCACAGGGAACTCAATACTCTGCAGGTATTTCTTTGAGACAGTGATTTAATTTCCTTCAGATATATACTCAGAAGTAGAATTTGCTAGATCATATGGTAGTTCTATTTTTGTGTGTGTGTGTGTGTGTGTGTGTGTGTATGTTTATGTGTGTGGAACCTCCATACTGTTTTCCACAGTGGCTGTACCATTTTACATTCCTTCTTCAGAATTTCTATGAACATATACACACATATCATCTGTGAATAATGAAAGTATTATTTCTTCCTCTCCAATCTCTTCCTCCTTCTCCAATTTTCTTTCTCTCTTTTTCCTTCTCTCTCTCTCTCTCTTTTTTCTGTAATAGCTATGCTCCCTTTCTGTACTGTCTGGAACCTTCAGTTCATTATTAAATGGGAGTGGTGATAGCAGACATACTTGTCTTGTTCCAGGTAAGAGAGCTTTCACCGTTTCATCACTAAGCTTAATGCTTGCTGTGTATTATCTTGTTGATACTGTTTTTGAAATAAAGAAATTACCTTCTCTTTCTAGTTTGCTAAGAATCTTTATTATAAATAGTGAATTTTATCACAATATTTTCTCCATTTATTAAGATAGTCATATGATTTTTCTCTTATTCCATTAATGTGATAAATTATATTGCTTGATTTTTAACTGTTCAATCAATTTTGTATTCCTGAAATAAACCCAAATTTTTATATTTTGCTAAATTTTATTTGTTAATATTTTATTTGGATTTTTTTCAATCTGTTCTGGGTGACATTGGCTTGGAATTTTTCTTTCTCAGGATGTTTTTGTCATGTTTTGATATCAAGGTTATTAAGCTCCCTCAAATATGATGGGAAATAGTCCCTCGTTTACTGTTCTCTAGAAAGTCTGTTTAAGTGTTTGGTAGAATTCACCAGCAAAGCCATCTGGACCTGTTGTTATTCTCTGTGGAAAGGAATTACATTAACAATCTAGTTTCTTTGATAGTTGTAAAACAACTTAGGTTTTCTATTCTTCTGTTTATTTGGTAACTTGTGTTTTTGTCCATGTCATCTGAATTTTTAAGTTTATTGGCATGAAGCTTTTCATAATATCCTTTTATGATCATTTTAATGTCTGTATGATCTAGTGCAGGAGTCAGCAAAATGAAAACTCTCTGGCCAAATCTGACCCATGGCCTGTTTTTGTTTGGCTCAGCAAGCTAAGAATAATTTTTACATTTTTAAATGTTGTTAAAAACAAAATGAAACAAAACAGAACAAAACAAAACAACAAGCATACACACAAGAATATGTGACAGAGTCCTTAAGCCCTGTTCTTACCTTTATATTCCCTTCATTTTATTTATTTTTAAAAATTTTATTGAAGTATAGTTGATTTACTATGTTGTGTTAATTTCTGCTGTACAGCAAAGTGATTCATACATACATACATACATACATATTCTTTTTCATATTTGTTTTCATTATGGTTTATCACAGGATACTGAATATATTTCCCTGTGCTATACAATAGGAACTTTTTGTTTATCCATTCTGTATATAATAGTTTGCATCTGCTAATCCCAAATTTCCAATCCTTCCCTTCCCTATCCCCCTCACCCTTGGCGATCACAAGTCTGTTCTCTATATCTGTGAGTCTGTTTCTGTTTCGTAGATATGTTCATTTGTGTTGTATTTTAGACTCCATGTGTAAGTGATATAATGTGGTATTTGTCTTTCTCTTTCTGACTTACTTCGCTTCGTATGATAACGTCTAGGTTCATCTGTGTTTCTGTAAATACCATTATTTCCTTCTTTTTTATGGCTGAGTAATAAATACACACACACACACACACACACACACACACACACACACACACACACACACACACACCCCATATCTTCATTATCCATTCACCTGGATAATATCCATTGATGGACACTTAGGTTGTTTCCACGTCTTGGCTATTGTAAATAGCGCTGCTACAAACATAGGGTGCATGTATCTTTTCAAATTATAGTTTTGTTTGGATATATACCCAGGACTGGGATTTCTGGATCATATGGCAACTCTATTTTTAGTTTTCTGAGGAACCTCCATACTGTTTTTCATAGGGGCTGCATCAATTTGTATTCCCACCAACAGTGTAGGAGGGTTTCCTTTTCTCCACATCCCCTCCAGCTTTTGTTATTTGTAGACGTTTTACTGATGGCCATTCTGACTGGTGTGAGGTGGTACCTCATTGTAGTTTTGATTTGCATTTCTGTAATAATTAGTGATGATGAGCATCTTTTTATGTGCCTAATGGCCATCTGTATGTCTTCTTTGGAGAAATGTCTATTTAGGTCTTCTGCCCATTTTTTGATTGGGTTTTTTTTGTTGTTGTTATTGAGTTGTAAGAGTTGTTTGTACATTTTGGAGATTAAGCTCTTATCAGTCACATCATTTGCAAATATATTCTCTCAGTCTGTAGGTTGTCTTTTCATTTTGTTTATGTTTTCCTCTGCTGCAAAAACAAAAGCTTATAAGTTTTATTAGGTCCCATCTGCTTATTTTTGCTTTTATTTCTATTGTCTTGGGAGACTGACATAAGAAAACATTGGTATGATTATGTCAGAGAATGTTTTGTATATGTTCTTTTCTAGGAGTTTTATGGTGTCCTGTCTCATATTTAAGTCTTTAAGCCATTTTGAGTTAATTTTGTGTATGGCGTGAGGGTGTGTTTTAACTTTATTGCTTTGCATGCAGCTGTCTGCTTTCCTTCATTTTAAATTATTTTATTTAATTTCCTATTCTCAGCTATCTTCGTGAGAGGACAATTTTTGTAAATAATCCATGTGCATTGGAAAAGGTCAGGTGTGCTATAATATTATTTGATTCTTCTATATCCTTCCTGAATTCTTGTCTCCTTATTCTAATAAGTTAATGAAAGTTGTGTAAAAAACTTTTTCTTTTATTGTGGATTTGAATATTTACCCTTGTAGCTCGGATCAAATTTTGCTCTACATAGTTTGAGGTGATGTTATTAGATTATAAGAATAATAAAGGAATACTATCAACAACTTTATGCCCACACATTTGATAACCTGGATGAAGTTGGCCAATTCCCTGAGAGACACAATTTGCTGAAACTCACACAAGAAGAAATAGACTATCTGAATAGGCCTGAATCTATTAAAGAAATTGAATTAATTACCTTCTAAACAGTAAGCACCAAGTCCAGATGGGTTCATTGGTGAATTCAACCAAACATTTTAGGAAGAAATTTTACCAGTTCTCTACAATGTGTTCCAGAAGATATGAACAGAGGAAAGACTTTATAATTCATTCTGTAAAGTCAGCATTACCCTAATACCAAAGCAAACAAAGACATTGTAAGAAAAGAAAACTATGGACCTATATCTCTCATGAACATAGATGTAAAAATCATAAACAAAATAGCAGCAAATCAAATCCAGCAATGTATAAAAAGAATTATACACCCTGACCAAGTGCAATTTATCCCAGGTATGCAAGGCTGGTTCAACATTTAAAAATCAATTAATATAAAAAAAAAAAATCAATTAATATAATTCATCACATCAACAGGTTAAAATAGAAAAATCACATGATCTTATCATAGATGCAGAAAAAAGCTTTTGATAAAATCCAAAACTCATTTATAATAAAAACTCTCTTTTAATAGATGGGAACTTTCCCAACTTGATAAAGGACATCTACGAAAACCCTATAGCTAACATCATATTTAATAGAAACTTGAAGCTTTCACAGTAAAATCAAGTACAAGGCAAGGATGTACCCTCTCATGACTCACATTCAATATTATACTGGAAGCTATAGCTAATGCAACAGCTCATGAACAGGAAATAAAAGGTATATAAACTGAGAAAAGGGAAATAAAACTGTCTTTGTTCAAGGATGACATGGTCATCTATATAGAGCATCCAAAAGAATTGATAAAAAAAAATTCCTGGAACTTGTAAGTGATTATGTTGCAGGATACAACGTTAATATACGAAAGTCAATTATTTTCCTATATACCAGCAATGAATAAATGGAACTTGAATTAAAAAACACAATACCATTTACATTAGCACCCCTAAAATAAATTACTTAGGTACAAAATAACAAAATATGTACAAGATTTACATGAGAAAATGTACAAAGCTCTGATTAACAAAATCGAAAAAGAACTAAAGAAATGGAGAAGTATTCCATGTTCATGGATAGGAAGACTCAATATTAAGACGTCATTTCTTCCCAAATTGATATAGAGATTCAACAATACCAAACAATATACCATCAAGTTATATTTTGGACATCAACAAACTGATTCTAAAGGTTATATGCAGAGACAAAAGACCCCAAATAGCCAACACAATATCGAAGGAGAAGAACAGTTAAGGGACTGACACTACCTGACTTCAAAACGTATACAGAGCTACAGTAATCAAGATGGTGTGGTATTGGTGAAAGAATAGACAAATTGATCAATGGAACAGAATAGAGAGGCCAAAAATAGACCCATAAATACAGTCAACTGACCTTTGATAAAGGAGAAAAAGCAATACAATGGAGCAAAAATAATCTTATCAACAAATGGCAATGGAACAACTGGACAGCCACATGCAAAAAATGAAACTAGAGATGATCTTTCACCTTTAACAAAAATTAACTCAAAAGGGATCAGAGACCTAAATGTATTATAAAACATAAAACTATAAAACTAGTAGAGGAGATTGGCTGAACATGGTGGAGTAGAGGACATACACTCACTCCCTCTTGTGAGAGCACCAGAACCACAACTAACTGCTGAACAATCATCGACAGCAAGACACTGGAACTCACCAAAAAAGGTATCCCACATCAAAAGACAAAGGAGAAGCCGCAATGAGACAGTATGAGGGGCACAATCACAATAAAATAAAATTCCATAAATGCTAGGTGGGTGACTCACAAACTGAAGAACACTTATACCACAGAAGTCCACCCACTGGAGTGAAGGTTCTGAGTCCCACGTTAGGCTTCCCAACCTGGGGGTCTGGCAATGAGAGGAGGAACTCCAAGAGAATCAGACTTTGAAGGCTAGCGGGATTTGATTGCAGGACTTCAACAAGACTGGGGGTAACAGAGAATCCACACTTGGAAGGCACACACAAAGAAGTGTGAGAATTGGGACCCAGGGGAAGGAGCGGTGACCCCATAGAACACTGAACCAGACCTACCTGCTACTGTCAGGGGGGCTCCTGGAGAGGCAGGGAGTGGCTGTGGCTCACCATGAGAAAAGGACACTGGCAGAAGAAGATCTGGGAAGTACTCCTTGGCATGAGCCCTGCCAGAGACTGCCATTAGCTGCACCAAAGAGCCCAGGTAGGCTCCACTGTTGGGTCGCCACAGGCTAAACCACCAACAGGGAGGGAACCCAGCCCCACCCATCAGCAGACAAGTGGATTAAAGTTTTACTGAGCTCTGCCCACCAGAGCAAAACCCAGCTCTACCCACCACCAGTCCCTCCCATCAGGAAACTTGCACAAGTCTCTTAGATAGCCTCATCCACCAGAGGGCAGAGAGCAGAAGCAAGAAGAACTACAATCTTGCAGCCTGTGGAATAAAAACCACATTCACAGAAAGACAGACAAGATGAAAAGGCAGAGGGCTTTGTACCAGATGAAGGAACAAGATAAAACCCCAGAAAAACAACTAAATGAAGTGGAGAAAGGAAACCTTCCAAATAAAGAATTCAGAATAATGATGGTGAATATTATCCAGGACCTCGGAAAAAGAAAGGAGACAAAGATGGAGAAGATGCAAAAAATGTTTAACAAAGACCTGGAAGAATTAAAGAACAAACACTGAGAATTAAAGAACAAACAGAGATGAACAATACAATAACTGAAATGAAAACTACACTAGGAGGAATCAATAGCAGAATAACTGAGGAAGGAGAACAGATAAGTGACCTGGAAGACAGAATGGTGGAATTCACTGCTGCGGAACAGAAAAAGAAAAAAAGAATGAAAAGAAATGAAGACAGCCTGAGAGACTTCTGGGACAACATTAAATGCAACAGTATTTGTGTTATTAGGGTCCCAGAAGGAGAGGAGAGAGAGAGGACCCGAGAAAATATTTGAAGAAATTATAGTCGAAAACTTCCCCTAACATGGGAAAGGAAATAGCCACCCAAGTCCAGGAAATGCAGAGTTCAAGGCAGGATAAACCCAAGGAGAAACACACTGAGACACATAGTAATCAAACTGACAAAAATCAAAGAAAAAGAAAAATTGTTAAAAGCAACAAGGGAAAAACAACAAATAACATACAAGGGAACTCCCATAAGGTTAACAGCTGATTTCTCAGCAGAAACTCTAAAGGCTGGAAGGCAGTGGCATGATATATTTAACGTGATGAAAGGGAAGAACGTACAACCAAGATTACTCTACCTGGCAAGGATCTCATTCAGATTCGATGGAGATATCAAAAGCTCTACAGACAAGCAAAAGCTAAGAGAATTCAGCACCACCAAACCAGCTCTACAACAAATGCTAAAGGAACTTCTCTAACTGGGAAACACAAGAGAAGAAAAGGACCTACAAAAACAAACCCATAACAATTAAAAAAGTGGTAACAGGAACATACATATCAATAACAACTTTAAACGTGAATGGATTAAATGCTCCCACCAAAAGACACAGGTTTGCTGAATGGATACAAAAACAAGACTATTATACATGCTGTCTACAAGAAACCCACTTCAGACCTAGGGACACATTCAGACTGAAAGTGACAGGTTGGAAAATGATATTCCATGAAAATGGAAATCACAAGAAAGCTGGAGTAGCAATACTCATATCAGACAAAATAGACTTAAAATAAAGAATGTTACAAGTGACAAGGAAGGACACAACATAATGATCAAGGGATCAATACAAGAAGAAGATATAACAATTATAAATATATATGCACCCAACATAGGAACACCTCAATACATAAGGCAACTGCTAACAGCTATAAAAGAGGAAATTGACAATATCACAATAATAGTGGGGGACTTTAACACCTCACGCCAATGGATAGATCATCCAAACAGAAAACTAATAAGAAAAAACAAGCTTTAAAAGACACAATAGGCCAGATATATTTAATTGATATTTATAGGACATTCCATCCAAAAAAGCAGATTACACTTTCTTCTCAAGTGCACATGGAACATTCTCCCGGATAGATCACATCGTGGGTCACAAATCAAGCCTCAGTAAATTTAAGAAAATTGAAATCATATCAAGCACCTTTTTTGACCACAATACCATGAGATTAGAAATCAATTAGAGGGAAAAAAATGTAAAAAACACAAACACATGGAGGGTAAACAATATGTTACTAAATAACCAAGAGATCACTAAAGAAATCAAAGAGGAAATCAAAAAATCCTAGAGACAAGTTACAAGGAAAACATAATGATCCAAAATCTATGGGATGCAGCAAAAGCAGTTCTAAGAGGGAAGTTTATAGCTATACAAGCCTACCTCAAGAAACAAGAAAAATCTCAAATAAAAAATCTAACCTTACACCTAAAGGAACTAGAGAAAGAAGAACAAACAAAATGCAAAGTTAGTAGAAGGAAAGAAATCATAAAGATCAGAGAAGAAATAAATGAAATAGAAACAAAGAAAACAATAGCAAAGATCAATAAAACTAAAACCTGGTTCTTTGAGAAGATAAACAAAATTGATAAACCATTAGCCAGACTCATCAAGAAAAGGAGGGAGAGGACTCAAATCAATAAAATTAGAAATGAAAAAGGAGAAGTTACAACAGACACTGCGGAAATACAAAGCAGTCTCCTAAGAGACTACTACAAGCAGCTCTATGCCAACAAAATGGACAAAATGGACGAAACGGACAAATTCTTAGAAAGGTATAAGCTTCCAAGACTGAACCAGGAAGAAACAGAAAATATGAACAGACCAATTACAAGTAAGGAAATTGAAACTGTGATTAAAAATCTTCCAACAAACGAAAGTCCAGGCCAGATGGCTTCACAGGTGAATTCTATCAAGCACTTAGAGAAAAGCTAATACCCATCCTTCTCAAACTCTTCCAAAATATAACAGAGGGAGGAACACTCCCAAACTCATTCTATGAGGCCACCATCACCCTGATACCAAAACCAGACAAAGATACTACACAAAAAAGAAAATTACAGACCAATATCACGGATGAATATAGATGCAAAAATTCTCAACAAAATACTAGCAAACAGAATATAATAACACATAAAAAGGATCATACACCATGATCAAGTGTGATTTATCCCAGAGATGCAAGAATTCTTCAATATATGCAAATCCATCAATGTGATACACCATATTAACAAACTGAAGAAGAAAAACCATATGATCATCTCAGTTGATGCAGAAAAAGCTTTCAACAAAATTCAACACCCATTTACGATAAAAACTCTCCCAAAAGTGGGCATAGAGGGACCCTACCTCAACATAATAAAGGCCATATATGACAAACCCACAGCAAACATCATTCTCAATGGTGAAAAACTGAAAGCATTTCCTCTAAGATCAGGAACGAGACAAGGATGTCCACTCTCGCCACTATTATTCAACATAGTTTTGGAAGTCCTAGCCATGGCAATCAGAGAAGAAAAAGAAATAAAAGGAATACAAATTGGAAAAGAAGAAGTAAAACCGTCACTGTTTGCAGATGACATGATACTATACATAGAGAATCCTAAAGATGCCACCAGAAAACTACTAGAGCTAATCAATGAATTTGGTAAAGTTGCAGGATACAATATTAATGCACAGAAATCTTTTGCATTCCTATACACTAATGATGAAATATCTGAAAGAGAAATTAAGGAAACAGTCCCATTTACCATGGCAACAAAAAGAATAAAATACCTAGGAATAAACCTACCTACGGAGACAAAAGACCTGTATGCAGAAATCTATGACACTGATGAAAGTAATTAAAGATGATACCAAAAGATGGAGAGGTATACCATGTTCTTGGATTGGAAGAATCAATATTGTGAAAATGACTATGCTACTCAAAGCAATCTACAGATTCAATACAATCCCTATCAAATTACCAATGGCATTTTTTACAGATGTAGAACAAAAAATCCTAAAATTTGTATGGAGACAGAAGAGACCCTGAATAGCCAAAGCAGTCTTGAGGGAAAAAAGTGGAGCTGGAGGAATCAGACTCCCTGACTTCAGACTATACTACAAAGCTACAGTAATCAAGACAATATGGTACCTGCACAAAACCAGAAATATAGATCAATGGAACAGGATAGAAAGCCCAGAGATAAACCCACACACCTATGGTCAACTAATTATTAGAGAAATGCAAATCAAAACTACAATGAGGTATTACCTCACACCAGTCAGAATGGGCATCATCAGAAAATCTACAAACAACAAATGCTGGAGAGGGTGTGGAGAAATGGGAACCCTCTTGCACCGTTGGTGGGAATGTAAATTGATACAGCCATTATGGAGAACAGTATGGAGGTTCCTTAAAAAATGAAAAATAGAATTACCATATGACCCAGCAATCCCACTACTGGGCATATACCCAAAAGAAACCATAATTCAAAAAGACACATGCACCCCAGTGTTCACTGCAGCACTATTTACAATAGCCAGGTCATTGAAGCAAACAAAATGCCCATCGACAGACAAATGTATAAAAAAGATGTGGTACATATATACAATGGAATATTACTCAGCCATAAAAAGGAACGAAATTGGGTCATTTGGAGAGACGTGGATGGATCTAGAGACTGTCATACAGAGTGAAGTAAGTCAGAAAGAGAAAAACAAATATTGTATATTAATGCATATACATGGAACCTTGAAAAATGGTACAGATGAACCGGTTTGCAGGGCAGAAATTGAGACACAGAAGTAGAAAACAAACGTATGGACACCAAGGGGGGAAAGCGACTAGGGGGTGGCATGGTGTGATGAACTGGGAGATTGCGATTGACATGTATACACTAATATGTATAAAATTGATGACTAACAAGAACCTGCTGTATAAAAAATAAATAAAATAAAATTCAAAAAACATACGAATAGAAGATAACATCGAGAAAACCTAGATAACCTTGGGTATGTGATGAATTTTTAGATACCCATAGGAATGATCCATTAAAGAAATGATTGATAAGCTAGACTTCATTAAAATTAAAAATTCTTCCCTGCAAAAGGCACTGTCAAGAGAATGAGAAGACAAGCCACAGAGTGGGAGAAAATACCTGCAAACACATTTGATAAAGGACTATTATCCAAAACATACAAAGAACTTTTAAAAGTCAAAAATGAGAAAACAAACAACCAGATTAAAAAATAGGCAAAAGGCTGAACAGAGACCTCACCAAAGAAGGTATACAGATGGCAAATAAGCAGATGATAAGATGTTTTAGATCATATGTTATTAGGGAACTGCAAATTAAAACAACAGTGAGTTAGACTACCAAGCTATTAGAACAGCCAAAATCCAAAACACTGATAACACCAATTGCTGACAAAGATGTGGAAAAACAGGAACTCTTGTTGATTGCTGGTGGGAATGCAAAATGGTACAAACACTTTGGAGCAATTCTGTGTTTTTTTACAAAACTAAACATATTTTACCATGTGATCCAGCAATTGCACTCCTTGGTATTACCCAAAGGAGTGGGAAATATATGTCCACAAAAAACCTGCACATGAATGTTTATAGCAGCTTTATTCAAAATTGCCCAAACTTGGAAGCAACCGAGATGTCCTTCAGTAGCTGAATGCATAAAAAAAACTCTGGTACATCCTGACAGTGGAGCATTATCCAGAACTAAAAAGAAAGTAGCTATCAAGCCATGAAAAGACACGGAGGAAACTTAAATGTGTATTACTGAGTGAAAGAAGCCAGTCTTAAATTATATGGTTCCAAGTGTATAACATTCTGGAAAAGGCAAAACTATGGGGACAGTAAAATCAGTGATCAGCAATGAGTGTTTGCTGGGATTGGCGAAGTGGGTAGGGATGAACAGGCTGATTACAGAGGATATTTAGTGCAGTGAAAATACTCTATTATGATACCAGAGTGAAGGATACGTGTCATTATACATTTGTCCAAATCCACAGAATGTGCACCGCAGAGTGAACTGTAATGTAAACTGTGGACTTTGGGTGCTTATGATGTGTCAGTGTAGGTCCATCAGTTGTAATAAATGGCCCACTCTGGTGGAGGATGTGGATAATGGGGGAGGCCGCGCATGTGTGGGGACAGGGGTTTTATGGGAAATCGCTGTACCTTCCCCTCAATTTCGCTGTAAAGCTATAACTGCTCTAAAAGAGCAGTTTTCTTAATTAAAAAAAAAAAGAGTTGGGAGGAGGAGGAATTGGAAGAAGGTGGTCCGAACCCACGCCCCCTGCGCTGGAAGCTCAGAGTCCTAACCACTGGACAACCAGGGAAGTCCCTCATTCCAAATTTTTGAATGTCATTTTTCTTACCTAAATTCAAGCTGTTCACAATCGTAAGCAGTAAGAAAGACTTTGATTTAAAGCTTTAGACATCTTTTCATACTTTTACCCAAAATAAATGATCTTAACCATTTACTCTTAAAGATTCAGTTTTAAAAATTATTCTACCAGCTCATTTCATTTTTTCTCAAGAAACAAGGGAAGCAGATTTTTATAAACAAAAATGAGTACTTGTTTATTACCCCTATGTGAAAATATTCATGTTGGGTGTTCCTTTATTTTCTTCTGAATGGTGGTGACCTTTGAGATAAAAATAACTGATGGAAAGACAAAGTGAAAGTCTTGCCTCAGAACTGGCTCACAGCCAGAGCTCTGTATGTGCTAAGTTGTACCTTGAAGCGTGGCTGCAGTGTGATTCTGGTTTGGTGGCTGGAGACGCCAGGTTAAGATTCAGGACCCATTCAGCTGTGGCAGAGCTGCAGAGGGACTTACTCAACAACACCAGGTTTGAAGCCAGTGAAAGGAGGGTATGATGGGAGGGGTAGCAGGGGAGGGCCCCAATGGCCTTATACAGACGCTCATCTAATGGACAAAAAGCTGCTCAGAACTTTAGACCATTCTTGACTCCTACCTCCACCAAACAGCCACCAAATCCACAGAAACCATACCTGCAATGATTTGTTGGAGACTGAACTGTTCATTTTGATTTCCCTGAACAGGACGCCACCTTGCATCCTTCCATCTGTTGATACTAAACGTTCAGAAAAAGGCACGTCCCAGCTGGGATGGGGCCCTGATGTCCTTATCTGACAGGAGAGGTATCTATTACGTGACTGGTTCTATGCCTTGCTCAACAACTTACATGTAGTGAGGCCATAGACAAATTGCTTTATCTGTGTCTGCTCTTTTCTGTATCTGTAATCTGAAGATAATAGAGTTACCTTACACACTTTAGTGACACACTTGTGAAGATAAATGAAGGCTGAAACGTAATGTGTCTGCAAAGTCCCAAGAGCTCTGGAAATAAAGGCTATGTATAAATAAAAATGTATTATGAATGCCTGAATATTAATAAAAGCTTTTACAATTTACCCTCATGGCACACTACGAAGTCATAACTGTTTAATATCAAACAGATCTTTTTTTTTCCCCTCCAAAATAACACGTCTAAACTCTCTTAGTCCCTAGAAAATAACCATAAAGAAGGTAAAATTTGTCTCTGTGCTCCCGGGTTCCCCTTTTTCTTCTCATCCATGCCACCACTGCAGATGGGTTCAGGCCTTTCATGGACCTTCTACGTCCATTAAAATACACTCTCAGCCAAGGAGTTCATAAATGTATCAATTGAGGTAGAAATGACTGACAAAGCTAATATGTTACATTTTTTTAAGTATGTTTTAAACTTGAAAATGGTACACAATCTTTAGCCTAGTGGTTTAATCTAAAATGGAATTTTCAGGTTTCCATCTGAGTATCAGGTGAGGTTTTTCTGTTGTTTTTTTTTCCCTTCTGATGGTGGTAGGGGTGAGGAAAGGAGGGAAATAACAAGTTGGAGCTTGTGAAATCTTACTACATAGGTCCAGGTATTAAACAATAACTCTAGTATTAAACACTTTCTATATCACCAACCATACTTTTACTATATCAAATGCAACCCTCACTGAAGTAAATAGTATTTGTCCTTTTTTTTTTAAACAGATGAGAGTAGTGAAGCTTGAAGAGATTGAATAACTGAGGTCACACACCCAGAAAAGAGTTGAGTTGAGCTCAAATTTGAACACAAGCTGGTTTGTCTCCAGAGTGTTTTTCTTACCGTGTATAATAATGAAACAAATCATAATTTGTAGAAGTGCCCTTATGATTGACTTTGGATTCACCTCCTTTTGTTTCATTCATGCTGGTCAAGCACACATCTTTTGATGCTATAGGGCTTCACATCCCTGGCTCTGTAATTCTTGCCACTGAAATAGACATGCATATATATTCAGCCTGCTCTCCGAAATAATTACGTGGTGGTGAAATATCATCAATAGATCTACGGTAACTTCTAAATGCTCTTCAGTATTTCATCAAATTTAATGATGAATGTGTTTTCACTAAAAATCAGAAAAAAATGAATGCTGTAGTAATATGCATATGTATGACTCAATCCAAAGGCCTTTTTTTAAAAAGGCTGTGTTGGATCTTCATTGGGGTGCATGTGCCTCTCCTTGCGGTGGCTTCTCTTGTTGCGGAGTGCAGGCTCTAGGCACACGGGCTTCAGTAGTTGTGGCTTGTGGGCTCTAGAGCGCAGGCTCAGTAGTTGTAGTACACGGGCTTAGTTGCTCTGAGGCATGTGGGATCTTCCCGCATCAGGGCTCAAACCTGTGTCCCCTGCATTGGCAGGTGGATTCTTAACCACTGAGCCACCAGGGAAGCCCAAAGGCCTTTTCTTTATCAGCAGTTTCCTTGAATATATATAGCATTTTTCCTGAATCTCTCTATTCTTACACTGTAATATATTTTTAGTTCTCTTGCTCCTTCTTCAGTCAGTTCTGTTACTTTTTTCCTGCTCTTCTTTCTTTTAACAGAGCTTTTACATAAGAATTCTGTTATGTTTTTCTTTCCCATTACTTCTTAAGCATTTGCAATTTTCATGTCTGCTTTTATTTCTTTCCAGTATGAAACTTGATTCAGGCAATTCAGGATTGAGTTTTCTTTCATTCTCCTCGTCCCATTGCTTTTCTGTATACTTAAGCTTCTTTTTCTCTCTCTCTCTTTCTCTGTCTCTCTCTCTCTCACACACACACACACATACACACACAAGCACTGCATTTAGTTGCAAGCTCTGTATTGCCCACACTATGGTAAATCACTATCTCACAGCAATCACAATTTTTGAGTTTTTTTCCAATAATATTTACAAAAATTAGAGCTAAAGACAGATATCAAAGTAAATTCTGAATTAAATTAGTGATAAATACTGAAGTTTCTCAGTAAAATTAATAACTAGTATTAAGCAAGTGGAACCATTATCAACTTTTGTCTGGGAATGTGCAATTTTGTTTTCTTATGTGATCTTTGCTCATCCATGGGCTTCTCTCCACTCATTCACAGTTCTTTGCTCACTGTCATTTCATGACTCAGCTGCCTGTCAGCAAAAGTATTAGCTGGGGCTATTGATGACATGTCCTCTTGTCACATCCACTCACTCCATTGCCATTACTCTGATCTTTTGGCCTTTTATCCCGAACTCTCCCTAACCTAGAGAAATTTTAGAATGTTTCAGTCTTCACAATATGTCAAGATAAATACCCCTGTTTTTATCTGTTAATATCTCACTGACTCTGACCTAACATGTAGAAACAGTCTCTTACATCAATACTGGCCCCTTTTCTCTTAACGTTTGGCTCCTATTTTCCCAGAACATCCTGAGAGTATTTAAATGTGAATAATTTGTGTGTTCTATTTCCCCATGTAGCAGAGAAACATCCTATCAAATTTTCCTCTCACATTTAGTTCCACTGAAATCAGAAAGAGTTTGCAAATTACTTTTTGAAGATTCACTTTTATCTCTAGGGTAGTCTATCAGTTTCTCTAATTATGATCAATAGAAACTGAATGCTGTTAACTTAAAAGGGAATTTATTTAAGACTATGATGGCAGGGATGGGGATATATATGGTGCTTGTGTATGTAGGGATAACAGGCAAGGAGGCTGAGAAGCTAAGCGTGGAAACAGAGGAGCAAAGAGAGCTTTAGAGGACCAGGAAGGACAGCAACGACCCCATGGCAAAAGACACCTGCTTTGCACACCTCTTCTCTTTTGCTGCCAGTGAAATGAAATCATCTCTACAATGGTTTCTTCATTCTTGCATCACACCCTCAAGATTTATAGGCCCAGGAGAGAGAACCTCGTTGGCTGAGGTTGTCACATGTCTGACCCTTGGGTCTACCAGAAAATGGACCTGGGTCCCTTGGCCTCCAAAGCCATGCAACTGCCTTTCCACCATAGCAACATACAACAGGGGAGAGGCAGTTTCCCAAAAGAATCAGGGGAAGGTGAATGGATTGGGCAGCCAATAAAGACCAATGTCCATAAAGGAACTAATATTTTGGATTGGGTTGCTTATCAGTTGAAATGTCGTAGGGAAATTGAGTCTAAAGACAACTTTATTATATACAATGGAATATTACTCAGCCATAAAAAGAAACGAAATTGATTTATTTGTAGTGAGGTAGATGGACCTAGAGTCTTTCATACAGAGTGAAGTAAGGCAGAAAGAGAAAAACAAATGCCATATGCTAACACATATATATAGAATCTAAAAAAAAAATGGTTCTGAAGAACCTAGGGGCAGGACAGGAATAAAGATGCAGATGTAGAGAATGGACTTGAGGACACGGGAAGGGGGAAAGGTAAGCTGGGATGAAGAGAGAGAGTGGCATGGACATATATACACTACCAAATGTAAAAGAGATAGCTAGTGGGAAGCAGCCGCATAGCACAGGGAGATCAACTCGGTGCTTTGTGACCACCTAGAGGGATGGGATAGGGAGGGTGGGAGGGAGGGAGACACAAGAGGAAAGAGATATGGGGATATATGTATACATATAGTTGATTCATTTTGTTATAAAGCAGAAACTAACACACCATTGTAAAGCAATTATACTCCAATAGAGATGTGAAAAAAAAAATAAAGACAACTTTATGAATCCATCCAATAGTATCAATTATGTACTTATTTGTCACAGGAAATAATCCTAGATAACACATATCTAAGTATATCTGTCTAATAAGAATATACAATAGCATTTGCAAACAAGAAATTCCCAAATGGACACAAGAGATGATCTCTATTTTGTCATTGTTTTTGCATTATATGTAGGGCTGCTCTTGAAATGTTATAGAAAAGGAGGAGAGAAAGAATCAATTTGAATGGTGGAAAAAGACAAGAGAGGCTACATGGGGAATAGACATGACTGTGTCAGCTTTTTACATATGTCATCAGCAGGTCTAGTTATTTGTGGAAACTTGGAATTGATTTTCAAGCCCTTTGGGAATCTGCTTTCCTTTTTTCTATTCAACTACCTTCTTCCATTCTAACAGGTAGAGTTTTCTGCACTGTGGATCAAGCATTTGAGCCACATATGTTTACTATCCACTTTCCTCTGTGGCAGCTTCTCTCCCTGTTTTATGCATGCTGCTTATGGGCTTTAGTAGTAATAAAGTTTCATTTTTCAGGAGGGAGCATCAAAAGTAAGAGAATTGTAAAACCATTCAGCATCATTCATTCTTCTTGTAATCAGCAAGGAACGGGCTGAAAGCCAAATAACGTGTATATATTTCTGAAATCCTTTTTGTTTTCCCTTTTTTTTTTTTTTGCAGATAACAAGGAAAATTGGGCTGTTTCTTGTCTAATTTGACAGGCTTACTATTGTCAGGCAGATATCTTCATTAAGTCTGTGTAGGAAGAGGGAAGAGGATCAAAGGGAAAAAGTGTTGTGCTTTCTTTCTGGTACTCTGGATAGAGGGCATATATCTTGCAGAACGATCTCTGAGTATAAGAGTGGTTTATAGTATTTTGTGTGAAATGGTAATTTTTTAGGATTAAAAACACCTGTGGCAAACATTTGTTGGGTTCTGACACTCCATTTTGTAGTCAGAATATGCAGTGTTATGACCCATTTAGGGAAACAGTAACAATTGAGACAGACTTTCATTTTTAGGTATTTAAGTCACAAAGAGAGGTATATGGCAACTAGGGGAGGTTAATCCAAGGTGGGGAAGACTGGAAATGAGCTGGATTAACATTCCCATCTATAGCGAGGCTTGATATCAAAGATATCTACCAGTTGAATCATTTTTTGTCAGCAGTATCTATTTAATTTCAACCCTGTTCATTCTAAGTTAAGGAAATAACTAACCAAATGTGAGTCCTTTTTCTACTTAGTAGTTTTCATTTTTCTTCCTTTTTCTCCACCCCCAGTTGGAAGATTAAAATAGTCTTCCCTCTATAATTTCTTAGATTTTCTTCTTTTATAATGCCAAAAGCTTGTCAAATATCCTTCCTCAGGATTTATTCTTGTTTTTAATTCTTTGGCCCTTTTCAAGTTATCTCACATTATTCACATTGGTCATAGAATAATTTTTTTTTTTTTTTGTAAGCAGCAAAGAATCTCAGCCACTCCCGAGGCAGCTTTCTTTCTGTAAGCAACTAGGTTACCTCAGCAGGATGGGGTTAGAAAATGGCATCACAGCAAGAAACTTACATTGTGCTAGTTAAGTGTGGGGAATGACCAGTGGTATATGAGCAGAAACTGGAGACTAAACAACAGTGGCAGCTATTCTGGACAAATTCTTGCTCTATTAATTCAGTTATGCATTGTGATAACTACTATGCATCCTTAACAGTAAACTGCAGGTGATCAAATTATGCCTTTCAATCATCGTGATAATGTAGAGGGACATTGTAAGAGCAGCAGCTCTCAAATGCTATGTACTGAGTAACCAAAGAATCAGGGTTAGGAAATAGTGCTGCCAGGAAGAGCCATTTTTCTTTTCTTTCCTCTTTTTCTCTACCTTTTAAAAGTACTCATTCCTTCCCAAGCACTAGGAAAATGTCTACCATATATTTTAGCACTAGGTCTGATCCTTCTTCCCCTACTCAGCTATTATAGACCTTGAGAAATGAAGAAGAGAAAATAGCATAACACTTTGGATGTATGATCAGAGAGTATTGCCACATCTGAAATTAAATGAACTAATGTGGTAGGGATGAGGGAAGGAAGAATAGACAATGACAGTCACTTAAAGAAAAAAGCCCATAAAATATGGAACAAAGTAAATTTAACATAAAAGTTCTCACTTAAGTTACTTCTAATAGGTCAGGAAACCTTTACCAATTTGTAGATGTCAAACAAAAGATTAAAGATAATGCAGTTACAACCCAGACTTCAGACTATACTACAAAGCTACAGTTATCAAGACGGTATGGTACTGGCACAAAAACAGAAAGACAGATCAATGGAACAGGATAGAAAGCCCAGAGATAAACCCACGCACATATGGTCACCTTATCTTTGACAAAGGAGGCAGAAATGTACAGTGGAGAAAGGACAGCCTATTCAATAAGTGGTGCTGGGAAAACTGGACAGCTACATGTAAAAGTATGAGATTAGATCACTCCCTAACACCATACACAAAAATAAGCTCAAAATGGATTAAAGACCTAAATGTAAGGCCAGAAACTATCAAACTCTTAGAGGAAAACATAGGCAGAACACTCTATGACATAAATCACAGCAAGGTCCTTTTTGACCCACCTCCTAGAGAAATGGAAATAAAAACAAAAGTAAACAAATGGGACCTAATGAAACTTAAAAGCTTTTGCACAGCAAAGGAAACCATAAAGAAGACCAAAAGACAACCCTCAGAATGGGAGAAAATATTTGCAAATGAAGCAACGGACAAAGGATTAATCTCCAAAATTTATAAGCAGCTCATGCAGCTTAATAACAAAAAAACAAACAACCCAATCCAAAAATGGGCAGAAGACCTAAATAGACATTTCTCCAAAGAAGATATACAGAGTGCCAACAAACACATGAAAGAATGCTCAACATCACTAATCATTAGAGAAATGCAAATCAAAACTACAATGAGATATCATCTCACACCAGTCAGAATGGCCATCATCAAAAAATCTAGAAACAATAAATGCTGGAGAGGGTGTGGAGAAAAGGGAACCCTCTTACACTGTTGGTGGGAATGTAAATTGATACAGCCACTGTGGAGAACAGTATGGAGGTTCCTTAAAAAGCTACAAATAGAACTACCATATGACCCAGCAATCCCACTGCTGGGCATACACCCTGAGAAAACCATAATTCAAAAAGAGTCATGTACCAAAATGTTCATTGCAGCTCTATTTACAATAGCCCAGAGATGGAAACAACCTAAGTGTCCATCATCGGATGAATGGATAAAGAAGATGTGGCACATATATACAATGGAATATTACTCAGCCATAAAAAGAGACGAAATTGAGCTATTTGTAATGAGGTGGATAGACCTAGAGTCTGTCATACAGAGTGAAGTAAGTCAGAAAGAGAGAGACAAATACCGTATGCTAACACATATATATGGAATTTAAAAAAAAATGTCATGAAAAACCTAGGGGTGAAACAGGAATAAAGACACAGACTTACTAGAGAATGGACTTGAGGCTATGGGGAGGGGGAAGGGTAAACGGTGACAAAGCGATAAAGAGGCATGGACATATATACACTACCAAAAGTAAGGTAGTTAGCTAGTGGGAAGCAGCCGCATAGCACAGAGAGATCAGCTCGGTGCTTTGTGACCGCCTGGAGGGGTGGGATAGGCAGGGTGGGAGGGAGGGAGACGCAAGCGGGAAGAGATATGGGAATATATGTATATATATAACTGATTCATTTTGTTGTGAAGCTGAAACTAACATACCATTGTAAAGCAATTATACTCCAATAAAGATGTTAAAAAAAAAAAAGATAATGCAGTTACAATATTGATGCATCCAATCAACAAGAATTTATTGAATATCTACCTACCAGGTACTATTCTAGTTGTTAGGGAATACAGCAGTGAACAAAGTTCTTGCTCTCACAGAGCTTATATTCTAGTGGTTGTGAGAACATGGAGACAATAACTAAAAAAGTAAATACACACCATGTTGGATGGTGAGGAGTAGTACAGAGAAAGGGGAGAGGAATGGGGGTATCAGTGAGGAACTAGCTATTTTCTATGGGTTTATCCGAAAGAATCTCCAGTGAGAAGATGGTATTTGAACAGAGACCTGTAGGAGGTAAGGGAGTCGTCATTGTGGATATTTGGACAAAGAGTTTCTAGGCAGTAAGTGCAAAAATCTCTGAAGAAGGAACATGCTTACTGTGTTTGAGGAAAAGCAAGGAGATAATGTGGTTGGAACTGAGAAGAAGGAGAGTGAATGCCATGGAGCAGCTAAGCCAGTGCACCACAACTACTGAAGCCCCCACGCCTAGAGCCCATGCTCTGCAACAAGAGAAGCCACCACAGTGAGAAGTCCGTGCACCACAACGAAGAGTAGCCCCTGCTCACTGCAACTAGAGAAAGCCTGGGCACAGCAACGAAGACCCAACACAGCCAAAAAAAAGAAAAGAAAAAAACCAAACAAACAAAAAAACGGAGAGTGATAAGGGATAAAGTCAGACAGACAGGTGGGGCAGGCAGTTAGGATTATGTAAGTACTCCTGTAGGACTTAATGCTTTGAGAGATACTTTGCTGTATGTTGAGAATACACTGCTGGGGTTGGGGTCAGGGCAGCTATAGGGAGACCAATTATGGGGTGTCTTAGTTTGGGCTGCTATAACAAAGCACCTTAGACTGGGTCGCTTATAAATGGCTTATAACCAACAGAAGGAGGAGGGTTCTCACCAGAACCTGACCATGCTGGCCCTCTGACCTCAGATGTCCAGCCTCCTCCGACTGTCTCGTTGTATCCTCAAAGGGCAGAAAGGGAGAGGAGGCTCTCTGGGGTCCCTTTTATAAGAGCACTAATCCCATTCATGAGGGCTCCACTCTCATGACCTAATTACCTCTCAAAGGTCCCACCTCTAAGTACCATCACATTGGGAGCTAGGATTTCAAAATATGAATTTTGGGGGACACAAACATTTAGTCCAGTGCAGGGGTTATTATAATAATTAAAGCTAGAGATGATGTGACTTGGATTAGATTTTATATCAGTTGAGGTAGTAGAAAGTGGTTGGCTATTACAAATGAAACTTCTATGAACATTTATGTACAAATCTTTGTGTGGACATATGCTTACATTTCTCTTGGGTAAATAAATACCTTGGAGTGGAATGGCTTGGTCACATGATAAGTGTATATTTAACATTTTAAGAAACTGCCAAACTGTCTTCCAAAGTGGTTGGTCCATTTTACATTCCCTCAGTACTGTGTAAGACCTCCAGTTGCTCCACAGTCTTGCTAACACTTTTTACACTCTTTAATTTAGTCATTCTAATAGGTAGGTAGTGGTATCTCACTGTGGTTTTCACAGGCATTTCTCTCATAACTAGTAACGTTGAGTGTCTTTTCATGGTGCTTATTTGCCATGCATATAACCTCTCTGATGAAGTGTCAGTTCAAATCTTTTGCCCACTTAAAAAAATTGGATCGTTTGTTGTCTTATTGTTGAGTTTTGAGAATTCTTCACATAATCTGGATGCAAGCTGATTATCAAATATGTGATTTCCCAGTGAAGAAAATATTTTGTTAACAATATGTCTTAACAATATCTTTTATTCTCTTAATATCTTTGAAGGAACTGAAGTTCTTAATTTTAAAAGAAAAAATAAAAAAAAAGAAAAAGAAAAAAATGGGGTCCAGTGTTCCTCCAGGATCACATGTTGCACTGGTCACATCTCTTCAGTCTAATTTAATCTGGAAAAGTTCTTCAGTCTGCTTTTGTTGATCATATCCTTGATGTATTTGTAGAACACAGGCCAGTTATTGTTGTAGAATGTTTCTCAGTTTGGATTTGTCTGATGTTTCCTTGTGATTAGTTTGAGGTTATGTATTTTGGGCAGGAATACCACAAAAGTGATGTTGTATGCTTCTCAATGCCCTGTATCGTGAGGCACATGATGTTGATTTGTCTGAACACCAGTGATGTTCACTTTGATCATTTGGTTAGAGTTCTCTCCATTGTAAAGTTTCTACTTTTCTCCTTTTAATTAACAAGTATTTTCAGGGGAGATAATATTTTGTAAGTCTACACAAGTCTCTCGATTCATCACCAAACTTTCATCCAGTAGTTTAATGACTGATGCTTTTTGCCTAAATCAATTATGATATTTGTCATATAAAAGCTTTTTCTCTTCCCATTCACTCATTCATTCATTCATATATTTTCTATATTAGTATAAATTCATGGATTCTTATTTCCTTTAATGAGTTTTAATCTGTTAGTATACTTATTTTCCTAAAATAATAATATAATTATTTTAATCTTAATATAGTGATTTTTAGATTTGGCTAGGTAAGATCTTTTTCAAAATGGTCCTGTGTTTAGTTAATTAATGAACTACAATTTCCATAATCAGACTTCCCTGGCAGTCTAGTGGTTAAGACTCTGAGCTTCCAATGCAGGGGGTGCGGGTTCCATCCCCAGTCAGGAAACTAATATCCCACATGCCACATGGCACGGCCAAAAAAAAAAAAAGTATATATACACACACACACACACACACACACATACACGTATGTAAGAAAATTCCATAGTTCTTACACATGAAGATAGTTAATGGTAACATTTTTTATTTAAAAATTTTTTTTTTGTCAGGGTGTAGTTGCTTTGCGATGTTGTGTTGGTTTCTGCTGTACAGCAGAGTGAATCGGTCGCACATATACATATATCCCTTCTTCCTTGGGTTTAATGGTAATGTTTTAGTGTATGTTTATTCAAGCTACGTATAAAAGCAACATATTCATAAAAATTAAAAAAAATTAGATAATACCGTAATGCCATTTTCTAATCTGCCTTTTTAACATAATAAATTTTGTGACTATTAAAAAAAAAATTGTTCCTGTGTTAATTTATTGTCATCCCCGACATTTTTGAAGCCCTTTCTTACTTTTTGGCACAAGATGTTCACAGTTCCTCTTCTATTTTTTCTGTCCCAGGCTGAAATCAACCATTTCTCTAAGGAGTCATGGTTCCTTTTAGTACAAAATATATTTAGAAGTCAAAATTTGGTCATTAATTTTTCTCATTGCTATTGGGGAGTGATTACCTCTAGGTTTTCTCAACAGACATTGCTAAGAAATATGTATGTGCATACACATACATACGTACATGCATACACATATATCCCTTATCTATTTCTTGAACTCTCTCCCTCTTTTATAATATATATATTAAAAATCATATGTTTAATATTTACTTACAGTTCTTTCTCTTTAGAATGAACGTATAGTATTAAAATGCTGTGTTCAAAAGTTACTTGAACCTGTAACTAATATAATGTTATATGTCAGTTAAGTCTCAATTTTAAAAAAGTTACTTGAATAGCCCTTCCTGGTCCTCCCCCCACCTCCCCCACCTCAAATATGGTTATGCTATTCTTTTGGATTGTAATAAGGTTCATTTGCTTTAGTTTGTATTCCCTTTTAGGAATAAAATATATTCATTATTATTTTATGAGTATTAAACAATAACATGGTTCAAAGTCAAAGTGATAAAAATGATATCCTTAGAGAAGTATCATTCCCCCTAACTTTTCTATATTGTGTCTATCTCAGAATTATTTTTTTTAAGGTTAAATCTGACAGTGCTCCTTTTTGCTTAACACCTTTTAATCACTTAGTCTAATATCTGGGAAGGCCCTACATGATCTGGCTTCTGCCTAATTTCTAGCTTCATCCTGTGATAATCCTTGCTCACTGTGCTCCAGGCACATACGCTTTTAGTCTTTTGAGTGATTATGCTCCTTGTTTTCTAATGAACCTCTCACACACCGTGCCCTCTACCTGCAATGCCCTTTCTTACTTTTTGGCACAAACATCCATAGCCTTTCCTGTTATCAATCCAGTGTAGATTATTTGTAACAGTTTATGAACCTACTCTGACATGTTATTATCATTGGATGTCCATTTTTTACACTAGGATTAATTATTGGTGTTGTACGTTCTATGGGTTTGGACAATTTTATAATGACATGCATGCATGATTCTGATATCATATAGAGTGGTTTCATTGCTCTAAAAATTCTCTGCACTCTACCTACTTATCCCTTCTTCCCCCCAAACCTGAGGCATCCACTGTCTGCATAGTTTTGCCTTTTCCTGAATGTCTTATAGTTGGAATCACACAGTATGTGGTATTTTTTGGTTGACTTCTCTCAGTTAGTAATATGTATTTAAGGTTCCTCCATGTCTTTTCATGGCCTGATAGCTCTTTTATTTTAGCATTGAATAATATTCCATTGTCTGGATATACCAGTTTATTTACCCATTCACCTACTGAAGAACATCTTGTTTGCCTCCAAGTTTTAGCAATTATGATATATGCAGGTATTTGAGTATCTAAGATTTCCACTCCTTTGGGAAAATACCCAAGAGTGTGATTGTTAAACCTGATGGTAAAAGTATGTTTATTTTTATAAGAAGCCATCCAACTGCCTTCCAAAGGTGCCATACCACTTTGCGTTCCCACCAGCAGTGAATGAGAGTTCCTGTTGCTCCACATCCTAGTCAGCATTTGGTATTAGGGTAGTGCTGGCCCCATAAAATCGTTCAGAAAGTATTTTCTCTGCTTATATCTTCTGGAAGACATTGTAGAGAATTGGTATGATTTCTTCTTAAACTATTTGGTAGAATTCACCAGTGAACCCATCTGGACCTGGTGTTTTCTGTTTGGACAGTTACTAATTTTTGATTTAATTTTTTGATACAAAAATAGATACAAGACTATTCAGATGGTCTATTTCTGCTTGTGAGAGTTTTGGCAAATTGTGTCCCTCAAGGAAATGATCCTCCATCCAGGTTGTGAAATGTGTGGGCAGATTTGTTCATAGTATTCCTTTATTATCCTTGTAATGTTCATAAGACCTGTATTGACCTTCCCTCTTTCATTTCTTTTTTTAAAAAATTAATTTATTTTTGGCTGAGTTGGGTCTTCGTTGCTGCGCATGGACTTCCTCTAGTTGTGGTGAGCGGGGGCTACTCTTCATTGAGGTGCACAGGCTTCTCCTTGCTGTGGAGCATGGGCTCTAGGCATGCAGGCTTCAGTAGTTGTGGCTCGTGGGCTTAGTTGCTCCGCGGCATGTGGGATCTTCTCGGACCAGGGCTCAAACCTGTGTCCCCTGCATTGGCAGGCAGATTCTTAACCACTGCGCCACCAGGGAAGCCCCCCTCTTTCATTTCTGATATTACTAATTGGTATCCTTTCTCTCTTTTTCTTAGTTAGCTTTGCTAGAGGCTTACTGATTTTATTAAAGAACTAGCTTTTGATTTCATTGTTTTCTATTGATTTCCTATTTGCTCTCTTATTGATTTCTGCTCTAATTCTTATTTCTTTTCTTCTGTTTACTTTGGATTTAATTTTCTCTTCCTTTTTTCCAATTTCCTAATGTGGAAGCTTTGATTATTGATTTTAGATATTTCTTTTCTTTTTTTAAAATAGATTTATTTTTGGCTGCATTGGGTCTTCGTTGCTGCACGCAGGCAGTGAGCAGGGGCTACTCTTTGTTGCGGTGCGTGGGCTTCTCATGCGTTGGCTTCTCTTGTTACAGAGCACAGGCTCTAGGCGCATGGGCTTCAGTAGTTGTGGCACATGGGCTCAGTAGTTGTGGCTCGCAGGCTTAGTTGCTCCTCAGCATGTGGGATCTTCCTGGACCAGGGCTCGAACCCGTGTCCCCTGCACTGGTAGGCGGATTCTTAACAACTGCACAACCTGGGAAGCCCTAGATATTTCTTAAAAAAAAAAATGCATTCAATGCTATAAAGTTTCCTCTTTGCAGTGCTTTCACAGCATCCATAAATTTTGATGTTGTATTTTCGTTTTTACTTAGTTAAAAATACTTTTAAATTTCTCTTGTATTGACCTTGTATGTTTAGAATTGTGTTGTATGTTTAGAATTGTGTTGACCTTGTATGTTTAGAATTGTGTTGGTGTTCCCCATGTATTTTGAGATTTCCAGCTCTTTGTGTTATTGATACTTAGTTTAATTCTATTGTGGTCTGAGAGCAAACATTGTGTGATTTCTATTCCTTTAAATTTGTTAAGACGTGTTTTATGGCTCAGAAGTTGTCTATATTGGTGAATGTTCCATGCAAAGTTGAGGAGAATGTATAATCTGCTGTTATGGATGCTGTCCACAGATGTCAATTATATCCATTTGATTGAGGTATTGTTGAGTTTAGTTATGTCTTACAAATTTTCTGCTTGCTGAATCTGTCCATTTCTTATAAAGGAGTGTTTAAGTCTCCAAATATAATAGTATATACATCATTTTCTCCTTGGAGTTCTATTGTTTTTGCTTCATGTATTTTGTCATTCTGTTGTTAGGCACATATGGATTGCTATGTCTTCTTGGAGTATTGTTGTTTTTATCATCATGTAATACCTCTGTTTTCTTTTTTTTTTGCGGTACGTAGGCCTCTCACTGTTGTGGCCTCTCCCGTTGCAGAGCACAGGCTGTGGACGCACAGGCTCAGCGGCCATGGCTCACGGGCCCAGCTGCTTCACGGCATGTGGGATCTTCCTGGACCGGGGCACGAACCCGTGTCCCCTGCATCGGCAGGCAGACTCTCAACCACTGCGCCACCAGGGAAGCCCTGTTAAAATGTTTTTGATTTCTGGAATTTCTTTTTGATTGTTTCTTAGAATTTCCATCTTTCTGCTTACACTATCTACGTGTTCTTAATGTTGTTTACTTATAAGTTGTCTACATATTAATCTTAGTTATTAAAATTCTTGGTCTGATAATTCCAACATTCCTGCCATATCTGACTTTGATTCTGATATTGCTCAGGCTCCTCAAACTATGTTTTTTGCTATTTAGTATGTCTTGGAAGTTTTTGTTGAGAGGTGGACATGATGTACTTGGTAAAAGAAACTTAAGTAAATAGATCTTTACTAATGTAGTGGTAAGGTGTGGGGAGAGGGGAAGCACACTATAGTCCCATGATTAGGTCTCAGTCTTTGGTGAGCTTGTGCCCCTGGACTGTGAACTTCAGCAGTACTTCTCAGTCCCCTCCCCCCTTAGGTGGGACAGGATGGTTAGAGGGGGTTGGAGGTGGGTATTTCCCTTCCCTCAGCTCAGTTAGGCTCTGATAAAACCCCTATAGGTTAGGCTCTTGTAAAATCGTTTCTCTTGAGGGTAGATCTTGTAAGAAGAACAGAATGCTCTGGTATATTTAAAAAGTTTCCTTTTCCCTTTTCCCTGCTGAAAGCATGAGGATACTTTTATCCACTCTTTACTGTGAGGACCTGATAGAGTTCCTGGAGGTAAAACTCACAAAAGTGTGGAAATACCCCTCCCCCGTCCCCAATGAATGGGCCCCTAACAGTTTTTAGCTCTCAGACACATCCACACTGAACCTACAGGGATTCGTCAATTTATGGTTTATGTTTTCCTACTGGTTCCTACGGAAGTTTGTGCTTGTGGGTTTCTGCTCCGGTAAGTTGTGATTCTCTGTATCCACCTGTTTGTCTCTCCAACTTTTGGGACAGCAGTTTGCCCTGTGACTTCTGATGGATCTGAGAAGAGTTGTTTAGCTTTTTACTCATGGTTAGGATAGCGAGACAACCTCTAAGCTCCTTATGTGCAGGAAACCAGGAGTCTAACCATCCTGTTTTAAAAGGTCAATGAGGTTAGATGCAGAAGCAACTTTACTGTGAAGCTGATGGAGCTTGCATTTCAAGGCCTTTCCTTGCATGGCTCCCTCCCAGGCCTTGGGAAGGTCCTAGCCATGTGTTCACATGGTCATATGATTTTGTAAAATTTACAAACTTTTAACTACAATTGGTTAAGACTCCTGTCTCCACTCATACTTTCTTTCCTGCACCCTTCTTCTGGTGTCAGGCATTTTGGGGATGCAGAAATTGACAATCACTTCCATGTATAATTGCCAACTCTTTGGAAGAATTGCTTCCAGGAAACTTCTGTGGACTATCTTGCATTACAACATGAAAGTGCAAGAGTGGAGTCATGTTGTGATATGAATGTGTCCTATAGCACCAGGCACTGAAGTATGTGGATTGTGGAAGAGAAAAAGGACTTAGAAATCAGGAAGCCAGAAGCTAGTCTGTGGAAAATTCTTCTAAGCATCAGAAGTGTAGAACTGTAAGCAAAACATCCCCCTTCCTATTATCACCTAATCAAAATGGTCATTCTCTCCTGTCAGTAACATACTTAATAATGTAGAATGTACAAGGATAAATGCGCGATATTTTTTTCTTTTTTGGATGAGAATCACACAAAGTAAAATCTATCTAATAATTCTTGTGTTTATAGGTTACAAACTTTAGGAATATTACAAACAGTAATATTAAGTAACAATAAGTCTCTTGACAGACTGTGCATTTCATTCTAATATGTCAGATCACTTCTTATAGTATCTGACATGCTTTGTCCTTGGAAAGTTGAGCAGTTCCAGATGAAATAGTACACAAAATTGTCAACAATAAAGAAATATAGACTGAAAAAATAAGCGCTCTGATGACAAGATACCTATGCATATTCATCAACTTAGTTAATGTATGTAGTATAAGAGTAATATGATTACATATTTATGCAGCTCAATATAATGTAGCAACAATTTAAAACTGTATTTTAATTCCTCTTGTGTTACAATTAATTTTGTATATATTTTTCAGAGTATGAAGCCAAAAAATAGAAACTTGTATCTGAGAGGCTTAACAGGCAATTAATTAATAAAATAGTTATTTTCTGTATTGTATGATGTTTAATGTATTTATCTATTTTTTAAAATGTATTTTATTGTGATTTATTTTTCTTTCCAAACATATATTCACTTTTGTTCCTAATTTTCTAGTTTTAATTCTGTGTTCTTTTTCTTAAAGAGTACCCCTTTAAGGTGAAAGGCCCTATACAAATTTGATCTTCCTTTGGTTAGACGAACTAAAAATGTTTTGGTCCTTCGAAAGTGTTTTTCTGTTAATCATAAAGATAATTAAACACAGACACATACGGCCCTACCTCAAATATGTTCTCCAACATTTATGAGGTAATTGTTCAGCTTTCACTTACATTGTATATGTTTGGATTATGAATTCACAGAAATTGGGCCCTTGGAGAACTTTTAACCCTGCCTCCTTCAGAGATGGGTCTTTTTTTCTTTGGCAAAGATAGGCAGCATCTTACCAGGAAGATGAGTCAGAGCTTTGAGCCAGCACAGAATAACAGAGGGAGCTGGCTCTGGACAGAGGACTAATTAAAAAAATAAGTGAACATATCTAAAATCTTACTATGGGTGCTAAAAATATACCCACAAGATATCAGATGCCTAGGAATAACCTACTGAATACAAAGAAATCAAAAAAGTCACTGAGTTGGAATTTGAAAATAAAAAGGTTATTGTGGGATTGTATGAAATCACGTGTGTGAAACTTCTGAAAATTGTTGAGCACTATAGAATTTAAAGAATCTTTTATTCAAAACTGACGAAACAATTTTCCTCTTTAATTCTCCCAGCTAAAAAATATGGAGGAAAGATATGAAAATTATCAAATGTGCATATAAATTATCTATTTGTAATTATGTATTACTTAATATACAAATTATTTATGATTATATATATAAATATATATATATAATTCCGTCTGGTATAATTTTCCTTCAACTTGAAAAACTTGTTTTTTCCATTTGTTATGGTTCAGGTTTGCTTGTGCTGAGATTTTTTTTTGTTTTCATTTACCTGAAATGTCCTTATTTGCCTTTGTTCCTGAAGAACACTTATGCTGGATGCAGAATTTTGTCTTGGCAGATTTTTTTTAAACCTCTTTGATGTTGTTTTTCATCTCCATAGTTTCTGATAGGAAATCAACATCATTCAAACTGTGTGCTGCTTTATGTAGAGTTGCCATTTTTTGTCTGTCTGCTTTCAAGTTTTTTTCTCTTTAGTTTTCAGCCTTCTATCTATTATGGGCCTAAGCATGTTTCTGCTCATATTTATTCTTCTTGAGATTTACTGGATTTCTTAAATCTGAAAATTAATTTCATTCATTAAATTGGGAACGTCCTTTGTTATTTAAAAAAAAAAAAGTCACTGAGCTGGAGTTTGAGAAATGATGAGAGCCAGAAGCTAAGCATCTATGTAAACAAAACAAAGGAAACAAAAAACCCCAAAGGAAATAAAAGGAATAGAAGACAAAAGATGAACTGAATGGAGGGTGTATTGTTAGGTAGGAAGCTCTTTTGGAAATTATTTGCAAAGGACAATTGCCTCTCTCCTGACCAATTTTCATATAAGTCAAAGCCTCTGCTTCTTGTTTTTGTCCAGCCTCAGCTTTTGGTGTCCCTTGCACTGTGCTCACATATCTAGTAAGCAGAAATAACATTGTTCTTCCATATTTCCCACAAAAGCTTTGCCACTGGATCTCTTTCTGGCTCCTACTCACCTTTCCTTTTGGGGCTTGTTTATTTCTGCTCAGGTGGAGCTGGAAGCTTCAATTTCTAACTGGCAGCTCAAGTGACTAAAACTCTTTGATGTTTTCATCATTGCAGAAAATTAAACTAATCTACAGATTATAACATATGTGCTATCAGAGTACATGGAAGAAAGGATAAAGAAAATCCCAAATTTGAGGACAGGTTACAAAGTGCTGAAGTAAAGTTAAAACTATGGTTGGGAACTTCAAAACTGCATAAAAAGCATTAAATCAAAACACCTGAAACTTTGTTGTTCTTTTTTGTACATCTTTTTTGCTATCCCTTCTATCTTAAAAGATAGTAAGATTCATTAGAATTTTTGACAGCAATCTGGTTAACAGAACAAAATGTAAAACAAGTGCATCAAAAATTTGAGAATTCTGAGCCGCATTAGGAAATAAAAGGTCAATATTTTAGCAAAACATCCCAAAGTCTCTGCACAACAAATTACCTCCTCTGGAGAGCTGCAATAATATGACTCAATCTGCTGAGTGTCACATAATGCTTGTTTTGAAAATATTTTGCTTTTCTTAGCTGAAGGGCACGCTCTAACACTTCAGATTACAATAACATGGGCTTACATTTCAGCTACTTTAATTCACATCAATCTCACAATCTGGCAGAAACATTTTTCACCCAGTCCGTGTTTGTTCTGGTCATACTGAGAATTCTATTTTTAGAAAAAGGTGTTTAAAACGGAACCATAAACACAGATGTAAAAAGATGTTATCCTGAAATTTATGAATGTTTTTCAGATTTCAGACTCAGGAAATGAGATGTTAGTTCATTTCTATGGGTGGTCCCATCTTGCCTGGACTGGAAAAGGAAAAAGGAAACAAAAGAAAAAGAAATGTACCCTAGCAAGCTCAGAGAAAACTTTTTCCCTCTAACTTTTTTTTCTTTTAGGTGTAGAGAAAGTGTAAGGGTGGAGAATTATTTGTTGTATCCTGCTCAGCTTATATTTCATGTTTTGATTTAAAATTTGCTCATGTGATTCAAGGCCTCTTCCTAAGGAAAGAAAGAAAAAAAAAACACTGCTTACCCAGAAATGCTTACTAAATCCAACAGCACGCCTGCTACAGATTAAATGCAGATTAAATTGACTCTCTTCTTTTCACATGCCAGTATCTTTCTTCACTGAGGTGTATCATTTGTACTGCAGGAAATCCAGAGAAACATGGGAGTCAGACACTCAGGCCAGTTAAAAGCAAAAAAACCTAAACAATGAAACATGTTTGAGAAAAAAATCTGAGTGATATTTATTGCTATAAAACATGTTCCTGATTCTTTTGATAACCGTATGCAACAGTGCTTCAGCCACACTGGAATTTCTGGTGCAACTGTTAACAAGTAATAAATCTTACCTTGCTCTCTCAGAAGAATAAGAAATAAAGCTGTCTTCTGCTAAAGGAAAACGCTTCTAGATAGGTAACCCACCATTGTGTGCTATTTATTGTAGTTTATTTTGTATCATTCTGACAGCCTCGCCTCAGAGGAACTTTGGGGGAAGGGAGGGACCAGGTGAGGACCTTGACCTAGGGCAGGGCTGAAACCAGTGAGGGAACCAATAGCTGAGGTAGAAGCAGCTGGTAGAACAGAACTCTATCTGGAAGACAGTGCTATTCTAAGAGGCCCATCCAGTGTGTGATGAATGACTACAGAAGTGAAGGACTGGTTAAGCCAGGCAGAGGTCAGGGGCAGGTTTTAGGAAGAGGCTTTAGCAAATGAGGAAGAAGGAAACCCTGAAACAGTGGCTGGCACATGGCCCAGGCCCACACATCTGCAGTGGCAAAGGCTGTGGCCTAGAGGCACAGGACATCAAACTCAACAGCAAGATACACTCTAGACTCTGTTGCTGGGTGTATCTGGGCCTAACTGTATGTAAACTCTGGTTAAAATTGTTCCCAGAACTCAGGTTGTTGGCATCAGGGTCTGCAGATGAGAAATCTGGTGAAGTTTCTGATAAGAGCCACTTATGTGGTCTCCCTGAATCCACTTCTATCTCACTCCAATCTATTTTTCACCCAGAAGTTGGAGAAGTCCTTAAAAAAATGTCTGATGGATATAGGCTTCCGGGAAGATGCTGGAAGAGTAAGACGCGGAGATCACCTTCCTCCCCACAGATACACCAGAAATACATGTACACGTGGAACAACTGCTACAGAACACCTACTGAACGCTGGCAAAAGACCTCAGACCTCCCAAAACGCAAGAACCACCCCCCCCCAGGTACCTGGGTAGGGCAAAAGAAAAAAGAATAAACAGAGACAAAAGGATAGGGACGGGACCTGCACCAGTGGGAGGGAGCCGTGAAGGAGGAAAGATTTCCACACACTAGAAGCCCCTTCGCGGGCAGAGACTGCGGGTGGCGGAGGGGGAAAGCTTGGGAGCCGCGGAGGAGAGCACAGCAACAGGGGTGCGGAGGGCAAAGCGAAGAGATTCCCACACAGAGAATCAGGGCCGACAGGCACTCACCAGTCTGAGAGGCTTCTCTGCTCACCCGCCGGGGCGGGCGGGGCTGGGAGCTGAGGCTCGGGCTTCGGTAGGAGCGCAGGGAGAGGACTGGCGGCGTCAACACGGCCTGAAGGGGGTTAGTGCGCCACAGCTAGCCGGGAGGGAGCCCGGGAAAATGTCTGGACCTGCCGAAGAGGCAGGAGACTTTTTCTTCCCTCTTTGTTTCCTGGTGCGCGAGGAGACGGGATTCAGAGCGCTGCTTAAAGGAGCTCCAGAGACAAGCGCGAGCCGCGGCTAAAAGCGCGGACTCCAGAGACGGGCATGAGACGCTAAGGCTGCTGCTGCCGCCGCCAAGAAGCCTGTGTGCGACCACAGGTTACTATACACATCCCCCTTCCGGGGAGCCTGTGCAGCCCGCCACTGCCAGGGTCCCGTGATCCAGGGACAACTCCCCCAGGAGAACGCACGGCGCGCCTCAGGCTGGCGCAACGTCACGCTGGCCTCTGCCGCCGCAAGCTCGCCCCGCCTCCGTACCCCTCCCTCCCCCCCGGCCTGAGTGAGCCGACCTGCACGCAGAGGCGGGGCCAAATCCAAAACTGAGCCCCTGGAAGCTGTGAGAACAAAGAAGAGAAAGGGAAATCTCTCCCAGCAGCCTCAGAAGCAGCGGATTAAAGCTCCACAATCAACTTGATGTACCTTGCCTCTGTGGAATACATGAATAGACAACGAATCATCTCAATTAAGGAGGTGGCCTTTGAGAGCAAGATTTATGATTTTTTTCCCCTTTTGCTCTTTTTGTGAGTGTGTATGTGTATGCTTCTGTGTGAGATTTTGTCTGTATAGCTTTGCTTCCACCATTTGTCCTAGGGTTCTATCTGTCCGTTTTTTTTAATTTTTTTTCTTTTTTTCTTAATAATTATTTTTTTATTTAATAACTTTATTATATTTTATTTTATTTTACTTTATCTTCTTTTTTCCTTCCTTCCCTCCTCCCTCCCTCCCTTCTTTCTTTCTTCCTTTCTTTCTTTCTCCTTCTACTAATTCTTTCTTTCTACTTTTTCTCCCTTTTATTCTGAGCCGCGTGGATGAAAGACTCTTAGTGCTGCAGCCAGGAGTCAGTGCTGTGCCTCTGAGGTGGGACAGCCAACTTCAGGACACCGGTCCACAAGAGAACACACAGCTCCACATAATATCAAATGGCGAAAATCTCCCAGAGATCTCCATCTCAACACCAGCACCCAGCTTCACTCAACGACCAGCAAGCTACAGTGCTGGACATCCTATGCCAAACAACTAGCAAGACGGGAACACAACCCCACACATTAGCAGAGAGGCTGCCTAAAATCATAATAAGTCCACAGACACCCCAAAGCACACCACTAGATGTGGACCTGCCCACCAGAAAGACAAGATCCAGCCTCATCCACCAGAACACAGGCACTAGTCCCCTCCACCAGGAAGCCTACACAACCCACTGAACCAACCTTAGCCACTGGGGACAGACACCAAAAACAACGGGAACTACGAACCTGCAGCCTGCAAAAAGGAGACCCCAAACACAATAAGATAAGCAAAATGAGAGAAGACAGAAAAACACACAGCAGATGAAGGAGCAAGATAAAAACCCACCAGACCTAACGAATGAAGTGGAAATTGGCAGTGTACCTGAAAAAGAATTCAGAATAATGATAGTAAAGAGGATCCAAAATCTTGGAAATAGAATAGACAAAATGCAAGAAACATTTAACAAGGACCTAGAAGAACTAAAGATGAAACAAACAACGATGAACAACACAATAAATGAAATTAAAAATACTCTAGATGGGATCAATAGCAGAATAACTGAGGCAGGAGAACGGATAAGTGACCTGGAAGATAAAATAGTGGAAATAACTACTGCAGAGCACAGTAAAAAAAAAAAGAATGAAAAGAACTGAGGACAGTCTTAGAGACCTCTGGGACAACATCAAACGCACCAACATTCGAATTATAGGGGTTCCAGAAGAAGAAGAGAAAAAGAAAGGGACTCAGAAAATATTTGAAGAGATTATAGTTGAAAACTTCCCTAATATGGGAAAGGAAATAGTTAATCAAGTCCAGGAAGCACAGAGAGTCCCATACAGGATAAATCCAAGGAGAAAAGAGCCAAGCCGCATATTAATCAAATTGTCAAAAATTAAATACAAAGAAAACATATTAAAAGCAGCAACGGAAAAACAACAAATAACACACAAGGGAATCCCCATAAGGTTAACAGCTGATCTTTCAGCAGAAACTCTGCAAGCCAGAAGGGACTGGCAGGACATATTTAAAGTGATGAAGGAGAAAAACCTGCAACCAAGATTACTCTACCCAGCAAGGATCTCATACAGATTTGATGGAGAAATTAAAACCTTTACAGACAAGCAAAAGCTGAGAGAGTTCAGCACCACCAAACCAGCTTTACAACAACTGCTAAAGAAACTTCTCTAGGCAAGAAACACAAGAGAAGGAAAAGACCTACAATAACGAACCCAAAACAATTAAGAAAATGGGAATAGGAACATACATATCGATAATTATCCTAAATGTAAATGGACTAAATGCTCTCACCAAAAGACACAGATTGGCTGAATGGATACAAAAACAAGACCCTTATATACGCTGTCTACAAGAGACCCATTTCAGACCCAGAGACACATACAGACAGAAAGTAAGGGGATGGAAAAAGATATTTCATGCAAATGGAAACCAAAACAAAGCTGGAGTAGCAATTCTCATATCAGACAAAATAGACTTAAAAATAAAGACTATTAGAAGAGACAAAGAAGGACACTACATAATGATCAAGGGATCGATCCAAGAAGAAGATATAACAATTGTAAATATTTATGCACGCAACATAGGAGCACCTCAATACATAAGGCAAATAATAACAGCCATAAAAGGAGAAATTGACAGTAACACATTCATAGTAGGGGACTTTAACACCCCACTTTCACCAATGGACATATCATCCAAAATGAAAATAAGTAAGAAAACACAAGCTTTAAATGATACATTAAAAAAGATGGACTTAATTGATATTTATATTAAACAAGATGAACTTAATTAATATTTATAGGACATTCCATCCAAAAACAACAGAATACACATTTTTCTCAAGTGCTCATGGAACATTCTCCAGGATAGATCATATCTTGGGTCACAAGTCAAGCCTTGGTAAATTTAAGAAAATTGAAATTATTTCAAGTGTCTTTTCCGACCACAGCGCTATGAGACTAGATATCAATTACAGGTAAAGATCTGTAAAAAATACAAACACATGGAGGCTAAACAATACACTACTTAATAACGAAGTGATCACTGAAGAAATCAAAGAGGAAATCAAAAAATACCTAGAAAAAAATGACAATGGAGACACGACAACCCCAAATCTATGGGATGCAGCAATAGCAGTTCTAAGAGCGAAGTTTATAGCAATACAATCCTACTTTAAGAAACAGGAAACATCTCGAATAAACAACCTAACCTTGCACCTAAAGCATTAGAGAAAGAAGAAAAAAAAAAAAAAACCCAAATTTAGCAAAAGGAAAGAAATCATAAAAATCAGATCAGAAATAAATGAAAAAGAAATGAAGGAAATGATAGCAAAGATCAGTAAAACTAAAAGCTGGTTCTTTGAGAATGTAAACAAAATTGATAAACCATTAGCCAAACTCATCAAGAAAAAAAGGGAGAAGACTCAAATCAATAGAATTAGAAATGAAAAAGGAGAAGTAACAACTGACACTGCAAAAATACAAAAGATCATGAGAGATTACTACAAGCAACTCTATGCCAATAAAATGGACAACCTGGAAGAAATGGACAAATTCTTAGAAATGCACAACCTGCCAAGACTGAATCAGGAAGAAATAGAAAATATGAACAGACCAATCACAAGCACTGAAATTGAAACTGTGATTTAAAATCTTCCAACAAACAAAAGCCCAGGACCAGATGGCTTCACAGGCAAATTCTATCAAACATTTAGAGAAGAGCTAACACCAATCCTTCTGAAAATCTTCCAAAATATAGCAGAGGGAGGAACACTCCCAAACTCATTCTACGAGGCCACCATCACCTTGATACCAAAACCAGACAAGGATGTCACAAAGAAAGAAAACTACAGGCCAATATCACTGATGAACATAGATGCAAAAATCCTCAACAAAATACTAGCAAACAGAATCCAACAGCACATTAAAAGGATCATACACCATGATCAAGTGGGGTTTATTCCAGGAATGCAAGGATTCTTCAATATATGCAAAACAATGTGATAAACCATATTAACAAATTGAAGGAGAAAAACCATATGATCATCTCAATAGATGCAGAGAAAGCTTTCGACAAGATTCAACACCCATTTATGATAAAAACCCTGCAGAAATTAGGCATAGAGGGAACTTTCCTCAACATAATAAAGGCCATATATGACAAACCCACAGCCAACATCGTCCTCAATGGTGAAAAACTGAAAGCATTTCCACTAAGATCCGGAACGAGACAAGGTTGCCCACTCTCACTGCTCTTATTCAACATAGTTTTGGACGTTTTAGCCATAGGAATCAGAGAAGAAAAGGAAATAAAAGGAATCCAAATCGGAAAAGAAGAAGTAAAGCTGTCACTGTTTGCAGATGACATGATACTATACATAGAGAATCCTAAAGATGCTACCAGAAAACTACTAGAGCTAATCAATGAATTTGGTAAGTAGCAGGATACAAAACTAATGCACAGAAATCTCTGGCATTCTTATACACTAATGATGAAAAATCTGAATGTGAAATCAAGAAAACACTCCCATTTACCATTGCAACAAAAAGAATAAAATATCTAGGAATAAACCTACCTAAGGAGACAAAAGACCTGTATGCAGAAAATTATAAGACACTGATGAAAGAAATTAAAGATGATACAAATAGATGGAGAGATATACCATGTTCTTGGATTGGAAGAATCAACATTGTGAAAATGACTCTACTACCCAAAGCAATCTACAGATTCAATGCAATCCCTATCAAACTACCACTGGTATTTTTCACAAAACTAGAACAAAAAATTTCACAATTTGTATGGAAACACAAAAGACCCCGAATAGCCAAAGCAATCTTGAGAACGAAAAATGGAGCTGGAGGAATCAGGCTCCCTGACTTCAGACTATACTACAAAGTTACAATAATCAAGACAGTATGGTACTGGCACAAAAACAGAAAGATAGATCAATGGAACAGGATAGAAAGCCCAGAGATAAACCCACGCACATATGGTCACCTTATCTTTGATAAAGGAGGCAGGAATGTACAGTGGACAAAGGACAGCCTCTTCAATAAATGGTGCTGGGAAAACTGGACAGGTACATGTAAAAGAATGAGATTAGATCACTCCCTAACACCATACACAAAAATAAGCTCAAAATGGATTAAAGACCTAAATGTAAGGACAGACAGTATCAAACTCTTAGAGGAAAACATAGGCAGAACACTCTATGACATAAATCACAGCAAGTTCCTTTTTGACCCACCTCCTAGAGAAATGGTAATAAAAACAAAAGTAAACACCTAAACAGACATTTCTCCAAAGAAGATATACAGACTGCCAACAAACACATGAAAGAATGCTCAACTTCATTAATCATTAGAGAAATGCAAATCAAAACTACAATGAGATATCATCTCACACCAGTCAGAATGGCCATCATCAAAAAATCTAGAAAGAATGCTGGGGAGGGTGTGGAGAAAAGGGAACCCTCTTGCACTGTTGGTGGGAATGTAAATTGATACAGCCACTGTGGAGAACAGTATGGAGGTTCCTTAAAAAACTACAAATAGAACTACCATATGACCCAGCAATCCCACTATTGGGCATATACCCTGAGAAAACCATAATTCAAGAAGAGTCATGTACCAAAATGTTCATTGCAGCTCTATTTACAATAGCGCAGAGATGGAAACAACCTAAGTGTCCATCATCGGATGAATGGATAAAGAAGATGTGGCACATATATACAATGGAATATTACTCAGCCATAAAAAGAAACGAAATTCAGCTACTTGTAATGAGGTAGATAGACCTAGAGTCTGTCATACAGAGTGAAGTTAGTCAGAAAGAGAGAGACAAATACCGTATGCTAACACATATATATGGAATTTAGGGAAAAAAATGTCATGAAGTACCTAGGGGTAAGACAGGAATAAAGACACAGACCTACTAGAGAATGGACTTGAGGATATGGGGAGGGGGAAGGGTATGCTGTGACAAAGCAAGAGAGAGGCATGGACATATATACACTACCAAACGTAAGGTAGATAGCTGGTGGGAAGCAGCCGCATAGCCCGGGGAGATCAGCTTGGTGCTTTGTGACCTCCTGGAGGGGTGTGATAGGTAGGGTGGGAGGGAGGGAGACGCAAGAGGGAAGACATATGGCAATATATGTATATGTATAACTGATTCACTTTGTTATAAAGCAGAAACTAACACACCATTGTAAAGCAATTATACTCCAATAAAGATGTGAAAAAAAATAACGCTGCTATAAAAAAAAAAAAAAGTCTGATGACCACACCCTCTGTTTAAATTCCATTGAAGGTGTTCCTTTGGCCTTCTGGGTAAAACCAAACCCCAACGAGGCGTACAAATCTGTGCATCCGGCCAGTCTTCCTGTTGATTTCCGCCCTCCAGCCACCATGGCCTTTTCCAGCTGCTCAGTGCATATATGCCTGCTTTGCACCACCTACTCTGCCTGAATATCTCTTCTCCATTTTCTTGCAGTAGCAGCAGCCTGTTCTTCAGCTCACCCATCAAGGGTCACTCCTTCGTGGAAGTGCAGACTAGGTGAGGTCCCCTGTTCTAGACTCTCTTGTAGCTTTTCTTTCATCTTCAAAGCAGTTATCACAATAATGGTCAAATAATTAAGTGTGCAACTGGTTGTTTAATGTTTGTCTCTCTGGCTGGCTGAAAACTCTACTAGCCTAAGACTACATTTGTGTTGTATTCCACTGTGCTTACCTGTCATAAGACTTTTTCGAAGTAGATACTTAGTAAGTAGTTACTGAATGATTGAATGTGTGAATAAGGGTTGAGCAACTCATCACCATATCTCAAATCATAATAGAGTCAAGTCTGTTCTGCCTGCCTATAAGGCCAGCATACTGTAAGGATCCATCTTAGTAAACCATTCTATCATGTGATATCATGACAAATAGTATAACACAACAACAACAAAATGAACCATATCTATGGCTTACTTTATTTACTACTAAATTTATTTTTTTTCAGATTCCTTTTTTTAGAGTTGGAAAAAATATTACTTGTAGAAAGTGAACGAGAGAGAAGAAAAGAGCCAACAAAATACCACATCAGTCTTCTGGAATTGATAAGTCAAATGGACACTCTGCATTGGTGACTTTTCCTATGTTCGTCCACAAGCCACTAAATTTAATGTTGTTTTCCAAAGTCACATCAGTCTACAAACTGTAATACCTTCAACAACCTAGACTTTGGAATGTTGCCAGAGGTCCTTATCTCACCTCCCTGTGGTAATACACTGAAGTTGAAGTGAAGCAACTGATATTACATGAATCCACCAACCGTAAAGGTAAAGTGGATTACCTGCCTGCTAGGCCCAAATGCTGTTGAAATCTGCTACATGTGTAATAGGACTTGTAAAAGGCTGTTCATTCAATTTCTAAAATGTCTCTAGAATGTGTTCCCTCTTCCTGCATCTGTTCACACTCGTACTATCACTACCTTAGTTTGGACCTTTTGTCATTCCTTGTATGGGCTATTTTAACAGTCTAACTAATGACTTTTCTGCCTCTTATGTCTCCTTTCTCTAATCTTTCCTCCTGCCCTGCAACCAGAATTAGCTGTCTGAAATGTAAACACGGTCATTTAACTTCCCTAATTAAAGATCTTTCATGACTTTCATTTGCTTATATGAGCAATTTTAAAACTTAAAAATAACAGCGGAGTTCTACTTTCAAATTAGAAATATAAGAGAGATATAAAAGATACAAATTGGTCTGGGGTGGAGTGGAGGGGCCCAGAGCTCTGGTTTTTTTGTGCTCCCATTAGGGCACCTCTTTGGGACCTGCAGGCTCATTGGATGACCTGGCTGACCTCATCAAGGCCAATCTCTTCAGAAAAGCATTCACGAGTCTTCACAATCTGACCACACTTTCACCCTCTAGCATAGTCTTGCTAGTCCACCCACATACTTTCTGACCCCTGGACTTGTCACCATTTCTAACACGCCATGCTTTTTCTTTAATTTTTGCCTTGACATTTTCTGTTACTGCTCACTGGCAAGGCCATTCTCTGCTGGTGAAACTTAGGACCCAGTTTCAATCTCATCACTTCTGAAAGGCTTTTCAGATGCCTCCAGTCAGAGCTGGGCTCTCTCCATCCCCCAACGCTGGTTCTGTACCTAACCCCATCACAGCACTTAGCACATTATATGGTCTGTCTCCTTATTTGATGTCAGAAAATATTTTACTCATCCTGGTGAAACTAGTGCTTTCCTAATACTGGCTGATAGTTAAGTTTTTGCTGAATGCAAGATGATTCTACCTTCTTCCCTCAGGAAGTAAAATTCCTGGGAGGTGAATTCAACATAACTTTTCCCTCATCATCACTTTCCTCCCTGCCACAATATATACTGCTATGGATTCCCAATTTATATGTTGGAGTCCTAATTCCCAATGTGATGATATTTGGAGGTGGGACTTTTGGGAGGTAATTAGGTTGTGAGTGTTGAGCCCCAGTGCATTGGATTAGTGCCCTTATAAGAAGAGATGGGAGAAAGATGATCTCTCTCTCTCTGCCATGTGAGGATACAGTGAGAAGCTGGCTGCCTATAAGCCAAGAAGAAGGCTCTTGCCAGACACCAAATCTGCTGACACCTTGGCCTTGGACTTCTCAGCCTTCAGAATTGTAAGAAATAAATGTTTAGACCATCCAATCTATGGTATTTGTTATAGAAGCGCAAGCTAAGACACATACCTACATACTTAAGATGCTGCCTTTTTTTTCTTCCTGATTTTCAGCAAGACGTGAATATCCCTTTTCTGGGCTTTCAACCAGACTTTGGGTTACAAAGAAGAGTCTAGGGGGATCATGGGTCACTCCTGAAGACCTAAATAGAGGAGAAAATGTAACAGAGGTATCAAGTCTTAAAAGATCTTGGAGAGAAAAATTGAGAGAGACCCAGAATTGTTTTTCCTCGTGTGGCATATAGTAGGTATGAATTTCTCAAAATCCAAAACTCAGATGTGCAAGAAAGGAAGTCTTAGATTTTTTTTTTTCTAAATTCCAGTTTAATATCTATTTAGAGACTCGATTCTTCCTGATGGCAGTAACCATAGTTTTAGTCAATTCCTGGCAAACTCAGTCACTTCAAATTTTAATGCAGACAATTCTCTGATTGCATTTAAGTAGCCTCTTGGCTCCAGGGAAGGAGGAAGTATCTGGGCCTTGGTTAGTAGTTGTCCATGCTGTCATTTGCTGAGGTCATCGTGTATGGTTTCCAGATGTAGTCACTACACTACAGTAGCTTCTGTTGAGATGTTCATGCTCCTAGTAATTCTCAGCTATATGATCCAAGCTTTCTTATGCTGCACTGTTCCCTGGTCATGACTACAAATTTCATTCAGGGCTCTTCACTCTCTCAACTAATTCTGTAAACCTAAGCCAGTTTAGTCTCATACAACTTTAGGTTATTTTAGTAAATAATAGTAACCACCACAAAACTGACTTACTCTCCATAAATTATGCCACAAATACAGACCTTATTAAAAAAATTCATTGGCAAGCAGGCTCAAAAACATTTATACAAACTGTTCCGTAAGATCGATGAAGTCCCAGCTCTCTGTTCTTTTGAAGTGCTCCAACTACCTCTTTCATGAAATGTTTACTTGAAGCAGATGCAACCACATCCAGAGGCAGAATTCTGTACCCTTGGAGTCGCATGAGGCAACCAGAAGTCCTCTGACTCAATGATTGGACACAGGTTCTGTTGTGGGTCAAGCCTTGGGCATTATCCTTGAGGGTACAGGTTACAGGCCTGGGTGGACTTTAAAAAAATTTTTTGGCTGCGTGGTGTCTTTGTTGCTGCGCGCGGGCTTTCTCTAGTTGCGGTGAGCGGGGGCTACTCTTCGTTGCGCTGCGCGGGCTTCTCATTGCGGTGGCTTCTCTTGTTGCGGAGCATGGGCTCCAGGCACACGGGCTTCAGCAGTTGTGGCTCGCGGGCTGTAGAGTGCAGGCTCAGTAGTTGTGGTGCACAGGCTTAGCTACTCTACGGCATGTGGGATCTTCCCAGACCAGGGCTCAAAACCGTGTCTCCCTGCATTGGCAGGCGGATCCTTAACCACTGCACCACCAGGGAAGCCCTGGGTGGACTTTCGTATTCTGTTCATTGAACAACATATCTGAAATTCCACTCATTTCCACAATGAGACCTTGTTTCTAACATTCATTATGCTAGTTAGAAAAGCTAGTATTGATGGAGATGTGGATAACAGAAGGTGTATATTCCTATGGGCTGTCTCTGGAGTGTGGGCTCTTGATTTTCATGGCAGGTGGCTACTTCTGGGATTTCAATTCCTGCTTTGGGTAACCTTAGTTCAGGCTGCTATCACAAAAATATAGACTGGGTGACTTAAACCACAAACATTTATTTCTCTCAGTTTCGGAGGCTGGGAAGTCCAATATCAAGGCACTAGCAGATTCAGTGTCTGGTGAGACCCCTCTTCCTGGCTTTTAGATACACGTCTTCTTGTATCCTTCCATGATGGAGAGGAGAGAAAAAGGGCAGCTCTCTTTCTCTTTTTCTAAGGACACTAGTTCCCTCATGGAGGCTCCATCTTCATGATCGAATTACCCCCAGAGGCCCCACCTTCAAAGGCCACCACATTAGGGCTTCAACATATGAATTTTTGGGAGACACAAACATTTAGTCCATAACTGGAAACTAAGAGGTGGGGGTGATGTGGGAAGGAGTGAAGATACATGGATTAGTACTTCAAAGTACTATTCTACTCTGTAAATGTACTTTTCTCTCTTGAGAGGAAATGCAGAAGTCTGTTTGCTCATAAACCAGCAGCAGGAGGTGGATAACACTTTTAGATAAATGTTAACATTTTAATTTTTTTGTGAGAAGAGAGACCACTGACATGTTGGTTAAGAGAAAATTTGAACTGACCTGATCTAAATTTAGAAAGTAAATCTTGGAGCTTTTCTTTTTTTATGATAATCTAGTTTATTCTTATTTTAATTAATCATTATATCACAGAAGGTTGCCTTTTCTAATTAACACACAAAAAGGCAGGAATTATAAAGAACCTTGAAATATCTTAATCCCTAAGTATGAAAACCATACATTGAGGAAAAATAATTTTAAGAAACTTAATAGTAAGTATCTAGCACATAGTAGGGCCTCATTAAACATTTGTTTTTGAATGAATGAATGACTGAATAAGTGAAAGCATGATGCCAAAAAGCTCAGGGGTATGTTATCAAAACACAGGCAAAGACATGGCAACCTTACACATAGTAGAAACTTCTGGATGACCGAGAGAGTTTTTTCTGCAGACACGATCATAGAGAAAACAACTCTGCCCAAATCTCACGGGAGAATTAGGATGAGGCATCCCCAGTGACTCTCCCGTCTGTCCCTTTGAACTTGAAGCCCAGAGTCTCAGGGTCTGAGGCATTCTGCTGGGGACAGAGAGGGGTTGTGGGGACAAGAGGAAAGCCCCAAGAAGGCTTTTGCTCCTCTTTGAGTGTCAGAAAACAGAGTAGGGCAGAAATTGTCTGTCAGAAGAAATTTAGAAACATTTACTAAATTTTGACTCCTACATTGTACTAAGTTTATTTTCTTAACTTGATTTTATTTTTTTTCTCAAACTATGCAGGAGTAATTTAAAAGGTCAAACAGTTGTATGAGGCTTACAATAAAACTGAAAAGTCTCCTCTCTTACCTCTCTATCCTTCCTCTAAAGGGGCAACCAGTTTTCACTCTTTTAGCTATTACCATGTTTATACTCTTATTTCCTATTTTTTCAGTTTTAGGCATGAATGATTAACTTCCTAATAATGGAGGAGGACAATTTAGCTTGTGTACCCCTTTGAGCTTCTCCCATTTTGTCTTTGGAAGGAAGGAAACGTAATTTTCCCTCTACCCTTCTGAGTTCTTGGCTGAGATTCCTGTAATAAGGGACAGATTGACAAGAGAAAAGCAAACAGCAGTTTATTAACGTGTATACCTTATGTGTCCATGAGAGAGACCCAGGGAAAAATGAGTAACTTCCCCAGGTGGCTTAGAATTCAGACTTAAATGCCATCTCAATAGGTTAAAGGTGAGGGGGGGATGTACACCTCTTAGGTAAATGATTTTTAGGAATGATGAATAGGCCCTTAGAAGAATAGATGGGAGGTATGATAGTTTGTGACAAAGTCTGTCTGGTTAAGGTGTCCATTTCTAGTCTCTTCTCCTGTGATAAGAATCAATCTTCCCTGGTTATGAAACTCCTGGGAAGGGATTTATGGCAGTTGAGTTCCTTATGGCAACGGGAGAGGCCACTGCAATGAGAAGCCTGCGCACTGCAACGAAGAGTAGCCCCCGCTCGCCGCAACTAGAGAAAGCCTGCGCACAGCAACGAAGACCCAACACAGCCAAAATAAATAAATTAAAAAAAAAAAATTGACTGACTTCCCCCAAGCAAGAGAGAATTCTCAGCACACTGCTTTTGGACTTCAACTACAACACTGATTGGCTCTTTCTGTCACTACAGCACAGAGCCTTCAGCTAGAACTGTGGCATCGGCTCTCTTGGGTCTCCAGCCTGCCAGCCCAGCCGGCAGATTTTAGACTTGCCATCCTCTGTGATTGTGTGAGCCAGTTCCTTAAAAGAAACCCATTGTTATACAAATATATATATATATATATATATATATACACATCCTATTGGTTCTGTTTCTCTGAAGAACCCTAAAACAGCCTCCGTCCTTACTTTAATTTCACTCTTACTCTTATCCACTCTCCAAGTTGCAACATGCAACTGGCTTCTAAAACTGAAATAGGATACTTTCACTTACCTGTTGAAAAGCTTTTCAGTGTCTTCTTTATAGTTTTTCACAGTTCCAAGCTACTTTTCCACTTTATCCCCAGCCCCTCAATGGTGAAATCTTCCTGGACACACTGTGGTCTTTCCTCCTCTGTCCTTTTGCATGCATGGTTTCTTTGGGGACTGTCCTTCTCCCTCTTTTCCATTTGGAAAATTGGTCTTCTTTTAAGTCCCTGCCAATATATCACTCATATGAAATGTTAGTAATGCTTTTTCTCTTTCCCAACAAGTGAAGGCTTTCCTTCCCTAGCCCCACAAAACCTCTCCTATAGTATATATGAAAAGAAATGCAACCCAAATTGATCATATTGCATTGAGATTATTTGTTTTTGTTTCTCTTTCTCATAAGACTCCAAGACTCTTCAAGGGGGGGTGAGGGGGGGGTGTCTAGTATTGGGCTGGCCAAAAAGTTCATTCGGGTTTCCATACCCTCTTATGGAAAAACCCAAATGAACTTTTGGGCAAACCCAATGCATAGGCGGTATGTTGTGAACATTTAATTACTATTTCTGGGACTGTACTTGAAATTCCTTCAGCATTTCTTATTGCAGCTGGAAAAGGACTAAAAAAAATAAAAGAACTGAATGCACTGCAGTTGAACTTAAATTTTAGTTCTGTATATCACAGCTGATAGAGCAAAGGAGAAGACTATTTCTATATTTTCCGGTACAATTACTCCCTCTCCCTGTCCCCATTATATCCTGCCATCTTGTTCTTTGACTCCTGGTTTAATGTTCTAATTGTTTTCATAGTTTCTATTGTATGGATGCTTCAAGCTTTTTTATTGAAACTGATAGTCTATAAATAATAAATAGCCTAAACCAGTATATTTCTTATTTTCCTAAGAGGCTTTACTTGTAAAACACTAGTTGCCTCTTCTTTTGTGAGGCTTTATATATTGTTAAAAAAAAAATAAAGGACAGGGGGCTTCCCTGGTGGCGCAGTGGTTGAGAGTCCGCCTGCCGATGCAGGGGACACGGGTTCGTGCCCCGGTCCGGGAAGATCCCACATGCCGCACAGCGGCTGGGCCCGTGAGCCATGGCCGCTGAGCCTGTGCGTCCGGAGCCTGTGCCCCGCAACGGGAGAGGCCACAGCAGTGAGAGACCCGCGTACCACAAAAAAAAAAAAAAAAAAAAAAAAAAAAAAAGGACAAGAAAAATATTTAAAATGAAGGGGATGTAAAAACATTACTACCTTCTTCTGTCTTACCCAGATCTTCCCTCTCCCCATGACAGAGACTCATTCTAAGGCAGAGTCCAGAAGTTAGAAGAAACGATATGAGGCAGGCTCTTTCTTGAAGTTAGCCCTCACTTGGCTCCAGCTTCCGAGCTCTGAAGAAACTGTTGCCTTTTCTGCTCCACCATCTTGGGCAATGGATTTCTCCCTGCTGTTGTGATTTTCACTCTGGTGGCTGTGCGGGGATGGGAGCTTCCAGAGCTCAGCCTCCGTGCCTTTATCAGACTCCGATTTCCAGTTTCCTTCGGGCTCCCAGGAAATTTACCTTTTAGAAAATTCTTCTTCCTGACCTCACAAAGTTTTTTGCCTCATTGTTGACTTCCCTGATATCTGTGCTTTTTTTTGTCAGTTGACTTTTTTTTTTTTCCAAATTCAAGTTAAAGTTTCAGCGCTTTGTTCAGTTCTTTGGGCAACAGCTGTGCAAACGAGGCCTTTTGTCTGTTGCTGGTGGCTGAGCCTGGAAAAGAGGGAGAGAAGCTGTCAACTACTTTATTAAGGCAGATCTTTGTTTGTTTATTTTAGAAACTTTGTCTCTCTTAATGTTTATTTTTTTTCTTTTAAAGTTCTTCTTGGGTTATTGGATACAGTGAACTTTCAAATTCTTCTTTAGTCCCACCACCTTTTTTCTAACCTCTTCAAAAAATTTGTTATGCGTGATAGGTCACCTGAGAAACCAGGAATGAATATAAACCTATGGCCGGGCACCTCTACAAAATAATTCTTTTGTGTAGGGATTCTAAGACACTTTTCTTTGCTAATAGGTATGCAGGATAAAGCTCTTAAGACCAGACTGAAGGGAAGCAATACAAAGCATCTAGCACAGCAAAGCTGTAGCAACAAAAAAGATTTCTTTTTATAGTCTCCAGAATAAATGAAGTCAAAACTTCTGAAAGAATATCAGAGCCTGTTATTTTACATCTGTGGTCAGAGTTGAGAGCAACCAGTTTCTCTCCCTAATGTGGGCTGTACAATATCTCTATTCAGGATCACCCTGAGAAACAATGAAAAGTGGCCTCGTGACTGGGAGAATAATAATCCAAGGAAACTTGACGTTTAGTTTGTTTTTGAGTATTACTCTAAAATGAAACATGCGGTGAAGGTTTTGGTTCAAGTTTTGTTTTCCTCCCCACCCTGCCTCTAACATTCCCCCGTCCGGTGCTGCTTGTATCATTTCACGAGCAGCTTCTCTTGGTATCAGTTTTTCCTGTGAGCTGAAATTTAAGTCTTTATTTAGAGAAAGGAAAGCAATCAACTTAATGCAACACCCTGTAAATGGTAATTTTACTGGATTTAAGTGAGGTTGGTAAATAGTTCCATGCCCCTTTTATTGTTAGGTACTTAAGAAAATGTTCTTGTCCAGACTCTGGAAATCTTTTCTTTTTTCTACTCAAAGGGAGACTCAATAGGTGGAGAAACAAAAGCCCTGCAGGTGGCTCCATGCAGACCCAAGACAAATAGAGATCAACATGCAGAAATCAGACAAAAGCAATAGAGGTGGCAATGATGAGGGAGGGGGTATCCTGGAAGGTCAGGTGTAAGGATGCAGCTGTTTTTTTCCCAGGTATTGGTCTGCCCTCTATCCCATTCTTCTAAAAAAAGAGGAGAGAGAAGGCAACGTTTATATATAAGATGAAAAGTTCATACATATTATAAACATTTGCTACTTTCCCTCAGAATCAGAACAGAGTCACCAGGTAGAATAAACTTTTCTTTTCACTCTTGTAAAATAAAATAATTATTACCATCTAATGGGTATCTACTACATGCCTGGTGCAATGCTGGGCACAATGTGTGTGTTGTCTGATTTAATTGTCATCATTAATATTAGTTCCGTTTTATTTTTTATTTTTATGTTTTCCAATCTAGTACTTTGATTTTTTTATTCATATTCAAATTCCACACATTGAAATTAAAACAAAAACAAAAACCAAAACACTGATAAATCAGCAAATTACCTCGAATGCAACTCTGTGCTGCCATTATTATATATGCTTCCTCTTTCCCAGACACCAAAGTCAGGTACACAGTAAATGCTTTCTACACAAAATAAAAGGTTCTGAATAAAAGAGACCTCATCAGTGTTATTGATAATCTGGAGTTCTGAGGAAATCATTTCCACAAGGTAAAGGAGATAGAGTGACACTGCATTTATCTGAAGATGACCATATTCCTCATAGGAAAGGATCTCATCCCCTGTCTGTACCTTGCAGATAGAGTAAAGACATGTTGGGAGTAGATCCTGCTTAAACTGCTGGACCTTATGGGCCGGATGCACATAGCAGTAGAGAATTCCTCTCATACATTTTACGGCCGAGCGCTCCAGCTCATGGGTCCTTCCCTTGTCCTCGTCTATACGCCTGTATGCAAGAGCCAGGCCCCTTAGCACAGTACAGACTGTTGTGGATCTTGGCCTGATCATCGCCACATGTTTTAGTGGGAAAGAGACCTGTGGCTGGACTTCGATAGGGCAGCAATGTTACTTGACAACTCTGTAATAGTGATCCAATTTATCCCATAGTTTTATTATCAGGTCTCGGAAGATTAATGCTTTTAAGAGGTTCAAAGTGAGCCAGACTTTTAAAGAAAGCTGGTGGAGAAGCCATACCTTAAGAATGCATCAGGTGAGCTGGCCATTGCAAATTGTTGACTCTAATCATAAGCGTCGCAGGCTAAACTATAGCAGTTTGCAAAACTGAGCGTTTGGTGAGGGGTCTTCGCTCTAAGGCCTTCCAGCTCACTTCGGCCACGAGCGCAGCCATCGCGCGGTCTGCTCCGCCCGGCAGGCCCCGCCCCGCACGACACTGTCGTGAGGCACACCAGCTGGAAGTTATCGCGAGGGCGAGCTTCGACCTATCACCGGAAGTTATCGCGAGGGCGAGCTTCGACCTATCTCCGCGGCCTCCGGAGCATCCAGTATTCTATTTTAAAAGGGAGACAATGATCTCAGTGAGGTAAGGAAACGTCCAACGGATGCAGCTAATTAAGAGTGTTCACGGGCTTCCCTGGTTGCGCAGTGGTTGAGAGTCCGCCTGCCGATGCAGGGGATACGGGTTTGTGCCCCGGTCCGGGAAGATCCCGCATGCCGCGGAGCACCTGGGCCCGTGAGCCATGGCCGCTGAGCCTGCGCGTCCGGAGCCTGTGCTCCGCAACGGGAGAGGCCACAACAGTGAGAGGCCCGCGTAGAGCAAAAAAAAAAAAAAAAAAAAGTAGGCATTTTAAACTAAGGGTTATATGTAATCTTTGTTACACGTCAACCATCCTTTCGATTCAGTAATCTTTTATTGAGTATCTGCTACGTCATGCTGTGTTAAACAGGTGCTGGAGAGAAAGCAATTAACAGTAGCCGACCAATTGTACAGGTTTGTCACACACACATACAAAATTATTGCATACACACACTACACTGACTTTTGACTTTGTAAACTTATTTTTTGAACAGCACATACAAAGGAACTTCGAACTGTCCTTTACCCAATTGCGTTTCATATTGCATACCAAACCTAGAATGTTTAAGAAAGGACCCAGAACATCTGAGAAAAGCACTGGAGTATGTCTAACCCAGGTTATGTCCACATTTCCAAAAGATTTCTTCTTGTGGAGTTTATCATTAGCCCATCAAAGTAAGAACATGGGAAATTGGTTTCTTTTAAAAAGTAAAAGCATGTACAATAATCACCTTGATAGGAACTGCTTTTGTTAATCTTTTTTGTAAAGGATTTTCAAAAGCAGAAAAGTACTTATTATCAGCAAATTCAGTCTAATGACTGGTAAATTTCTGTTTCATTTTGTAATGATAGGTAAGGTTTTAAGCTTGAATGAAAAGGAAAAATGTTTTAGTGAATTTCTTTGGGCTTAGTGCCCTTCTCTTTTGTTGGTTCCACTATAGAAAAAAGGATGACCTTTTCCAGTGATGTTTTGCATTAGCAAGGAACACCAAATCTTGGAAGTGAGATTGTTTTTAACATATAAAAGATTGTTGAATTACTGCAAAGTGCAAAGGATGGAGCCAAAGTTCTTAATTGATAATGTCACCAGTGGGGAGCTTATCCATTTAAGTAGAACTTTTCAGAAGCCACAAGGAGAAGGGGTGGTTTGGGAGAGGAAAGAATGCTTTTGAAACTCTGAGTATTTAGGTGAAAAACGATGCCATATATTTGGTTGCTTGTCTCATGTCTGTTCTGGACCTGTTTTTAAAAAGGGAACAATGGACAATAAAGATTTGGAATAATTTCACAGCATATTAAAATCACACATAAAATACAGAGGAGATGCAGGGAATTAAAACCATAAAGGCTCATTTTTTGCTAGGATAGGTAACTTCTCCAAAATGTATTTGAAAATCATTAAGAACTCAACTGAGACAGTGAATTCAATGATCCAGTGAATCAAAGAGGCTGCAGTGAGTGCTCTTACCCAATTCTTTGTTTAGATTAAATTGAACAAACAGCCTTCCTAGGCAGTTTTGTTATGGGACTATTTTTTCACCAGAGGAACATAGACTAATCGATAATTCTTATTTACGTTATTTGACAAGCTGTGACACTAGCAATAGGCATACATGTAATTGTTCAATTAGCAAAGTACATCATGTGGGTGCTACATTTGGGAACAACCTTTGATGGGTGCATTATAGTGTCTAACAGGAAGTGATACATAGTTGATAGCGATTAGTTCGTTCTTTTAAACACTACTGGTCAAACTTCTGTATCTTCCTATGTCCACATTTCCAATTAAGGAGTACATTACTGACCTAAAGGCCATTTGAATCAAATGGTAGAACATTATGCCATTTTAAGCAACTTTTTAAGAGCCCCAACAATAGCATAACAAATTCATACATTAATATATATTATTTAGTTAGAAATAAGTGCATTTTCCTTTTTTTATGTTCCAATGCTAGGTGAATGGAAAGTTTTAAAATGCATTTCAGGAACTGAAACAGAATTCTTTTCCTATGTGACATAGAAAAAGAAGAGCAAAATTGAACTTTTGATGCTTCAGGTGTTCATACATTAATGAGAATATGAATACTTGCAAGGGAGCTCTGCATTTAGTATTATCTCTCATATTTGAAGATGTTGCTTACAGGTTGACCATGATGCCAAAAACACACAAATAATTTCTTGTTTGCAGGGACTATTTTTAATCATGAGGGTATGTGCTAAGTGGCTATAGCTTGGAGACTTAAAAATAAAACGTTGCAAACTAGATAGAAGCTTATTTTTCTCTTTCCTAATAGTCCAAAGGTAGGTGAGCTGACCAGGGCAAGCTGACAGCTCTGTTCCACAAAGTCATTCAGGCACCCAGGTTCCTCCCATCTTAGGTTATACCCTCCCTTAGGGTGACTCATCACCACCACGTCTAAGCTCCAACCACTAACAGGCCAAAGAGGAAGTACAGGCAAGCAGATTCCTCTTAAGATTATGACCATGTCGAACTTTACAGAGCTCTGTGATTCTGGAAACCCAAAATGGTTAAAGAAATCCCTCCCACTCTTTGTGTTCTGAGAAACAACTTACTGCAAAGAACCACACTTACCCATGATTTAGAAAAGACTCAAGATGCCGCTCTTGTTTGTGTATGACAAGGCCAGACGCAGACCCTCCAAATTCCCATTCTTTGCTTCCTACCTGATTAGCAGAACTGTTTGGTCCCCACTGATCACTGGGAACAAAATATTTATTAACCAGGCTTTGGTTAAGATTTTCTCCTTCCCTTGAGTCCCTAGAAATTTGGCCTGCCCTCAGCCTGAACCGGGGTACAGCCCCTCCTTAAGGGTCTCCCAGAAAATGGGCTGGACTCAGGGTGAAACATTCTTTGGTCTACTGTCTGACTTTGCCACCCTTTCATCCCACTTTCCTGCACCTGGTTCTGTCTAGCCTTGTTTCCTCCTCTTGGTGGAAGAAACCCATTTTGCCTGACATGTGCAGATCATGTGGTCAGTGTTCTCCCTGCTGTAATAGTTCTCTTCCCTCCCATTGCCATCATCCTTCCCCAATGCTTCTCAATAATCCTTTCTAATAAAGTCCAGATTTTTTTTTTTTTTTTTTTTTTTTTTTTTTAGTGGTATGCGGGCCTCTCACTGTTGTGGCCTCTCCCGTTGCAGAGCACAGGCTCCGGACGTGCAGGCTCAGTGGCCATGGCTCACGGGCCCAGCCACTCCGTGGCATGTGGGATCTTCCCGGATTGGGGCACGAACCCGCGTCCCCTGCATCGGCAGGCAGCCTCCCAACCACTGCGCCACCAGGGAAGCCCCAGATTTGTTTTTAATCTGACGGATGTCAACCAGAAACTCCATTGGTTGGAACCTAGCTGCCAAGGAGCCTGGGAAAGTATCTAGCTGAACAGCTAAACCCAGCTAAAACTCAGGGGTTCTGTTCCTAAAAGAAATAAGAGGGTAATAGATATAGAGGGCAATTGCCAATATCCGCCACACTCTTCATAAAGTCAGCCACCATGTGCAATTCCACATCCTCTTCTCTCCGACTTTTGCTCAAAATAGATCACCCAGAAACTATTTGTCATGTGCCACCTTGGTCTCCCTGTCAGAGTTTCCCTGAACTACTCTGCCATATTTCTGAAAATGTGTCAATATGGTCTTCCTTCCATCAAAAATGCTTGGGGCTTCTCAAATTCACCTTAGGACTGCAGCTTTTAGCTTAGGGCTCCTAAATGTCAGTGTTTAAAACTTAATCAAACTTTGGAAAATGTATTTTTGTGGAAAGAGGTGGGCTTTAACAGGACCATTGTATAGGGTTGTGTAGGTTGAACAACCCTACCAGGCAGCTCTGGTCTTTACAGATGGATAGAAATGACATCAAATTCTGGCTCTGCAGGTCCTAGCTGAGGAATGTTAAGCCTGGTATATAACCTTATGAAGATTTGGCTCCTCGTCAAAAAATGAGAATACTTAAGACCTGCCTTGTAGAGTTGCTGCAAGAATTAGAGATAAGATTCTTGAAGTGTCTAGTATAGTGTCTGGCCCTTGGCATATGCTTGATAACTGGTGGATGCCATTTTAGTTATTAGATAAAACTTTTCTTTGGAATTCTGGGATTCTCCCACTCCATCTCCTCTTCCAAATGCTTCGTCATTCTGTGTTGCTGCCCCTAGTCTGGTTCCACACCCACATCTCATCTTTCTGGATGACATGCTATGCTGTCTTCAGTGTTTTTGTTTTCTCTGCTATCAAAATTGCCTAATCTGGGTTGAATTACTTTAAGGTTGAGTTTTCTGATTTTAGATATAAAATTTTCCTTAAAAAGGTAGTTCTGGGAGACTACAACAGATAGGATGAATTGGATCTTTGGTTGTTTCAAACTACAACATGCTGAGCTATGGGGCAATGAAATGACCCTGTGATATTTTCTCAAGTATCCTCCTGTTAACTATTTTCTGCACATAGTAAGAGTAGAAGAATTGCATTGCTCCAACTTGTTGAGAAAAATCCCATAAAGATGTTTAAATAGCCAGAATGTATTGCACACCTTGGTGGCCTGCATTTTGACGGAACATGTATCAAGTGGTGATTGAGATTAGTTTCAGAATCTACTCCCTAACACACAAAGATGGAGTCACTCATTTCTTTCATGGTGTTGAGATAGTTTGTGGGTGAATGTACACGGATTCTTATTTCAGGTATATATGGGTTTTTTTTTGTTTGTTTTTTGTTTTTTGCGGCGTATGGGCCTCCCACTGTCGCGGCCTCTCCCGCCGCGGAGCATAGCCTCCGGACGCACAGGCTCAGCGGCCATGGCTCACGGGCCCAGCTGCTCCGCGGCACGCGGGACCCTCCCGGACCGGGGCACGAACCTGCGTCCCCTGCACTGGCAGGCGGACTCCCAACCGCTGCGCCACCAGGGAAGCCCAGGTATATGGTTTTAAACGGAGATCTGCAAGTCACATGGTGTGCTTCCATAGGTGTTCTTTTGATATAAATCATTAAACACTTTAAAGTCCTGGAAGTGGATTACTTGTTTTGCTAAGAATAACCTTAATCTTTGAGTTCTCACCAAATTCAGGCTTAATCATTATGCAACCAAATATTCCATACCACCTGTTGGTGTTGTTTATAAGGGAATGAAAGTAGGCACATATAAATTTGAAGCAAAGTAAGTTATGTAGAGAATCCTTGAGGCTTCCAGGTAAGGCAAAAAACAAATTTCATAGAGGGGAGGCTCAGTAATTTTTCTTGTGTTGGATGGGATTAAAACAAGGCTTCACAGATTACCAGCATCTCAGCTTGGCGCTAAAGTTTTCATGATGATGAAGAAGTTTTACTTTTCTCTAAGTCTTATTGCAGGATTTGGGGAATACTGATGTAAACGGGGAAATGTGTTGAGTAAGTTTCTGAGAAGGTTGCTAGAAAATAACCGAATAACTACAAGAGAATATTTAATGTAAACAACTAATATTATTATTCTGCTACACCCTGTTTTGGGTACCTAAAGGCTGGCTGGTGATAGTTATAGGAGTGAAATAAACAGGAAGAAATTGAAGTCAACCACAACACCTGCCTCCCCCAGTCAACATCATGGTGAGATTTGATTCTACTGGCACCCCTGCTACTAAGTCCAAGTCGCCATCATCTCCTTCCTGGACTATTGCAACAGCTTCCTAACTTTTCCATCCACTTCTGTTGCATTTTTCCAAATTATCACATGATAACCAGAGTAATTTCCTAAAAACAGAAATCAGATCATGCCACTCTCCTCCTTAAAACTTCTCAATAGCTTCCTATTGAATTTAGAGTAAAATCCAAGCTTCTTCCCATGTCCTACAAGATTCTGCCTTTTCTGGCTTCTGAAACTCTTTCAGTCTGGTCAATACTTCTTACTAAGCGTGCTCCAGACCCTCGACCTACTTCATAGTGCTTTCCCACTCAGCCTCTGTCCTCTGCCTTCTCCCACTCTTCACTGGGTATTTTCCTCATCTTTCAGGTCGCAGTTTGAAGATAACCTTCTCCGGGAAGCCCTTCCTGATTATCCCATCTTTCTCTGGTGTTCTCTATCACAGCATCTGTCTTTCTCTCAGCCTTTGTCACTGTTTGTAATTATATGCTGGTTTGTTTATTGTGCCTCTCCCTCACCAGGGTGTAAGCTCCATAGAGTATATAGACCATGTCTCTTTTATTCACCACTCATTACTCAACCTTTAGAACATGCTGGGAACATAGTAGGTGCTTAGAAAATAGTTGTCGAGTGAGTGGGACAAACAGTGACTGCAATAACAAACATCTCTTAGGCCCTTATTTTGCATTAGACACCTGTCCTACCATGATCCTAACATTTCATCCTTACAAGAAACTTATAAAATAGGTACTAACATCCCTAGTTTGCGGATGAAGAACCCAAGGTTTAGAGAGTTTAAATAACTTGTCCAAAGTTTCACAGCTAATAGATGATGAAGCTAGGACTCCACCTTAATTCAAACTTAAAGTTCATGCTGTTAACCACCATGCTATATTGATGTCTATCCATTTATCCTGCAAGCAGTTAGTAAGGATATAAAGTGAATAAAACTACTAGGAAATAAGGAGCAATGGTTGTAGTAGTGCTTTGTTTCAAATTTATAAACGACTTGGCATTTGAAACATACGTATGGATGAAATTACCAGATGATGTTTGTAAGGCAGCCTGGAATCCAGCACAGTACTGCAATGCACTGTCCAGAAGGATTATAGGGTAGAGAGAATTGAGAGCGCACAGTGATTGATAGAAGCAGGCTCTGCCATGAGGAACGTGATGGATGAGACTTGGAGAAGCCTGTGACTGAGCTTGTTCTTCTACTAGAGAGGAGACAATGGCTATCTTAACAAATGACAAGGCTGCTTCTAGTGTGATAGGAGTAGAGCTGAAATCAGGTTTTCAATCTACTTTTGAGGAAACAAATGGCAATGTTTACCTTATAAATGTTGGTGGCCTCCATGCAGGAAATGTCCCTTCAGGCCATTTGCAAATGTTCCGTAGATCCATGTTGTTATGGCGATGCAGTGGAGCAGCTGTAGACTGAGATTTGTAAAGGAAAAACAAGATCTAAGTCTTAATGCTTACAGCCTGTCATATCAGTCGATTTTATTTCTCTTTGAAAACATGGAGGGAGTTAGAAAATGTAAGTTAGAAAATGTGAAACCATTGAGAGATTGTTCTAGCCTTTGGATATCCATCAGGTCGAATATTCTAATACACAATCACATTAAAGCATGAAGGTCCCTTCTAAGTTTATCAGTATTAAAGCAGCAACTTTAGAGGTTTTCTTTTTAAAGAAAGGAATCACAGACATTAAACAGGAGGAAGTTTTGCTTGAGCAAAAGGTCAAGATACTTAAAATTATACTTTTCCATGTATCTCTAAAAATCTCAGAAAAAAATATTCCTGTTTTTGTGAACCATTTGATTATTTGCTTTTAAATTCCAGTTATTACATTTAGGCTGAGTAATGCTTTCTACAAAAGTACATTTCAATTAAAATTTTTTCAATACCTCCAGTTGGGTGTTTATCTGTAGACAGAAATAGGACGTTTCAGACACTGATTGGACTGATTAATGGTGCTCATCAGGAAGAACCAAGGGATCATAATTAAACACCAAACCTACATGGTCTGTTGGTTTTATGTTGTATAAATTATGCATGTCTTTGGCATTTATATTTCACAGAAAAATTACAGTGCTGTTTCCTTGATGCATTTCTACATAAAGAATATTATATGTGTGTGAATATGAATTTTCAGTCCCTGATGTATTACCTTTTTTTTTAATAAGCAAAAATTTCAAACAAAGATTCAATAGCTTCACCTTGAGGATGCAGGAGGCTCTACTTCTGCTTGCTCTGTACTGTTGCCTGTTCCAAATAGTCAACTATTTAAGGTAAGAATCAGTCTAGACACTGTTGCCTTTTGAGTCAATTGTTCCTAGACTTGTATATATCACAGAACACAGGAGGAAACCCCGAAGTCAGATGAAAATAGTTTCTGGGGTGCAATAGAGTTGCTACCTTTCTACTTTTCAAGGTAAAGGCATTGAAAATAAAACCGACTATCATCACTATTATTCACAAAAAACTAGTAAGGACATAATTATAAAATTCAAAATCAAATGAATTTATTAATAATTCTCTACATTGTCCCATTTTTGTTGCCTTACCTCGAAGCACTAAAATTTATTATTCACAGCATGGCACGAACCTGTGGACCACCTTTTGGAAATGATTTGCTTCATGGGTCATTAACTTCTATTTCCCTAGGTAGTATTTGCACATTGTTGGCAATTGGTCATACCACAGCCGTAGTACTGTATACCTAGCCTCTCAGGATAGGGGTTCTAGGCTAGCTATTAAGAAAAACACAAGGCTTATCTCTTAGTCTCTTATTATACACCCCTCCTGCTTGCTGACCAGGCCACAGCAGCCTTCTTTCAGCTCTAAGAATGTACAAGTCCTCTCCTGCTTCAGGCTCATGCTGCTGTTCCTCTGTCCATACCCATCTCTCCAGCATTCTTCACCTGGTTAATACCTCCTTATCTTTTTCAGACTCAGTTTAAGTGTTTATCAGAGAAACTATCCTAGACCACGCATTTCTTTTTTTTAAATAAATTTTATTTATTTGTTTAATTTATTTATTTTTGGCTGTGTTGGGTCTTTGTTGCTGCACGCGGCTTTCTCTAGTTGCAGTGAGTGGGGGCTACGCTTCGTTGCGGTGCGTGGGCTTCTTATTGCGGTAGCCACCGCAATGCTCTAGGTGCATGGGCTTCAGTAGTTGTGGCACACGGGCTCACTAGTTGTGGCTCACGGGCTGTAGAGCGCAGGCTCAGTAGTTGTTGCGCACGGGCTTAGTTGCTCCGCAGCATGTGGGATCGTCCCGCACCAGGGCTTCAACCTGTGTGCCCTGCATTGGCAGGCAGATTCTTAACCACTGAGTCACCAGGGAAGCCCAGCCATGCATTTCAATAAGGTGTCCTTGTTAGGCTTTCTTACTAAGGCTGTAGCTTTCCTCTGATGAACTTAATATAGTACAGTTAATAGACTATAAGATCTCAGAAAGTGCAGTGCAGGGATATGCTTATCGTTGTATCCTTGCCACCCATCATATGCTTGTCACATAGCTGATGCTCCATCAACAGTTGATGAATAATTAATAATTAAACAAAATATAATAACGATATTACCATTTATTGAGTGCAGACTTTGTTTCTGGTACTTTATATGTAATAATTGTCTCTAATTTCACAATAAACTTGGGAGGTCCTTCTTTCTATGCTTGCTGTGTGAAAGAAGAAACTGAGGTTCACAGATTTTTTAAAAATTTAATTTCTTTTTTTATACAGCAGGTTCTTATTAGTCATCCATTTTATACACATCAGTGTATACATGTCAATCCCAGTCTCCCAATTCATCCCAACGCCACCCCCCACCCCTGCTGCTTACCCCCTGTGGTGTCCATACGTTTGTTCTCTACTTCTGGGTCAATTTCTGCTCTGCAAACTGGTTCATCTGTACCATTTCCTAGGTTCCACATATATGCATTAATATACGATATTTGTTTTTCTCTTTCTGACTTACTTCACTCTGTATGACAGTCTCTAGATCCATCCACATCTCTACAAATGACCCAATTTCGTTCCTTTTTATGGCTGACTAACATTCCATTGTATATATGTACCACATCTTCTTTATCCATTCTTCTGTCAATGAGCATTTAGGTTGCTTCCATGACTTGGCTATTGTAAATAGTGCTTCAGTGAACACTAGGGTGCATGTGTCTTTTTGAATTATGGTTTTCTCTGGGTATATGCCCAGTAGTGGGATTGCTGGGTCATATAATAATTCTATTTTTCATTTTTTAAGGAACCTCCATACTGTTCTCCATAGTGGCTGTATCAATTTACATTCCTACCAACAGTGCAAGAGGGTTCCCTTTTCTCCATACCCTCTCCAGCATTTGATGTTTGTAGATTTTCTGATGATACCCCTTCTAACTGGTGTGAGGTGATACCTCATTGTGGTTTTGATTTGCATTCCTCTAACAATTAGTGATGTCGAGCAGCTTTTCATGTGCTTCTTGGCCATCTGTATGTCTTCTTTGGAGAAATGTCTATTTAGGTCTTCTGCCCATTTTTGGATTGGGTTGTTTGTTTTTCTGTTATTGAGCTGCATGAGCTGTTTATATATTTTGGAGATTAATCCATTGTCCGTTGATTCGTTTGCAAATATTTTCTCCCATTCTGTGGATTGTCTTTTCGTCTTGTTTATGGTTTCCTTTGCTGTGCAAAAGCTTTTAAGTTTCATTAGGTCCCATCTGTTTATTTTTGTTTTTATTTCCATTTCTCTAGGAGGTGGGTCAAAAAATATCTTGCTGTGATTTATGTCAAAGAGTGTTCTTCCTATGCTTTCCTCTAAGAGTTTTATAGTGCCCAGTCTTACATTTAGGTCTCTAATCCATTTTGAGTTTATTTTTGTGTACAGTGTTAGGGAGTGGTCTAATTTCATTCTTTTACATGTAGCTGTCCAGTTTTCCCAGCACCTCTTATTGAAGAGACTGTCTTTTCTCCATTGTATATCCTTGCCTCCTTTGTTATAGATTAGTTGACCATAGTGCGTGGGTTTATCTCTGGGCTTTCTATCCTGTTCCATTGATCTATATTTCTGTTTTTGTGCCAGTACCATATTGTCTTGATTACTATAGCTTTGTAGTATAGTCGGAAGTCAGGGAGTCTGATTCCTCCAGCTCCATTTTTTTCCCTCAAGACTCTTTGGCTATTCGGGATCTTTTGTGTCTCCATACAAATTTTAAGATTTTTTGTTCTAGTTCTGTAAAAAATGCCATTGGTAATTTGATAGGGATTGCACTGAATATGTAGATTGCTTTGGGTATCATTTTCACAATATTGATTCTTCCAATCCAATAACATGGTATATCTCTCCATCTGTTTGTGTCACCTTTAATTTCTTTCATCAATGTCTTATAGTTTTCTGCATACAGGTCTTTTGTCTCCCTATGTAGGTTTATTCCTAAGTATTTTATTCTTTTGTTGCAATGGTAAATGGGACTGTTTCCTTAATTTCTCTTTCAGATTTTTCATCATTAGTGTATAGGAATGCAAGAGATTTCTGTGCATTAATTTTGTATCCTAAAACTTTACAAAATTCATTGATTAGCTCTAGTAGTTTTCTGGTGGCATCTTTAGTATTCTCTATGTATAGTATCATGTAATCTGCAAACAGTGACAGTTTTACTGCTTCTTTCCAATATGTTTTCCTTTTATTTCTTTTTCTTCTCTGATTGCTGTGGCTAGGACTTCCAAAACTATGTTGAATAATAGTGGTGATAGTGGACATCCTTGTCTTGTTACTGATCTTAGAGGAGATGCTTTCAGTTTTTCACTGTTAAGAATGATGTTTGCTGTGGGTTTGTCATATATGGCCTTTATTATGTTGAAGTAGGCTTCCTCTATGCCCACTTTCTGGAGACTGTTTACCATAAATTGGTGTTGAATTTTGTCAAAAGCTTTTTCTGCATCTATTGAGATGATCATATGGTTTGTATTCTTCAAGTTGTTAATATGGTGTATCACATTGATTGATTTGTGTGTAGTGAAGAATCCTTGCATCCCTGGGATAAATCCCACTTGATCATGGTGTATGATGCTTCTAACGTGTTGTTGGATTCTGTTTGCTAGTATTTTGTTGAGGATTTTTGCATCTATATTCATCCGTGATATTGGTCTGGAATTTTCTATTTTTGCAGTATCATTGTCTGGTTTTGGTATCAGGGTGATGGTGGCCTCATAAAATGAGTTTTGGGAGTTTTCCTTCCTCTGCAATTTTTTGGAAGAGTTTGAGAAGGATGGGTGTTAGCTCTTCTCTAAATGTTTGATAGAATTCACCTGTGAAGGCATCTGGTCCTGGACTTCTGTTTGTTGGAAGTGTTTTTTTTTTTTTTCTCAGTACGTGGGCCTCTCACTGCTGTGGCCTCTCCCGTTGCGGAGCACAGGCTCCAAACACGCAGACTAAGTGGCCATGGCTCACGGGCCCAGCCGCTCCGCGGCATGTGGGATCTTCCTGGACCGGGGCACAAACCCGTGTCCCCTGCATCGGCAGGTGGACTCTCAACCACTGCGCCACCAGGGAAGCCCTGTTGGAATATTTTTAATCACATTTTCAATTTCATTACTTGTGATTGGTCTGTTCATATTTTCTATTTCTTCCTGGTTCAGTCTTGCAAGGTTATAACTTTCTAAGAATTTGTCCATTTCTTCTAGGTTGTCAATTTTATTGGCATAGAGTTTCTTGTAGTAGACTCTTAGGATGCTTTGTATTTCTGCGGTGTCTGTTGTAACTTCTTCTTTTTCTTTTCTAACTTTATTGATTTGAGTCCTCTCCCTCTTTTTCTTGATGAGTCTGGCTAATGATTTATCAATTTTGTTTATCTTCTCAAAGAACCAGTTTTAGTATTATTGATCCTTGCTCTTGTTTTCCTTGTTTCTATTTCATTTATTTCTGCTCTGATCTTGATGATTTCTTTCCTTCTGCTAACTTTGGGTTTTGTTTGTTCTTCTTTCTGTAGTTCCTTTAGGTATACGGTTAGATTTTTTATTTGAAATTTTTCTTGTTTCTTGAGGTAGGTTGTATAGCTATAAACTTCCCTCTTAGAACTGCTTTTGCTGCATACCATAGGTTTTGGATCATCGTGTTTTCATTGTTATTTGTCTCCAGGTATTGTTTGATTTCCACTTTGATTTTTCAGTGATCTCTTGGTTATTTAGTAATGTATTGTTTTGTCTCCATGTGTTTGTGTTTGTTATGGTTATTCCCCTGTAATTCATTTCTAATCTCATAGTGTTGTGGTCAGAAAGATGCTTGATATGATTTCAATTTTCTTAAAGTTACTGAGGCTTGATTTGTGACCCAAGATACGATCTATCCTGGAGAATATTCTGTGCACACTTGAGAAGAAAGTATAATATGCTGTTTTTGGATGGAATGTCCTATAGATATCAATTAAATCTATCTGGTCTCTTGTGTCATGTAAAGCTTGTGTTTCCTTAGTAATTTTCTATTTGGATGATCTGTCCATTGGTGTAAGTGAGGTGTTAAAAGTCCCCCACTATTACTGTGTTACCGTCAATTTCCTCTTTTAGAGCTGTTAGCAGTTGCCTTATGTATTGAGGTGGTCCTATGTTGGGTGCATATATATTTATAATTGTTATATCTTCTTCTTGGATCGATCCCTTGATCATTATGTAGTGTCCTTCCTTGTCTCTTGTAACATTCTTTATTTTAAAGTCTATTTTGTCTGATATGAGAATTGTTACTCCAGCTTTCTTTCGGTTTCCATTTGCATGAAATATCTTTTTCCATCCCCTTACTTTCTGTCTGTATGTGTCTCTAGGTCTGAAGCGGGTCTGTTGTATATAGCAAATATATGGGTCTTGTTTTTGTATCCATTCAGCCAATCTGTGTCTTTTGGTGGGAGCATTTAGTCCATTTACCTTTAAGGTAATTATTGATATGTATGTTCCTATTCCCATATTCTTAATTGTTTTGGGTTCATTATTGTAGGTCTTTTCCTTCTCTTGTGTTTCTTGCCTAGAGAAGTTCCTTTAGCAGTTGTTGTAAAGCTGGTTTGGTGGTGCTGAACTCTCTCAGCTTTTGCTTGTCTTTAAAGGTTTTAATTTCTCCATCAAATCTGAATGAGATCCTTCCTGGGTAGAGTAATCTTGGCTGCAGGTTTTTCTCCTTCATCACTTTAAATATGTCCTGCCAGTCCCTTCTGGCTTGCAGAGTTTCTGCTGAAAGATCAGCTGTTAACCTTATGGGGATTCCCTTGTGTGTTATTTATTGTTTTTCCCTTGCTGCTTTTAATGTTTTCTTTGTATTTAATTTTTGATAGTTTGATTAATATGTGTCTTGGCGTATTTCTCCTTGGATTTATCCTGTATGGGACTCTCTGTGCTTCCTGGACTTGATTAACTATTTTCTTTCCCATATTAGGGAAGTTTCCAACTATAATCTCTTCAAATATTTTCTGAGTCCCTTTCTTTTTCTCTTCTTCTTCTGGAACCCCTATAATTCGAATGTTGGTGCATTTAATGTTGTCATAGAGTTCTCTGAGACTGTCCTCAGTTCTTTTCATTCTTTTTTCTTTATTGTGTTCTGCAGTAGTTATTTCCACTATTTTATCTTCCAGGTCACTTATCCGTTCTTCTGCCTCAGTTATTCTGCTATTGATCCCATCTAGAGTATTTTTAATTTCATTTATTGTGTTGTTCATCGTTGTTTGTTTCATCTTTAGTTCTTCTAGGTCCTTGTTAAATGTTTCTTGCATTTTGTCTATTCTATTTCCAAGATTTTGGATCATCTTTACTATCATTATTCTGAATTCTTTTTCAGGTACACTGCCAATTTCCACTTCATTCGTTAGGTCTGGTGGGTTTTTATCTTGCTCCTTCATCTGCTGTGTGTTTTTCTGTCTTCTCTCATTTTGCTTATCTTACTGTGTTTGGGGTCTCCTTTTTGCAGGCTGCAGGTTCGTAGTTCCCATTGTTTTTGGTGTCTGTCCCCAGTGGCTAAGGTTGGTTCAGTGGGTTGTGTAGGCTTCCTGGTGGAGGGGACTAGTGCCTGTGTTCTGGTGGATGAGGCTGGATCTTGTCTTTCTGGTGGGCAGGTCCACGTCTGGTGGTGTGTTTTGGGGTGTCTGTGGACTTATGATTTTAGGCAGCCTCTCTGCTAATGTGTGGGGTTGTGTTCCTGTCTTGCTAGTTGTTTGGCATAAGATGTCCAGCACTGTAGCTTGCTGTTTGTTGAATGAAGCTGGGTGCTGGTGTTGAGATGGAGATCTCTGGGAGATTTTCGCTGTTTGATATTATGTGGAGCTGGGTGGTCTCTTGTGGACCAGTGTCCTGAAGTTGGCTCTCAGAGGCACAGCATTGACTCCTGGCTGCAGCACCAAGAGCCTTTCATTCACACGGCTCAGAGTAAAAGGGAGAAAAAGTAGAAAGAAAGAATTAGTAGAAGAAGAAAGAAAGAAAGATAGAAAGAAAGGAGGGAGGGAGGAAGGAAGGAAGGAGGGAAGGAAGGAAAACAGAAAGAAAGAAGATAAAGTAAAATAAAATAAACTCAGATAAAATATAATAAAGTTATTAAAATAAAAAAATAATTATTAAGAAAAAAATTAAAAAAAAACACGGATGGATAGAACCCTCGGACAAATGGTGGAAGCAAAACTATACAGACATCTCACACAGAATCATGCACATACACACAAAAAGAGCAAAAGGGGAAAAAATCATAAACCTCGCTCTCAAAGTCCACCTCCTTAATTTGGGATGATTCGTTGTCTATTCATGTTCCACAGAGGCAGGGTACATCACGTTGATTGTGGAGCTTTAATCCGCTGCTTCTGAGGCTGCTGGGAGAGATTTCCCTTTCTCTTCTTTGTTCTCACAGCTTCCAGGGGCTCAGCTTTGGATTTGGCCCCGCCTGTGCGTGTAGGTCGCCAGAGGGCGTCTGTTCTATCGCTCAGACAGGACTGGGTTAAAGGAGCCGCTGACTCGGGGGCTCTGGCGCACTCAGGCCGGTGGGAGGGCGGGGCACGTAGTGCGGGAGGAGCCTGCGGCGGCAGACGCCGGCGTGACGTTGCACCAGCCTGAGGCTCGTAGTGCGTTTTCCCGGGGGGAGCTGTCCCTGGATGCCGAGACCCTGACGGTGGCGGGCTGCACAGGCTCCCCAAAAGGGGAATGTGAATAGTAACCTGTGCTCACCCACAGGCTTCTTGGCGGCGGCAGCAGCAGCCTTAGCGTCTCATGCCCGTCTCTGGAGTCCGCGCTTTTAGCCGCGGCTCGCGCCCGTCTCTGGAGCTCCTTTAAGCAGCGCTCCTAATCCCGTCTCCTCGCGCACCAGGAAACAAAGAGGGAAGAAAAAGTCTCCTGCCTCTTTGGCAGGTCCAGACTTTTCCCGGACTCCCTCCCGGCTAGCCGCGGTGCACTAACGCCCTGCAGGCTGTATTCACGCCCCCATCCCGACCGAAGCCCGAGCCTCAGCTCCCAGCCTCAGCTCTCAGCCTCGCCCACCCCGGCAGGTGAGCAGACAAGCCTCTCGGACTGGTGAGTGCCGTTCGGCCCTGATTCTCTGTGCGGGAATCTCTCCGCTTTGCCCTCCGCACCCCTGTTGCTGTGCTCTCCTCCGCGGTCCCGAAGCTTTCCCCCTCCGCCACCCGCAGTCTCCGCCCGCGAAGGGGCTTCCTAGTGTGTGGAAATCTTTCCTCCTTCACAGCTCCCTCCCACTGGTGCAGGTCCCGTCCCTACCTTTTTGTCTCTGGTTATTCCTTTTTCTTTTGCCCTACCCAGGTACGTTGGGGGTTTCTTGCCTTTTGGCAGGTCTGAGGTCTTTTGCCAGCGTTCAGTAGGTGTTCTGTAGGAGTTGTTCCACGTGTAGATGTATTTCTGGTGTATCTGTGGGGAGGAAGGTGATCTCCGCGTCTTACTCTTCCGCCATCTTCCTGGAAGCCTCTATTTTCTCTTTAAAATACTAACTTTCTCTTCTGAGTTTTCCTTTTTGTTCTCCTTCTGCACATATTGTGCACTTGGGCATTAGTATTAATGAACAACCCATTTTTCCAATTTAAGACTTTGAAGTTATTTGCAACTCCTTTTTCTTTTTTGCTTCTAATTAGAATCAGTTTCTGAAAATATTTCTCCACAATGTTTCTTGCACATTCTTAGTTTTCTCTCTTTTAACCTAAGCCTTGTTGCCTCTTGCATGGAGAAGTGATAGGTTTCTACCTCTACTTGTCTCAAGTCATGCCCTACTTCTATTCACTTTACATATAGTTTTCAGAATAGCCTACTTTGAACACCAGTCTCTCTATATCATTGCTGTACTTGGTCTAACGTGTCCCGTTATTTCTTAGTCTAGTTTTTACATCTCTGGACTTATCACTTCTTACCTTCTCTTCCTCCATAACTTCTTTCTCAATTTTCTGTCTAACCCAGAAGAATATACCTGATGGTTACCCATTACTATATTCATCTTGGCAATTTTACCTCAGTGCTTTTGTCTGACATTTTCTATATGGAATGTTCTCCCCAATAATTCATGTCTTTCATTAATGGTTTTCTCAGAAATCATCTCCCCAGGGAAAATTAATGGATAATACCATCGATACTACTCTTAACCTTCTCAGCAGTTATTTGGGGTATATTACTATTATTACTTTGATCCAAGCATGGTGCTAAATGGTCTATATGAATTATTTAATATAATTTTCTTGCCAGTACAATAGATAGTATCATTCATATCTTTTAGACAAAGTTTCAGTGAGGTTGAAACCCATTGAATCTTTTATAACTAGTGAAAGTGGTCATGATTTAAAATAAATCACTTCAGCTATAATTTATATAAAATCAAATGCACCAATTTTAACAGTATGGTTTGATGAGCTTTGGCATATGTGAGTGTATATTCCCTATAATCATCGCTCCAAACAATATATAGAATATTTTTATAGCCTCAAATGCTTTTCTCATACTGCTTTGAATCCAATTCTCCATCTCCAGGCTCATGATCTGATTTCTGTCACTATTGGTTAGTTTTGCTTTTTCTAGAACTGCATGTAAATGGAACCATGCAGTATATTCACTTCAGTTTTTGGCTTCTTTTGCTCAGTGTTATGGTTTTAAGATTCATTCATTTTGTGTATGCATTAGTAGTTTTTTCCTTTTAATGATGAGTAGTGTTCCGTTATATGACATGCCACAATTTCTTTACTTATTCACCTGTTGAATGCTTTTGTTTCCATTTTTGATTATTTTTAAAAATTTGACTTTTATTGGAGTATAGTTGATTTACAATGTTGTGTTAGTTTCAGGTGTACAGCAAAGTGATTCAGTTATACATATACATATATTGATTCTTTTTCAGATTCTTTTCTGATATAGGTTATCATAGAATATTGAGTAGAGTTCCCTGTGCTATATGGTAGGTCCTTGTTGGTTACCTATCTTATATATAGTAGTGTGAGTATGTGCATCCCAAGCTCCTGATTTATCCCCCCTTCACATTTCCCCTTTGGTAACCATACGTTTGTTTTCGATATCTGTAAGTCTGTTTCTGTTTTGTATATGTGTTCATTTGTATCATTTTTAAAAATTAGATGCCATATATGAGTGATACCATGTGCTATTTGTCTTTCTCTGACTTACTTCACTTAGTATGATAATTTCTAGGTCCATCCATGTTGGTGCAAATGGCCTTATTTCATTATTTTTTATGGCTAATATTCCATTGTATATATGTATACCACAGCTTCTTTATCCATTCCTCTGTCGATGGACATTTAGGCTACTTCCATGTCTTGGCTATTGTAAGTAGTGCTGCAATGAATATTGGGGTGCATGTATCTTTTTGGATTATGGTTTTCTCTGGATACATGCCCAGGAGTGGGATTGCTGGATCATATGGTAGCTCTATTTTTAGTTTTTTAAGGAACCTCCATACTGTTCTTATAGTTGTTGTACCAATTTACATTCCCACCAACAGTGTAGAAGGATTCCCTTTTCTCCACACCCTCTCCAGCATTTATTGTTTGTAGACTTTTTGATGATGGCTATTCTGACTGGTGTGAGGTAACACCACATTGTAGTTTTGATTTGCATTTCTCTGATAATTAGTGATGTTCAGCATCTTTTCATGTGCTTTTGGGCTACCTGTATGTCTTCTTTGGAGGAATGTTTGTTTAGATCTTATGCCGATATTTTTGATTTTTTTTTTTTGACATAGAGCTGCATGAGCCATTTTTATACTTTGGGGATTAATCGCTTGTTGGTTGCATTGTTTGCAAATATTTTCTCCCATTCTGAGGGTTGTCTTTTCATCTTGTTTATGCTTTCCTTTGCTGTGCAGAAGCTTTTAAGTTTAATTAGGTCCCATTTGTTTATTTTTATTTTTGTTACTCTAGGAGGTGTATCAAAAAAGATATTCCTGTGATTTATGTCAAAGAGTGTTTTGCCTATATTTTCCTCTACGAGTTTTATAGTATCCAGTCTTACATTTAGGTCTTTAAGCAATTTTGAGTTTATCTCTGTGTATGGTGTTAGAGAACGTTCTAATTTAATTCTTTTACATGTAGTTGTCCAGTTTTCCCAGCACCACTTCTTGAAGAGACTGTCTTTTCTCCATTGTATATTCTTGCTTCTTTTGTTGTAGATTAATTGAACATAGGTGTGTGGGTTTGTTTCTATGGTTTCTATCCTGCTCCACTGATCTTTATTTCTGTTTTTGTGCCAGTACCATACTGTTTTTATTACCGTAGCTTTGTAGTATAGTCTGAAGCCAGGGTGTCTGATTCCTCCAGCTCCATTTTTATTCCTCAGAATTGCTTTGACTATTCGGGGTCTTTTGTGTTTCCATATAAATTTACAGATTTGTTGTTCTAGTTGGGTGAAAAATGCCAGTGGTAATTTGATAGGGATTGCATTGAACCTGTAGATTGCTTTGGGTAGTATAGTCATTTTGACAATATTGATTCTTCCTATCCAAGAACATGGTATATCTTTCTGTCTATTTGTGTCATCTTTGATTTCTTTCATCAGTGTCTTATAGTTTTCAGAGTACCAGTCTTTTGTCTCCTTAGGTAGATTTATTCCTAAATATTTTATTCTTTTTGATGTGATGGTAAATGGGATTGTTTCCTTAATTTCTCTTTCTCATCTTTCGTTGTTAGTGTATAGGAATGCAAGAGATTTCTGTGTATTAATTTTGTATCCTGCAACTACTGAATTCATTGATGAGCTCTAGTAGTTTTCTGGTAGCATCTTTAGGATTTTCTATGTATAGTATCATGTCATCTGCAAACAGTGACAGTTTTACTTCTTCTTTACCAATTTGGATTTCTTTTATTTCTTTTTCTTCTCTGATTGCCATGGCTACGACTTCCAAAACTATGTTAAGTAAAAGTGGTGACAGTGGACATCCTTGTCTTGTTCCTGGTCTTAGAGGGAATGCTTTCAGCTTTTCACCATTGAGAATGATGTTTGCTATGGGTTTGTCATATATGGCCTCATTTTTGATTATTTTGAACATAGCTGCTATGAAAATTTTTATTGAAGTATTTGTGTTTACATATATTTTTCTCTTGGGGAAATATCTAGGAGTAGAAATGCTTGGTCATATGATAAGTATACATTTAACTCAATAAGAAACTGCCAAACTACTTTCCAAAGTGTTTACGGTATACTATTTCACATTTCCACCAACAACATACCAAAGTTGTAGTTGTTTCACATCCTTGTCAACACTTGGTATTGCCAGTCTTTTAAATTTTAGCCATCATGTAGTGGGTATGTTGTGATATCTCACTATAGTTTTATTTTTCATTTTCCTGCTGTCTAGTGATGTGGAGAATTTTTTATATGCTTCTTGACCATTTCTATATCTTGTTTTTAGAAGTTTCTGTTTAAATATTTGGCTCGTTAAAAAAACTAAGTTGTTTGACTTCATATTGAGCTGGAAGAGTTCTTTATATATTCTGGTACAAGTACTTTGTAAGATATATCAATTATGAATATTTTCTCCCAGACTGTGGCTTACCTTTTAATTTTCTCAATGATATTTTCCAAAGAGCAAAAACTTTAATTTGTTGAAATCTAATTTATTTATTTTCTTCTTATAGGTAGTGTTTTTTGTGTCCTGCCTAAGAAAAATTTGCCTTCACCAATGTCATGAAGAGGTCTGGTAGGTTGTGTCTTTCAAGACATTTGTTGATTTCATCTAAGTTTTCAGGTTTATTGGCCTAAGGTTGCTGAAAATACATCTTTAATATCATTAAAAACTGTGAAGGGCTAAGCTTTTACTCTACTTGTAAGTTAATGAGTTGCCTGCTACAGCTGCATGGATGCTGGCAGAAGACACAAGACCCTTGGGTCAGAGATGAAGGATAGTTTATTAGTTATAGCAGTAGCAGTAATTAGAGTATTAATACTTCTTTACCAGTTTTTAAAATCTAGTTCCCATAGGGTGACGTAAAGAAGGCTGGATGACACTTGCACATGCAATGTGTTGTATTACAGGAATCAAACACCAGGTTTAGGAAATCCAAAAATTTTTTCTTGAGTGGTAATCATACCTGCCCTTTGTTCCAGAGGGAATCACTATCTGTATCTTCCAAGGCTGCAAGAAATCCCTAACCCTAACCCTGACCCTAACCAATCCTAACCCATCATTAGAGAGTTCATTAATTAGCCTAAAAGGTGCCCATTTAATATATTTAGTAAGTACTAATATAGCCCTTATTAGTTGCCAGACACTGATCTTAGCACTTTGTAAACATCAGCTCATTTATTTCTCATAATGACCTTCAAGGTAGGCATATTTAGCATCCCTATTTTATAGATGAAGGAAAAGAGGCACAGAGAACTTAAATAACTCAAGGTTATGTGGCTAGCAAGTGGCACAGCCAGATTTGAGCCCAGGCGGTCTGACTCCAGAGCCTACATCCTCTAAGACTATACTGTGCTGCATCTGTTAGAAGTAAATTTTTGTTGGCGAAATAAGCAGTATTTAAGATATGTTTGTTGACTAGAAATGATATGCAGATACCTCTATAAATGTTACATAAGAATATTATATCATAATATTATATATTAATAAGAATTAGGAAGCCCATCAACCTAAAACTCTTTAAAAAAGCACTCAGTCCATTTAGTTCAGCATTCTACCACTTAAGGGAAGATTCTGTTGTCTGCTCCAAGTAGAAGATTAGCTGATTCTGTTGCTAAAATATTTTCATGTCTGTAATGCTTGTGAGATACATGTTTGAATGTCTAAAGGACTTCCACCAAGCTCCAAGATTGTATGGCATTTTTAGTGCCTACTTACTAATAAATATTTGTATTTGTCACAATATTTGGCCCAAGATTTACTTTCATTATAGTATCCTACCTGTTAACAAGACTGTAGGTAGAGCTCTCATCTACTATTAATTTCCAAATATTATAGACATCTACCATAAAGAACCAGAGAATTCTGAAAGTCTTAACAGGCTTAGATCAGTTAGCAATGCCAGGTTTGTCTGACTCCAATGACTTATGCTCTTGTACAGATTATAACTAGGTTATAATACTTTATTCTGTACTTCCTTTAGAAAAAGACAACTCATTTATTTTGTTTTTGAAAGGGTAATACACACACATGGCAAAAAGTTCAAACTACAAATGGCTAAGCATGAAATGAAGCTGCCCCAACCATGCCTATCTTTCAGTCCGCCTCTGCAGAAGAAACCACTGTCTTTATGTATTCTTCCAGAATTATTCTGTGAGCACATTAGCATATATTCTTGATCTATTTCTTAATTGTTCTTTATGTGTCATTTCATGTCTCCAAATACATTTTGTGTTCATTAATGGAAGACTATTAAATTTTTTTTTCCACACTGCTCAATGTAGTTTCGCAAAAAAAAAAAAAAAAAAAAAAAAAGCATATTGCTGTTTTCTATTTGGGTAAAATGAATAATCAAGAGAAAAGAGAGTTGGATTAAATTAAGGATTATATTCTGGTGTCCAAGTAGCTGAAAACTTCAGACTCATACGTGAAATACACACACACACTCACACATACTAGAATGGTTAACTTTGAATAAGAAGGACATCAATTTATACATTATGACTATAGACCAAATATTCCCAAACTTCAGTGGTTTTGGTTCTAAATGAGGCCATGCTTGCTTATATATTTATTTTGTTAGCTAGGTGATTTCCATCTGCACAACCTCTAAAACTTCCCAGTCATTCTTGGGATTCACTTGTGTTCCTAACACCCCTCTGGTGCTATTCTATTTAATTCTCCTTGTTGAGAGCCGCTGGTTGCAAGATGCTTTCCAGTGGCCTCTGTGGGAAGGCTGCTTCTCTACCCAGCATACTTTCTTACTGTGCTCCCAAAGCTGCAACATCTCTGCCAAATCTGACTGAATTCCTTTCCATTTTTACGGCCACATTGGAGCCATGTTGTGTTATTTACAGAAATGATAAAATGCCCTTTCCCCAGCTCTGCCTTGGACATTGTTAACCTGGCACCAATCTCATGAAATTCCTTCTGCAAACAGCCACTTCAACTTTTCTCTGCAGCCCTTTTCTCTATGATAGCTCAGACTGAATCTTGGGGTCAGGCTGTAAAAAGGACTAGATGTTATCCTGTGTCTTTGTTCCTCTCTGGACCCTGGAATCCACATATAAAACCATTCTTTTCTATCCCTGTTTTCCATCTGGCTCCCACAAATGGATGCTGAAGCTGGGCAGTGTAGGGATGGGTGTTGCCAGCCAAACACATCTGATCTCAGCTATGTAACATTTATTCTAGTTATTTAGTGGAAATATAGAACATGATTTACCAAAATGTGGCTTCACATCCTGTTTGATGACATTTAGAACTCTATATTTTGGGGTACCTCTATAACATCAGCGTTTTTCTTATTTTTTTCAAGGGAGGGATCTTTGAGTACTGGATTGTAAACAACTGTGTTTTGGTAGTTCACTTATTAACTATTATGCTGCAATCAGTGGAGACATACTCTGAATACTGATTTGATAGAAATGCTTCACTGATTTTACTAGCGCTGAGCCAAATTCATTAACAGCCTGGATTCATTAGGAAGGCACCATTAATCCAAGGAAAATAAAAAAGATTAAATCCTTTTATTGTATTTTATAAAGCATTACACATTAATCAGAATTTAGTATGTTTGGTTTTGAGACTACTTCCATTTCATCTATGAATCTTACAGAGAACACATTTATTAGTTTACTTACCAAATATTTATTTGTGCTAGTCTCTGTGTTGAGTTTTGTAGGACTATGTAAATTGCAGGATGGGATTTTAAAATCCTCACCCTTTCATAGGTAGAGTGCTTACCCTTCCTTCCTGGGGGTTCTGGCTTATTCCATACTAGAATAATAGGAAATGGTAAAAATGGGAAAAAAAGACAGAAATTCTTTAGAATCAGAGCTATGCAATCAGATGAAGTGGCTTCATCTGATTCTAGTCAGAGAGAGATAATTTCCCTTTGTTCCTTCTTTCTGCACACAAGACCAGGCTGAGGGGATGGAGAAGTGGAATTAGAGAGGAGGGGCAGGTGGGTAAGGAATCATGGGAGGAAGAGAGAAGGGGAGAAGGAGGCAAGAAAAAGGGACTGCTTGACATTCTTCTGAGCTGGACTCAGTAGGGACAGGCTGTGACTCCAGGGAAATGTAAAAGGCTCTTTTCACCATCTCTAGAAGCTGGATTTATTCCTGCTCTTTCCTTAACACAATTTATTTTGGGGCAATGTGCTTATCAGCTGAGACAGTGCTAAGGGATCTTAGGGGTCTTTAGAGCCATCAAAATCTCCATCAGGATCCCAAAGCCACCTAAGCAGCCTAAGTGAAAACAGCGTGCTAACCATGCAAATGCTGCTTCCAACGAAGTCTCCTATGTCCTCCCTGCGCCCACAGCCAGATTTCTAAACCCCTTCTTTATAGAAATTCTGGAGCCTACTGCTCTTGCCCTTCCAGCATTCAATGGCACAGCTAAAGGATTACACGGTATGAATAAAACACAGCCCCTTCCTTTCAGGAACAAAAAATTTAGAAGAAAGAAATGACAGGTGAAATACAGCTGAAATAGCTAAAATAAAATCAGAAAGTAACCCTTGTTAACTTCTGTTATATGCTAGGAACAGTGTTGAAAAAGAAGGCAGAGATTTGAAAATGTTGTGAGCTTGACCGATTTGAAGTACGGGTCAAGGGGAAGGAGTAATTAAAACAACTCTAAAGTTTTGTATCAGGTTGATCTGAAAGTTAGTGATGTTGCTAATAGTTAGTGAGTTGGTGTCTGGGGGGAGAGCAAGAGGATCTCCACTAGGGAAGTGTTGAGTTGAAGGAATGAAGGGACAGATTGGGGGAGATACAGGACGGCATCTAAATGTTTGAGTATGGAGATCAAAAGAGTGTTCTGAGCCAGAGGCATGGATTTGGTGTTACTGAATATGGTGAAACCTGAGCTCTGATTAGGATAGTGGATGGTGTTACTGCAGAGAAGGGGCTGACCATTATGTTTAGCAGGTTAGAGGAGGAAGAAAAGCTACAACTGAAACATAAAAGAACAAATAAAGTTTTACCAAAGCCAAATGAGAAAAGAGAGAGAGAAGAGGGAAGGAATCGATTGTGTGAAATGTGGCTGAGAAGTTCAAAGGGATGAGTGTTCAGGAAAGTCCGTTAGACTTGATGACAAGGAGGTTATTGGTATCGGAAGAGTGGATGGGAAAATGGAACCAGATTGGATTGGAATAAGGAGTGATGAATAGAAAGGAAGTAGAAGGAGTGAGTGCAGATTTCAAAAGGATTGTTGCAAGAATGAATATCTTGTATGAAGGCGTATGTTAAAAGTTTGTATTATCTATATTTCAAAGCTCACCAGTGAAGCAAGGGGTGCAATTAAAAACGTTCTTAAAAGCTGTAAACAATAATTTGTCTATCAGAAGACAGTTGGAGTCAGAATTCTTTGTGTGGAGAGAGAAAGGTTAAATAATTTGTGTAATTCTTTGTGTGGAGAGAGAAAGGTTAAATAATTTGTGTAAATAATTTGTGTAAACACCTTGTGCCTTTGTGTAGTGATCAATGTATGCAGAACATTTTTAAAAAATGAGGCAATGGTGTCTTGATCCTGTATGTGCCTTATCTGAATTGCTCTGAGATCTCAAAGGTATGTGCTATACCTTTAGGGGAAAGTAATTTTATATTATAACAGGGATAAAAAGGTAGTTTTGATATCCAGTTCCTTAATCCCAAATCAGCTAGCTAAACTATTCCTTTTCCAGAATTATATTTTAGAGAGTAGGTTTCCAAGTAGGTTTCCAACACTTATTAAGAAACAGATCTTGGTATAAATGAGGTCTTTTTTTTTTTCTCAAATACCTTAGATTTCTGGAAACAATTAGAAGACTAATGTAAAAGAAACTTAATTAGAAAAAGAAAAAAGTCCTAAATGTTTAGCTGTTCTTTTAGGTCTTCAAGTTGAATTGCAAATATAACTTGATGAGAAGAATCTAATTTGTCATAATTAGTTAGAAGACACTTAACATAGCTCTAGGAAAAATATAAACTAATTTAAAACATAGGAACACATATCAACCTCATGTATAGGGAATATTGATTTTAGTGAACTAGTTTTGATGTCTTTAAAATCCTCCTCGTGAATTCTAATACTGCAATTAAGAGTAGGTCAAGCGTTGCAGAGGGCAAGACTATTTTTTTAGACTGACATCACATGGAGAGAGAACCTAGCTGGAAACAGTCTGAGAATCCTTCAAGAACAATTTTAAAGCAAAAATAGTCTCACTCTTGAACTTCATAGCATGTGAGAAAGCTATAGTACTCATATTAATCTTTTTTTTTCTCTAAGGACTAATTCAAAGCACTGAATAGATATGAAAAATGTCATTCCCCATGAATTTGCAGTCCAAAATCTACAGGATTTTGAGTGTACTTAATTCGGAAACATTTGCATTGCCCTATCACACAGAGATGACAGATATCTTAAAATATCAATTAATCACTTAATTATTTTGACAGGGAGGCAGGGATTGGCTTTTTCCTCCAGTATGCTACACTGGTGCAGGAAATTGTTAGTAAGGACATCAGGTACCCTCTTTACTACGCTGTGGCCTGGCAAGGTTCTTTTCTGACCATCAGTTTCTACATGTAAAAAATGAGGAAATGTGCATCTCGCAGGATGGTTGTGAAGAGTAAATGAGAAAACAGATGTGTGGCTCCTGACTCAAAGCTCACCATGTTGGTGAGCATTTATTTCCTTTTAAAGTAAATAACTGAAAACAGAAATGCTAAATAACTTGACTTAGCAGAAGCTTTAAGTAAACAGCCTACTTTGTGCCAGCACTGGAACCTTGTTCATGGATTTCTAGTCCCCATGTGCCCTGTTGCTATGGAGTCCAAACTTTCTTTTTCACATAATAAAAGAGACTTCCCAGGTGTTAGGTTGAACCATATGAAGCTGCTGATATTCTACACTTTTGACCTATTAAAAAAAGGACAGTTTCATATGATCCTATCTTATAATTCTACTCAGACTATAGAGTCCAACTAAGATCCTAACAACCAATGTGAGATTAGAGAAGGAAAGCCCTCGGGACACAGACATTTTTTCATGCCACATTACCTGTACCATTTATTTGGACACTTCTTGTATACTATTTTTTATTGTTGGCAATACTTTCATATGAATGCGTCTTGCTTTCACAAGTATTTTGTATATTCCTTGAAGATGTTCATTGTCTATTCTCTACTATGGTACCTGGATTTATGCATTCCACATAATATTTGCTGGGTAAATTTTTTTATGATGTTAATAATAAAGAATAATTCATAATTATTGACCTGACTGCTCTGAGGATAAAAAATTTATACTATGCTTTCTTCCAGCATTTAACCTTTTCATCCATGTGTCTAACATCAAAGAAGGAAATTTCTTTGGTTTTGAGGAGTCTTCTAGTGATAATATATGTAATGATAATGCTGTCCTTGATACACAAAAAAGTCTGCTACTGATCAGTAGTTCAGCACGAATCTTAGGCTGTTGTCCCACTAAAGGTCTTGGAGTCCTGTTAATCATTATGTTTTCCCTTTAGGTTTCACTTGGTTGGAGAGCTAGGAGAAGTAAGATGTTAGCTAAGGTGATGACGAACCAGGTTAAATTAGCCCACGTGGGGACTGATCCCTTGTTCTTGGTATGATTTATATCGTACTTTAATCAACAGACAAAGATGAGCACCAAATAAAGCTTATTTTAGAAACAAAAATGATATATTTCTTGGGGATTCTAATCTCCTATCTTCAGCAAGAAATAGGGAGGGGGAATCAGGGTAGTTGTATGTCCCATAGGGCAGGAACTGGCAGAAAGATTCTCTCTTATGTAGAGTTAGGTTTGATAAAACTGAGGAAGCAGGCACAAATCAAGAGCTGAGCTTCAAAGTTAAAGGAAAAAGTCTAAGTGAGTCACCAACATGAGGAGAAGGGCTTAAGCCAGGGCATTGGTGAAGTTTGAGGGGGTCAATGAACCACACACCTTTCTACTCTGGGTTCAGTTTTACTAGTAAATATGAACCTGAAATGTGACTGTCCCCAAGGTCTAAGTAGCTTCCTGCTCTTTCTCCCAGTGAATCAGACTGGTTCGGTTTAGGGCAGGCAGAGCAGCTGGGCACCTACCTGCAGGGCAACCCCTGTACTTCATGCAGCCTGGGAACAGGCTGATTATAAGAGAACAAGATGCACAGAGGAGGACAGGCCACCTACCTACTTAGAATACCTCCTCTTGCAATCGGAACCCCTAGTTGTGTCACTTTTCTTCCTATGTGGAGAAGCCAGTGAGAGGTAGAGAGAAGGGAAGAAATTTCTCCTTAAAGTTCAGTCAGTGTAACAGCTCCCAGTTTCAAGGCTGGCAAAAGTGTACAGCTAGGGGGAGAAACTGCCTTCCCCTCTCTCCAACCCAATGAGAATGAAGTTGAAGGATTGAGGAGAGAGCTTAAATGTCAAACTGGCAGTCTGGACAAGTGCCAGAGAGAGGGGGTTGGCTGCAGCCAGCACGTATGGGCTTCTTGAGGAATGAATGTGGGTACCTGGCCTCATAATAAGGGTCTGAGACAAAGCAGATGTTGGGAGTGTATTGAATTTTCACTTTGTTGTTTCAGCATCCCTTTAAGGTTAATGTCTTTAGTTTTCTGCTTCTGGCTGTGATAGAGTTATTGGTACAAGGATAGCCTCATGCCATAAACAGTCATGGAACCGGACAAGATCTATATGCCATTGCTTTTTAGGCTTTGGACAACAGGTAATGCAAGACCATGATCCCTGAAAGAAGGGACACTCAGAAGATAAGCCCCGTGCTTGACCTGGATGTCTGCCTGGGAAACATTTCCCAGTCACAGCAGAGGATGCTGGAATTTGCAGTGGTTAGTTGCTGAAGAGATAAAGATTAGAGTTCAAGACAGCAGAAGCAGGTAGAATATGTGGGTACTGGAGAGGAAAAAGTGAACCTTAAAATGCGTACGGAAGTTCCTCATACATACCTCGGCTGAGGACTGGGCTGCATCTGTGTCAGGAGAGACTACTCAAGGCTTACTAAAGAGCTGAGTCTTGCAGTTGTGGGGATGAAAGTGGAACAGAGATGCTGGAGGTTGAGCAGTGCTGGAAACATTGCAATTCCAACCCAGCTGTGGGGCGAAATCTAGTTAACATCTCACTAATATTTGTTAAAATCCAGTTAAGATACTAGAAAACCCCTAAGGACCACATCCTAGAGTAAAACCTATGGGAGACAGTGTTTGGAAGTTGAATTTTGCCAACTTAAAGGGGCTTGAAAAACACCTTGTGCCTTCTACAGATCCTTCCTAATGAAGCATAAAACCAAAGCCCACAAGGTTTTCATATAAGGTTCAAGGTAATCATTAAGTAATTGAACTGCCTAAGAAAACAAGTCAACTCTTCAAGGGAAGATGACAATTCGGAGTCTTTACAGTGATTTATCCACAATATCGAGTGATTAAAAAAACCCCATTATTATAAATTTAAAAAAAAACCCCAAATGTGGTCCATAACCAGGAAAAAAGTTTAATAAAAGCCAACTCCAAGATGGCTCATATGTTGAATTTAATAGACAAAGACTTTAAATTGATTATTATGAATATATTCAAACAAGGAAGGGAAAATATTATCTTATTAACAGCAGATAGGAAATCTTAGCAGAGGATTTTAAACTTTAAAGAAGAACCAAATGGAAATTCTTGAACTGAAAACTAAATTTTCAATGGAAAATTCACTGGATGGTCTTAGCAGCAGATTGGAGATGGCAGAAGAAAGTTTATCTTCAAAATGAAAATTTACCCAAATCAGCTTTGGTTGAAATTTCCTCAGTGATCTATGCTAAAAAGTTTGGAACTTTTTGGAGGTAATTTACTCTTTTATTAATTGTACTCAGTCAGTCTCTAGGGCCTATTGATCTTTTCTTTACAATATTTTTCTTATGGGCCCTTGTCTCTTTATTTCTATTTCTCCTTCCCTAGTTCAAGGTATCATACTCTTGTGTCTAGATTACTGCTATAGCCTAACATTCTGGTCTCTAATCCTTTTAGTCCATTTTTCAGTCCATCTAGTCTTACTGCTTTAATTGTTTAGTCATTCAACAAATTTTTATAAATCACCTTTTGTGCTTCTGATATGCATCTCTATTCTGTTCTGAAATCTTTAATAGTTCCAATTTTCCTTCAATAGGAAGCTAAATTCTTTGGGATTTCAGGATCCTCTATATTCACTTCTTCATCCTCCATTAATCATTCCAGTCATATTTCTGCTTGTCATAAACACTGTAGTAGACTTTTGGCCAACCACTAATGGAACGCTCTTAACTATGGGCAATCCCCCACCTTATGAAGCAGGGCTATACCCCTGCTGTAGAAACTGCAGATGCCAGACAGTCACTTTTCCTGACTTCCTTGCAGTGTCATCATATGTCATAGCATACGATCTAGGTTCTCTCCTTTGGACACACTTCTCCCAGACTTTGAATCATAAGATAGAGACACAGAGTGATAGGGCCCTCACAGAATGCACTGTGATATGTCATGGTAGTGGCAGCACCCACCCACTTTCCAGAGGCATCAGCGACAGTATCTGGGGTCAACAATGCAAACTGAGGTGTCTGTGTCCATCAGTGGCTGCACTAGAATCTTGTAGACCAGTCCTGCATTACAATTTTGGTCATTGATTCTGGCCACTTAACCTCTAAACCTAGCTCTGTAGATTTTTGTGATGTGTCTGAATCCTTAAAATAGCCAAATTTGTTTTTTTCATTGTATATGGCTAAGAATTTTGACTGAACACATATAACATACTCTACCCTAGACAGGTCAATCTTCCCATCCCAAGAGCATGCTAGGCTCCTCCTGGTCTGCCTGCTCTGCCGGGGTCATTGTAATCACTAGGAATTCCTCCATTTTCCTTTGTCTCTGTTTAAATCTTGCATGCTCCACTGTTTCAAAGAGATTTTTTTCCTGACTTTCCTAGACCTGAATAATCATTCTCTCCTCTATAGTTCACATCTTAGCCCTAGGTTATATACAGGTTTCTGGTCTTCACTAATTTTAAATATATATTAAATTTCATTGTTTACTGAAGAGACTACAATGCATGCCCCAGACGCCTGTATCCCTCCTCTTGCTTAGCACTGTGTTCAGAACATTGTAGTCATTCACGATGTCTTAAAAGGAGGATGAAATTCATGAAAGACTGCTTTTATTTAGTATTTCATAAGTAACGATAATACCCAGGATAATGTTAAAATATGACAGCCTTTGTGCTGTCATTGACTGATTGAAACCATCTGACATGAGCATGTTCAGTTTCTTCCCTCCCCATCACAATATTTCCTGAAGGCTAATCTTTCTTCTCATTATTCTTGCCTCAGAGAAAGAAGTGCGACTCTTTTTACCTTGACCCTCTTCCAACTTTTTTGAAATCTTATTCTATTAATCTGTTTCTCGCCTATATTCTTTTTTCCTTGGGACTGCTTTCCTGTACTAAAACAACAACAAAGGCTCTCACAATCTAGTTCTCTCTTCTATTACCTTCAAGTTGCTGAATACTTTCTGTCTTTTCATGACCAGATTTACTAACACAGTGATCTTGCAGAATACGGCACCTTGCAAGACAGATTTTTTTCCTCACCACTTTGTTGAAGCTTCTTTCTTTCTTTCTTTTTTTTTTTTTTTTTGATGTGGACCATTTTTAAAGTCTTTATTGAATTTGTTACAATATTGCTTCTGTTTTTGTGTTTTGGTTTTTTGGCCACGAGACATGTGGGATCTTAGCCCCCCACCAGGGATCGAACCCACACCCCTTGCATTGGAAGGCAAAGTCTTAACCACTGGACCACCAAGGAAGTCCCCGAAGCTGCTTTCTTGATGGTTCCCCAGAATCCTGGTCTATCAGTCAGTATGGGCTCAATCTTAGCCACTTAAAACCACAAAGGTTAGCCTCCCATGACTGCTGCAACATTGGGGGTGGCCTGGGGATGCTGCCCCATGACAGCTTCACTCTGAGATCCAGGCTGATGAAGCAGCCGGTATCTGGAACGTTGCAGGTTGCCTTGGCAAAGGAAGAGAATTCTACAGGGTTTTGTACTCGCAAATTACATTTTCTCACCTGGAAATGAGACGTCACTTTTGCTCAAACTGATTGGCCAGAACTAGTCACGTGGCCCCATCTAACTAAAGGGGTCAATTGAGGAAGTACAAACTCACATGTGCTCAGAAGGAAGAATGGAAATGTATTCAGTGAACTACCAGGTCTCCTTATTATCAAATCAAATAGATTTTTCTCTCTCTTCGTTCTCCTTTTTTTCTGCAGCATTTGATATTATTGACTTACCCCTTCTTACAATTATGGATCTTCCTCAACTTACAAAGGGATTACCTCCCAATAAATTCATCATAAATTGAAAATATTTTAAGTTGAAAATGCATTTTAATACACCTAATCTACCGGACATCATGGCTTAGCTAGCCTACCTTAAATGTGTTCAGCACTTACATCAGCCTGCAGTTGGGCAAAATCTTAACACAAAGCCCATTTCATAATAAAGTGTTGGATATTTCATGTAATTTATTGAATACTCTACTGAAAGTGAGAAACAGAATGATTGTCTGAGTACAGAGGGTTATAAATGTATCAGTTATTTATCCTTGTGATCACATGGCTGACTGGCAGCTGAGGTTCGCCGCCGCTGCCCAGCATCACGAGAGAGTATCGTACCGCATGTCGCTAGCCTGGGAGAAGATCGATAATGAAAATTCAAAGTACGGTCTCGATTGATGCAAACTGCTTCTGCACCATCATAAAGTAGAAAAATATTGTAAGTTGGGGGCATATTTAAAGCCTGCTGTATGAATCCGACTGTTTTCCCAGTACTTCAAGCTCAGTATATATAGGCACAAATTCATCATCATCATTTGCCTTTCTGACTCTTCCTGGCTAATTCCATCCTTTTTATTTCTATTCTTTATTTCTGTTTGTGGTACTACCATTCCCCCATCACTGGATTTTGAATCCTCATATATTTTTAATTTCCTTTCCTTCATTTATTTCTTCCATCTGATCCATTGCCAAATCCTGGCTATTTCTATTTTCCTAGTATTTTCTGAATCTGTTTCCATTCTCACTAAGATCTTGGATACAACAGTCAAAAAAGCCTCATTTTCCCTGCTTTTGTCCCAATCCCCTCTATCCAAGGTGTCCCATGCCACCACCAATGTAGTCTCAGAGTTCTAATCAGGTTGTTGCTATATTAAAAAAATTCTAATATTTCTGTTTCTTAGAAGATAGAGTGTAAATTATTTATTTGGTATTCAAGGCCCTCTATTATCTAGTTTTGACCTATTTTCTAGACTTTTCTCTCAATTTTTCCTGTAAGCCCCAGACCAAATTTTATTTTTTTCATTAAGTCACTTTTGGTCACGCTAGCTGAATATGAACTCTCTGTCTTTTGTAAGACTATGAAGCTCTTCAAATTTTATGGTTTATCATATACCTTATTATGCCTATTAATTACTTCTTGCTTGTATTGTAGTTTCTTTTTATATGTCTCAGCCTCAGTATTTGACTTTATTTCTTTGTTGGGCAGAACCTCTTCTGAAATTGAGTGGCAGATTGTAAACTGCTCTACCCACCTTAGTTTTCTTCCGATCCACCACTTACCTGGCATATTACGTTGCACAGGGCAGATGTGGGATATTTATTGCTGAATGAATGACCCACTAATTTCTCCCCATTCTCTAAGCAGTGATCGTGACTTTCCTTGAGCTAGCGCACTCTTTCTCTTAATATTCTCTTGAGCTCACTGGCATGTTTTTCACATGGCTGGCTGGGTTTAGAGGTTTAATCTGTATCTGTGGAATGGTGGTTTTGTGTAAGTGAAGTTAATTGGCTCATGCAGAGATTGAATCCACAACCATGGCCTCATTAGCACCTTGTTCTAATCAGTTGGGCTTTCTGGCCCAACGCTCTAAATTGTCCACAAAGACAAAAATATAGATAAGTTTTAACCAGGCTCATGTTTTTCCCTTTGTATATGGCAGAGGTGAAAATTAGTTGCCTATTAGCTTGGACAACTGGTTTAAATTGAACAGTGGAATTAATAAATGCAATTTTGAATGAATGAATGAATGAATTTAATTGGGTCAGAATAGGCTAATTAAAAGCAATGGAGCAGATTGAGCCTTTGAAATACATAAGAAAGACACCTTCATGTGATGTTTTGCACTTTGCCCACTTCAAAAAATGCCAGACAACTACTCAGTGGGACTTTAAAATTTTTGAAGAAACTGCCTAAATGCCCCAAAGTGGTCCAGTGCAGCAAGAAACTTCTCCAAAGCCCTAACTTGCAAGCTTTCGGTGGGGCAAACTTGAAAGCAGCTGCAGCTTGGTCATGTTGGCTTGGGGCCAGTCTTGAGCCACAGCTGTGAAGAGCGGCTTTGCTGGGGGACTTTGTGATAGTATTGACATGGCAGTGCTTTAAAGTTAATGGGCTCACGCTCTGGGCTAGGAAGGTACCTGATGCGGAGGGCCATGGCTGACTTGTCTGTAATCTATTGCTTTGTCTATTCATGGGAGACAGTCCAGAGCTGTCAGAGGGCCAAATCACAACTTACCTCCAAGTCAGAGGGTAGAAGCCCACATAAGGGACCAGGCACCTGGTCTGAGTTAAATGGATTTGAAAAAAACCTTCTATTATTTATTTGCCTCCTGTGTATTTCAAACTATATTTATATCATTGTCCTGAAACAGCTCGTTAACTAATATCCTCAGTTGAAATTTTAAATATTTATCATGGATACATTAGTTTGTTTATTTATATATAGCCACCTTGTTACTGATTTAAGGTGGAACTGGGAATACATGTCTAAATTTGACATAGCATTAATTTTGCTTTAGGATAATAATTGCCAATTTTCTCCTCATGTACTTGAAAGATTAAGAATTGATGTATTTGAAGTAATTTTGTTCTGAATGGGGAGCTCTGAGGGCATCATCGCTATTTCTGAAGTATGAACTTGTATATCCAAGGGCCCTTTTAACAAGTCTGAGAAATTTGTGATAGGAAAATGTTCATTAAGCCCAGGCCTTGGGGGAAAAGGTCAGTCTAGGCTATTGAGTGAAAACATTTAAAAGGGGTCATGCAGTCTCAATGACATTAAAATAATTGGCAGAAAGTAATCTTGAAAAGAAGTTTTGGTGAAAACTTTGAAATACAGCCAGGAAGATGAATGTCTTTCCTTGTTTCCTATAATGAGCAGTTTAAGAAGAGTTTGATAACTACACTGCCTTGACTATAATTTCTTTGTTATTAGTTTATTTTTCCTGATTATAAAAGTAGTCAGTGTTCAGTGTAGAAAAATGAGAAGTTGCTAAACTAATTGCAAATAAAATGCTGAAATAAGCTTAAGAGGAAAATGAAATCAGACAAAGCTTCATAACTTTTAATACTGTATCCTTTATACTAAGTGCATCAAAAGAGTATTAGGAAGAAAGCTTATGATTTAAAGGGAAAGAGTCAAAATTTGACCACAACAGACCTTCCCGCCTGAAATCTCTACTGGCTGGTATTGACTCCACTTAGAACTGGCGGATGACAAAAAGTCTAAAAAGCAAATCTAAAAGAGCTTAGCATAAAAGGCTTTGCCCGAACAATAGTTTTCGCTGAAAATAGTGAGGTCTTTGTCTTTTCTTTCCTTAGAACTCACTTCTAAATTTCAGTGAAACACTGCTAATACACCTGTATTTGCAGTGAGATGTTATAGCTCAGTGTAAGAAGAGTAAGATAAAGAAAAATAATAGTTCTTTGGGTAACAAACGCAAATGAATGAGTTTATTACCTAATGAATGTTGTTTAAGAGAATGTCAGGAGTAGATTGTTTCTGTGACTTTAATGGGAATTCATCTTTGAGGCACTTTCAAGTAGTGAAACTATGACTTCTTTGTTTTGTGATCAAAATAAAACCAAAATTTGCAGGTGCAATAGAGTATGTAGTTAGACTTTGCTTTATCTCATAAATGAGAGAGCTTCTGAGCATTTTCTCTTTTCCTTAAGGTAGCTTTTGGACTGAAAGTTTAGAGTAAAACAGTCTTGCGATGAAGTAGGAACAATTTACATGAGGTAAATGTTGGTTCCGGAGTAATTCTGTTAGCAAGACTTTCACATAATCAGAAACTCTTAAACTAGAGCTCGGGCCCTGCTATGGTCTAAATGTGATTAGAACTATGCTAGAGTACACCTTAAGAGGCTGGGCCAGTTGTGGTTGATGATTCACCCTCTTCTAAATAATTGTTGAGCAAATATCATCAGTTGACCTAGGAACCAAGACGGGTCAGATTCCCAGCATATATCTAGATTGTAATCAATTTCCGGCTCTTTGTATTAAGGAAGAAGCTTTGGTGTTTTTGTTTACCTATGTAGCTGCTTCCTGTTTATAGAAGGCCACTTTTTAAAGCCATAACTTGTATCTGGCTAAAATTTATTTGGATGAAAACAACATCTGTACATAATGAGTAATCTGTATGGCACAAACAAGATAATTGGTGTCAGATGATTAGCTCCCAGATCGGTTTTTATAAATGTAGTAACTTAACAGAGGGTAACTCTGGACTGCTAAACATAAACAGGCATACAAAACAACAAAGGCAAAAACAGTTAAGCATCTATATAAAACAGAGCAAGCAGGTCTGCGTGTAATAAGCCACAGAGCAATCGTTTACAGCATAATTATCTGATGTTCATATTTGTCAAGTTTCTAGTGAGAAATATCTCACTTTAAAATAACTTGTACAGTTTGGCTGAAATATATACGAATTTCAGAAAAGGTGATACTATGCAATTAGCTCATTGTCTACCCTGGTGATAAACTCTTCAAAATGGCCCTACGAGGTCTGTTCTGGTAGGATGAGGTTTAAACTATTTCGCACAGCCAGAAAGGCTCTGCGTGGCTTGGCCTCTGCCTTATGATTCTGGCTTCCTTTTTCCAAGGGGCTTCCCTTAAACTTGTTTGTCTAGCTAAATCCTACATTTTTCTTAAAAAATTTCCCTGCTCCTTTGGGAAATGTTTTCTTGTCTTTTTGCCCACAGGGCACTATTCAGCCATAGTGGTTATTACTAAAATTTCTGTATGGTAGCTACATTACACTGGGGTCATAAAATGCTTGTTTATTCCTTCCAGAGTGTGCATGTCAGCTAGAGAGTTAAGGTTACAACTCTATACACATAGTTTTCTGGTATTTTATTCTCAGAAGGAAGACATTAGTGAAAGGATAAGTGAATACAATAGCTCTGAACCACTCTTGTTAGCTATGTAGCCCAAAGAAGGAGATTTGGGGAAGGATAAGACAAACTAACCTTCATTTTAAAGCTTCTTTTAGAGTGGTATTTTAGAAACCTTGTCGGTCCAGCTTTTTCCGTTAGAAATATCGCCAGCACTTAATGAAAACTCGACTAGGGTGGTGAAAAACTGCTAGATTATGTTTTTTTCCCTAGGAACGGAGTATTTAACTTTGAGATCTCACTCTTCCTTCCATTTTTTGGGGGGAATTCATAGATTTCCGTAGATTTTTCATCTCAATTTTAATGTTAAATCATTTTTCTAATACTGTAGAATTCTTTTTTTTTTTAACATGTTTATTGGAGTATAATTGCTTTACAATGGTGTGTTAGTTTTTGCTTTATAACAAAGTGAATCAGCTATACATATACCCCCATATCTCTTCTCTCTTGCGTCTCCCTCCCACCCTCCCTATCCCACCCCTCTAAGTGGTCACAAAGCACAGAGCTGATCTCACGGTGCTATGTGGCTGCTTCCCACTAGCTATCTATTTTACTTTTGGTAGTATATACATGTCCGTGCCACTCTCTCACTTCGTCCCAGCTTACCCTTCCCGCTCCCCGTGTTCTCAAGTCCATTCTCTACGTCTGCGTCTTTATTCCTGTCCTACCTGTAGAATTCTTAAACCCTCAAGAAGACAGTCTGTTGCTTACACTGTACTATTTGACCATTACAAACTCATGTAGGAAAAGATCTCTGGATTACTATTTCAAGAGGCAATATATGTCCATATCACTCTCATCTGCTTTTAGCTATTTAATTATAGCCTTTGACAGCATTAAAAAATAAAACATTGATTTCCGCCCCCCCCCTTGTTTTGGAAGGGGTTGGAGGGTGAAGTGGAATTTTGGAGCAAGTTCAATCAGTGAAGTCTTTCAGCAGTGAGCCTTTTCCTATATGCTTTTAAGGCTTCTCATATAATACTCCCTCTTAGAGGAGGAGGAAAGGATGGCTTGAAATTCTGTTAAATTCTGCATGGAAGCTAGTGGAAGGGGCCAAAAAGAAAAGGCACAGACTTCTTTGCTTTATGGCCTTTAACACTGTAAAAAAATGACAACAATATCATATACTATGTTTATAGGGTCGGTATTTTACAAAGCACTTTGTCTCACCTTATCTCATCTGATAGGGAAGGAACATCAGGTCTAAAAGTAAATGTCTCAAAATGTTTATTTGTTTCTCATAAGAGTTTAAAAACTATTATATAATTTGCAGTTATTAAAAAACCTAGCTTATAGGTCACTTGTCCCAAAGTATACATTCCCTGGAAATAAGAAATACCCCCATGACAGTTTTTTTTTTCCTGTCTTCAAAAAACTTAAAATTCTAACAAATAATGACTTACCTTAAAGACTATTTTATATCCAAGAAACTGAAGCAGATGCTTTGTAGGGAAATTTGTAGAAAACTGTAAGCCCCATAGTGGGAACTGGAAATCTTACTTTACTTCATTTATTCATTAGCTGCACATGAAGAACTTAATGCTTACTAAGCACTGTGTCACCAAGGCTTGAGACCCAGTTTTTGCTACCGGGGTCTTAGGAACTAGCATGGAGAGACCGATAGACATCTGTGATGGTGTTATTTTGAAATGTTTCATTACTGTTATATGTTGTGCATTATAAGGAAAAATTGTGAAAAACCTTTAAATGGGCAAATATCATGTGTTGTGTATCCACCTGCTATAAAATGTGCTGTTATTATAGCATAGTCAATTTATTTAGAATCTGACAGTTTGCTCTTTAGAACTTCAGGATTTTCCATCCATCCATCCATCCATCCATCCATTTAATTAACAAATATTTATTCAGTGACTTCCATGTACTAAGTACTGTTCTGGGCCCTCATGATACAAGTCGTGAATAAAATAGAAAAAGCCCTGCTCCTGTGGTGCTCACATTCTGATGGCTAAGGCCTTAAAAGAAAATGCCTATGTAAAATATATAAAAGATTAGATAGTGATGTGTGTAAAGGAGAAAGAAACTACAAAGAATGAGGTTAGGAAGTGTGTGTGTGTGTGTGTGTGTGTGTGTGTGTGTGTGTGTGTGTGTGTGTAGGTGGAGAGTGGTGGTTGAGATGCTTTGATAAGGTGGCTACAGAAGGCCTCAGCTAGAAGGTGACATTTAACTACCTTCAGGTTTAGACTGCTTCTGGATCCCTCTTCTATTTGTCACTTCTGCACGTGGAACATATTCCTTCAGAGGTGGCTATTCTCTGGGTACCCATTTCATCAGATAGGTGCTCAGAGTTCTGCAGGAAATGACTTTAACATCTTTCAGAAAGGTTCTGCTATCTCAGAATTCTTGTTGCCTTTTGAAACGTTGTTTTGACACCTTGCAAAGGGTACTACTCATCTTTTAGTAAAACTTGATCTCTGTAGCTGGACCTCAACCTCAACTTTTTTTTTTTTTTTTCCTTGAGCTAAAAAAACCTGCCAATCTCAAAGCCTCAGAGCCTTGGAGCGGGGAGCAATTTGAACTCAGCTTTGAGGGTAAACTGCTCTTTTGTTTTAAGAAAATCTCTTGACTAAGGCTTTTAGATATGCAAATGAAAGGCTTCTTTCAAAAGTTGTTCTTTTTTCTCCCCTGTTAGTGTCTGGGAAGGCCTAAAGGTGGTGCAGTAACTGGAAGCAGATGTTTCAGAGGGAGATGGTGAGAGTTCTGTATAGTCATAAAAATCAAGAGTATCCTTCATGTTTTCTTTAGAGAATTTTTTCTCCTCTACATGTAGACCCCTTAGTCTCTGAAAATTATTTTTTCTTGTGAGGATTGAGTGTATATCCTCATTCATGCTTTGTCCAAATGCTTTGTCCAAGCATTTGCCAAAGATTAGAGGGAAGATACAATTATAGGAGAAAGGATGCAAATGGACACCACAAACTGGGGGAGGGGGACCCTAAAAATGAGTTGACTGAAGTTGTTGAAGCTTATTATTATGGACTGTTCTGTTGAAGCCCCACAAAGGATGTTATTAAAAATTGAATAGCTTTAGACTTTAGAAAATGTGCAATTATTGAACAGTAGTGCATTGTTCTGTTACAACTCTTAGGGCATATTGGTTGGAGACCTTATATCCCTTATAATTTACTGTGGGACGAAGCCAGTTCTAGGGCAGAGAAATAAAAATTCTTGGAGGCAAATTTTAGGTTCCTGCTCTCTCTGAGTCAAGCAACAGTTTTGTTTGGACTCTGGGGTATAAACAGAGTTCCTAAACCTCCCATGTGGCGGCAGGGGTGAACTGGCCCCTGTTACCTGGAGGAGTTAACGGAAACTAGGCAAGAGATTCTGAACCTGAGTTTGTGTTTTTAGGTTCTAAGAAGAGTGGGCACTGCTGGTAGCAGTTTAAGCCACTGTTTGTTTGGTTTGTCCCTTAGTTATTCTAAGTCTCTGTTAAATATGTTGGTCTGGTTTTGAGCTGTGGAGAACTGTGCTTAGGAAGGAGGGACAGAAGTATCATAGTCACAGTGGGGGACAGATATGTCCCGCAGAGCAGCCTTCTCATTGAGGAATTGGCACCTATGGTTGAACCAGACGTGGTGAGGATTTAATTTCTGAAACTGAGACTTGTGGGAGCATGAGCTTTTATTACTTGACATTGAAAAACGTGACCTGCTTCTGGTGTGCTAGGTTTGTGAGGTCTATGACATATTTACTTATTCACCAAACATTTATTGACCTCCTGATGTGTGCCAGGTACTGTTTATGTGTTTGAGATACACCCATGAACAAAGCAGGCACAGTGGCTCACCTCATGAGACAGTAAATAAGTAAATTATGTAGTATGTTGGAAGGTGATAAATGCTATGAGGAAAAGGTAGAGCAGGTGAGGTAAGGGGGAGGTAAAGGGAATCAGGAATACAGGGGTGAGGAGTTGTTCACTGCTTTAGTTTAAATAGGGTAATCAGGGTTGGCCTTGTTGAGAAGGGGACACCTGAGAAGAAACTTGAAGGGGGTGAGGGAATCTGCCATGTAATTATCTAGAAGTGTGTTCCATGCAGAGACAATAGCCAGTGCAAAGGCCCTGAGGTCAGCATGGTAGGCTAAATAATGCACCCCCCAAATATGTTCATGTCACAATGCCCCAAGTCTGTGAATGTTACCTTATATGGCAAAAGGGACTTTGCAGATGTGATTAAGGATCATGAAATGGGGAACTTATCTGGATTATTAAAATGGACCCAGTGTAATCACAACTCTTCTTACAAGAAGCACACTGAGGAGTCAGAGTCAGAGGTGAAGTAATGAGGGGAGCAGAGGTTGGAGTGATGCAATTTAAAGTTGGAGGAAGGGGCCATGAGCCAAGAAACACAAGTGACCACTTAGAAGCTGAAAAAGATAAGGAAATGGACTTTTCCCTCAGAGCTTCCAGAAGGAACCAGTACTACTGACAACTTGGCTTTAGCCCAGTGAAACTGATTTCACACTTTTGACCTCTAGACTGTAAGAGAATGAATTTGTGTTGTTTTAAGCCACTACATTTGTGGTAATTCGTTACAGTGGCAAAGGAGATTAATGCAGTGTGAGTGTGCCAGTGATTGTTCAAGCAACAGAAAGGGCAGTGTGACTGGAGAGAGAGAATGGTAGTAGGAAAGGCTAGAGAGATAACGGGGTGGGGCAGCTCTCATGAGTTTAACTGAGGTTTTGTTCAGAGGGGTGAAGTGATCTGTCTTTTACAATAGACTCGTGTGTGTGTGTGTGTGTGTGTGTGTGTGTGTTGGAAGGAGGTTAGGGGAGCCTAAGGTGATAGAAGGAGACCAGTTTAGTAGCCTAGTTCAGTAGTCAAGCAGAGAGATGACGGTGGGTCAGATCAGGGAAGTAGCAGTGGAAGTGGTGAGATTTGCTTTAAAGATAATTCCAACAATACGTCCTGACAGATTGGGTGTTGGATATGAGAGAGAGAGAAGGGTCAAGGATGGCTCCAAGATACTTGGCCTGAGCAATTGGAAGGATAGAATTGCCAGTCGACTATGCGGAGGAAGCCACAGGTAGAACGTGGATCTAAAGTTTGAGTCTGGATTAGACACCCAAGTGGAAATATTGAATGGGCACTAAAATATACAGGTTTGGAGTTCCGAGGATGTTCTGGGATGGAAATACAAATTTGGGAGTTGTTGGCAATATAAATGCTATTTAAGTGATGAGATTGGATGAGATCGCTGATGGGGTCATGGCAGGCAGGGAAGAGAAGTATTAAGACCTGGAGCACACCGATGTTCAAAGGTCTGGGAGAAGAGGGACCACAGATGAAAACGAAGAAGAAACACGAGTGAGATAGGAGGAAAAGAAAACATTTTCTTGTCCAAGTGACAATAAACCCTTGTATTTAAAAAAATACACACTACTCCAGAACCCAAGGAGAGAGGGGACATTTGGGGGACACATCTCCACGAGTCTTTTGTTTTTGTACATTTTGTGAGCAGAGGCACTGACAGTCTTTATTCCAGGCTGTGTTTATAAAGATATTTGTGGAGTGAACAGCTTTGGAAGATACGGTGTCTCCCTCTGGAGCAGAGAACAGTTTTATTTACTGTCCAGTATAACAGGGATAATGCCTCCTCCTTCCAGAGCTAAGTTCAGGCCAGTTTGCTTACTCTCATTATGAAAGGTTGGGGATTCCTATGCTTAAGTTTCCTCAACTATGACACAAACCCATCTAGGCCCCCTCTGCCCAGCCCTCAAGGGACTTGGGATAGAAGGAAACTGACACATATAAGAAGCTCATACTTCCTGCTGTGCTGTGACTAACAGGTTCTTCTTCTCTGACCCAGGAATCTCCAGTCTTCTGCCAGCATGAAACTGTAGCAGTTGCAACTAGGCTAAAACCTCAGGCCATTCACAGTTTGGGACAGTCACAATTCTTCCATTATCTGGATGTACTGATAATTATCCTGCCACACACGAAGATAACAAAACGCTAAAATGTTTGTATATTAACAATTTTCGAGGATAACCTTTCTCATTTGATCACATACCTTACCACCTTCTAAAAGAGGTTCTGAAATAATCTTTGACTTTTGGGGGGTTGGTGTATGGTCCGGCCCTGAAGGCCTACTGAGTTCGGTAGGGTTGTCTGTGTCTACACCTGTGATTCTCAAACTTACCTTTAGGAAAGAATCACCCGAAACGCTTGTGAACATTGCACTTTCCCACACCACCAAAGATGCTAATACGGGGCTTAGGTCCTTACCGGTTTAATAGCTCCCCAGGTGATTCTAATGTAAGTGCTTCATTACTTTGAGAAACTCGTGAAATCGCTCTGGATTAGCTAGGGTTTCACCTCTTTTGACGGCATGTTATAATTGTGTACCTTTTTCCCTTGCTGTCATTGCAAATTGTTGTTAACAGTGTAACGGCTTCTAGCGGCTTCTCACTCCTGCTTCATATTTTCTGTGCCCTAAGGAACGTGATAACCAAATTTGTTAGCATTGTGTATAAATGAATTAAAACAATCTTTAAGTGAGGGACAGAGGCATTCTCCTGGTGCAACATGTGTGGTCTTTGGTGCAGAGCTTTTGTAACTGGATTCAAACTGTTTAGAGTTTTTTTTTATTTTACTTTCTTTGATGATCAGAACTGTGTTTTAGAGAGTCAGTGTTGCCATGTATGTGCTCTCTGGATAATTTAATATGCTGATTCCAGTCCTTTCCCCAGAAGAATATGAAGTAGCTTTTGCAACGTTAATACAAACATAATAAAATAGAAAATCAGAACTATGGAAAAATGGAGAATGCAAAATGATGCCATATGGATTAACTTATTACCCTATTGAGCTTCATACTTACTTGTGAGATTCCTGACAGTGCAAAAGGGGAAATAAGATAAACTACCTGTTTCTTCTTATTTAAAAGCAAAAAGCACAGGTCTTAGAAAAGATACAGTTTTTCCTGGTAGCATTTTCTAGAATAAATTTTGTCCAAGGGCTTTTCTTTTCTTTTTTTTTTTTTTGCGGTAGGCGGGCCTCTCACTGCTGTGGCCTCTCCCGTTGCGGAGCACAGGCTCCGGACGCGCAGGCTCAGCGGCCACGGCTCACGGGCCCAGCTGCTCTGCGGCATGTGGGATCTTCCCGGACCAGGGCACGAACCCGTGTCCCCTGCTTCGGCAGGCAGACACTCAACCACTGCGCCACCAGGGAAGCCCTAAGGGCTTTTCTTTATAGGAGACATTGAATGATAGGTTCGATTATCTACCCAATTATTTTTTTAAACAACAAATGTAAAGGCAAATTTCTTTTGAATGTTTCTTATTACAACATTGCATAGAAGCTTAAGGCATCATTAAAGCATATTTCAATCAAAGCAATGCTGGGAGGTGCAGAACTCCTGTGGTCAAAATATGTATCATTTTGGTAATGTAATAAAGTAAGGCATAACTAAGTTTAATTTTTCAGGAATAAATGCTTGCAGAGAAAATGTTCATATTCATCTTCTGGAATGAATGGCTGGTGTGATATCTCTCAATGAGATAATTTAACCCTGATTTATAATGTACCTACCTCTCTGACCCACCCATTTAGTTTATACATCCCACATTGTGCTGCCTTACTTATCTAAAGGTCTGTAAATACTGTACATGGATCCTGTCTTGTTGTGGCTTTTGTTTTCTAGATTGTTGTTCTGCTCACCACATGGATTAAAAGCTGCCTACTTTTAACTCAAGCCTGAAAACTTTAGGGTACTCTTGCACTATGATAATTTGTGCTTGTGCTGTATGTTTTGAACACGTCATTCACCACGCGGTTCTGTGAGACACCACATAAAACTTCCCACCTTGACTCTAAGACATTATGTTAGCCAACTGTGACTAAAAAGGTGTTTAGATACTAGCTGTCAGCATGGTTTGAAACTCCCAGGGAAAGATGGAAATTGCAGTAACAGCAAAAAATCCAACATGCCTCTAAACACAATGCTAAAGAAACAACAGTTGTCAATATCAGTCAGAACAGAACAATTTTAGACAGGGAAGTACCAGTGAATAGAAATTTGCAGTAAACTCAAAAAAATGTAGGCATTTGTCTTTTAAGTATCCTGTTTAAGTTGGAAATAACACAACTGGTTACACAGAGCTTTATGATGTGTTACATCAAGATAAAATTTCTGGGGTGGGTAGAGCTAAACCCTCTGTACATAGTAAACATTTTGTTCTTGTTGTTAAGTGCAGTTTTCTTTGTACTTCCTATGGTTCTCTCAATTCGCACCAGTCAACTTCCTTCATAGGATATGGAGGCTTTTCTCCAGCTAGAATTATACTTGTGTTTTTAATTGGAGGGCCAGCATAAAATATCTAGCATTTCTACTTGAGCAAGGTTTTGATGTTATCTTGAGATGCTTTTTACCATTCACCAGCAAGAAGCATAGCAACCAAGATAATTATATAAACACTTTATGTAAAAATATTCTCTCTAAATCTGTGTAATTATATAATAATATAATATAGTAAGCTATATATTCAGGCTACCTCTCAGAAAGAGATTGCAAAGCTCGTATATAGACGTGCTCTGGAATATACAGGAATCTGCAGACAAGGAGGGATTTTAAAATTGGAAGCAAGGTTGAAAACAGTTTACGATTCCAGGTTTCACAATTGGTGCCTTGAATATTAAAATGTTATAGCAATACAAAAATTATTTTCTACTTCTCAGGAGAATTTTTATCTACTCCCCTATAATGATAATCTGAGTCAAATGGTTCAGCATTCTTGTCGTAAATTCTTACCCTCCGTATGAGTAGGTTAGATATTTTCCAGAACGCTCGACTGGGCATTGAAGAACCTTTCAGGGCTGTCATGGTGGGCAAAAGGGGGACCTACAGTGGTGATGAGCTTGGATTCCAGTAGCTAAACACATCCTCCCCTAGAAGAGTCCCTGCTACTTCTTGCAAGCCAGAACATTTGGGAAAGAGCCTCGGTAGGCCAGAGAAAGCAGAGGATCAAAGTAATTAATAAGATCAACAAAACGGTTTTTAGGCGACTATGACTGAGTGATAAAAAGCAATACAACAGGTAAAAAGCAATCTTCTTTTATCGCTTCAGTTTTGGGGATTTATTGATCCTGTCATTAGGTTTGTGGTTCATGAACTAAGAAAAGAATGAAACTGGAAAAAAAAAAAAAGCTCTTACTATTTACATAGGAGACTAAAGTAGGAAGAGCAATGACTCAACTTGATTCTCCTTCCTTTGACAGCTTGGTGTTAACGTTCTTTTTCCCTGTTGTTTTTGCATGAAAGTAGTAAATAAGGGCTCATTAAAGCCAAACTGTATTTTAAAATAAGTAAAGCTACTACTTATGAAGCATTACTATATCTTTTTAATGGGAGCAACATCACAAACTGTCTTGAAGTTCCACTTGACCAAAATTTTCTATGTAACCTTGATATGCTTTGCATCATTCATAAAAAATAAGAAAAATATTTAAAAAATACTATATGAAAGTAAAGTACTAAGCAAAAGTGTTCATTCTACTCTGTATTCTATTAGCAATCATTGTAGGGTTGGCATTATACCATATGTTCTGTTCCAACTTTACAGGTTAACAAAATTGAGGGTAAGTGGGTTTAGGGAATTCACTCAAGGTTATGTAGTTATTAAGTATATTGAGGGGATTATACCCAGGCGTGTCTAAATAGGAAATTTAAACTCAAGTTTACCTAATTCCAAGGCTGGCATTCTTTCCATGAATTTCCTAAATAATGAGCTCACACAACTTTAGCTTCATTGATTATATTGGAATTAGCTAAGCTGAATGACTTTTACTACAGAACACTTATAAAAAGAAAAGTAGTCAAAGAGACTTGCTTCATCAGAGGTGTTCAGAAGAAAACAGATTTACTCCATGGAAAAATTCAAAGGGTTCAGAAGTTCAAAGACCCATAGGAAGGAGGCTTTCCTTCAAAAGTAAGGATTTAAGTTTAGGACAAATGTTGCTGTAGGGAAGTGTGGCCTAAATCTACCTTATTAGAAGGCTCACTTGTGACGCTTGGTAAAAAATATAGATTCTTAGCCTTCCCCCTTAGAGAATCTGATTCAGCAAGGTTTATGTGGGACCCAGCAATCTGTATTTTAACAAGGACTCCTCCTCCCAAGAGTTTAGTTTAGTCTATGATCAGGCAAGTTTAGAAAACATTGCTTAAAAAGGATGGATCAGTATTCTCAACTCCCAGAATCTAACAGAGACATGTATTTTAAATAGATGTTAGAAAAAGAGTTTAACAACAACAAAAAAATCATCAAGGAGAGTTTGTTTAAAGGTAGGTGTAAATACCAGACTGTGTGAGAAAAAATAAATCGGAGTAAATGGAGTTCAAGTAAAATAAAGGATAGTACACATATTATTCAGGACTTTTTCAGATGCATGTGACCAGAGACCAGCTCACACTAGTTTAAGCAAAATAATTTGGGGGGTGGGATCTACTGGCTGACAAATACTGGAAAGATTCAAGGGCTTAAATAATGTGTGGATTCCACTTCCCTGACTGCTGCTTCATTCTCAGGGAAGGCAGTGATTGGCCAGCATGAGTCACCTGCCTGCCCAGGTGGTGGTGTTTTATGATAAGTGACTGGCAGTCACGTGCACCTCCTGGAGAGGAGAGGCAGGATTCTTCAAAGAAAAGAGTGGTGATATAAGAAAAGGGCATGGGGAGAGAGATCTAGAGCTGGGGAGAAAGTGATTTAGGTCGGTCACTACTGTACTGTCACACACTGTCATTATTACTTTCCTGTTATTTTGTGCCATATTTAAGACTTTGCATAAATTGTAAGATTAATTGCTTAAAATATTACAGATAAAGTTAAGTATTGTAAAATACTTAATACATTAAAAATGTAGGAGGGTGGAGTCAAGTTGGTGTACTAGGAGGATGTGGAATTTGCGTCTCCACACAACTCCCTCCTGCCACGCAGAACCCAAGCCCTGCCCCTACACCCCCACCCAGGGCCCTACCTCTACACTAGGAGACCCAGGACCTTTCCTGCGAGCTCTGAAACTCACCCAGGGCCTTCCCTGCAAGCTCTGGAACTCCACACTCCAGAGGCCCTCATTTGGACGTGCTGCCTCTCCCCTTCCATGCAGGTCCTAAGAAGAGGCCACACCCCAAGCTTGAACGTCCCCCTAACTAGGCCCCACCCCCAAGCCCTTTTCTGGCTGCTGGGTCCTGAGCCTAGGCCCCGCCCATGCTCAAATGTCACCTCCCACCTGCCAAAATCCCACCTCACCCTAAACCCTGCCCTTGCCTAAGTTCCACCCCTGCCTAAACTCCGCCTCCATAGCCAAGGCCTTTTTTTTCTCCTTTTTACCTCTTTTAGATTGGGGTTCTGTTTTACCTTGTTGATTCATTGTTATTGATTCATTTATATTTTCATTTTTTCTAATAAATCTTTTATTTTTCTAACTTTATTTTATTCTTTGTTATTGTTCTGCTCCTTTTGGCTTGTTCCCCCTCCCCTTTATTTTCTTTCTTCTGTTAGGGTTTCATTTTAACTAGCTGCAGTTGTTTCAATTATATTTTTATTTTTCCTAATATATTTTTTGTCTTTTTAATTTAATTTTATTTTTTATTCTTTGTTGTCATAGTGCTCCTTTTTTTTTTTTCTTTTGCCTCACCACACGTCTTGCGTTCCCAGGCTGGAGGTCGGGTCCAAGCTCCTGTGGTGGGAGCTCTGAGTCCAAACCACTGGACTAACACAGAACCTCAGACCCCAGGGAATCTTAATCAGAGTGAGGCCTCCTGGAGGTCCTCATGTTGGCACCAGAACCAGGCTCTAACCAACTGCCTGCAAACTCCAGTGCTGGACACCTCAGGATAAACAACCAGTAAGACAGGAATACAGCCCCACCCACCAAAAAACAACAACAACAACAACAAAAATGTTACAGGTGAAGGAGCAAGGTAAAAACCTACAAGAGCAAATAAATGAAGACGAAATAGGCGAGCCACCTGAAAAAGAATTCAGAGTAATGATAGTAAAGATGATCCAAAATCTCGGAAACAGAATGGAGAAAATACAGTAAACATTTAGCAAGGATCTAGAAGAACTAAAGAGCAAACAAACAGTGATGAACAACACAATAACTGAAATTAAAAATACTCTAGAAGGAATCAATAGCAGAATAACTGAGGCAGAAGAACAGATAAATGAACTGGAAGATAAAATGGTGGAAATAACTGACAGGAAACAGAATAAAGAAAAAAGAATGAGAAGAATTGAGGACAGTCTCAGAGACCTCTGGGACAACATTAAAAACACCAATATTTGGATTATAGGCACCCAAGAAGAAGAAGAGAAAAAGAAAGGGTCTGAGAAAATCTTTGAAGACATTATACTTGAAAACTTCCCTAACATGGGAAAGGAAATAATCAAGTCCAAGAAGCACAGAGAGTCCCATATAGGATAAACCCAAAGACAAACATGCCAAGACACATATTAATCAAACTATCAAAAATTAAATAACAATAAAAAATATTAAAAGCAGCAAGGGAAAAGCAACAAATTACATACAGGGGAATCCGCATAAGGTTAACAGCTGATCTTTCAGCAGAAACTCTGCAAGCCAGAAGGGAGTGGCAGGACATATTTAAAATGATGAAAGGGAAAAACCTACAACCAAGATTACTTTACAGCAAGGATCTCGTTCAGATTCAATGGAGAAATCAAAAGCTTTAGAGACAAGCAAACACTACAAGAATTCAGTACCACCAAACCAGCTTTACAACAAATGCTAAAGCAACTTCTCTAAGTGGGAAACACAAGAGAAGAAGAAGACCCACAAAAACAAACCCAGATCAATTAAGAAAATGGTAATAGGAACATACATATCAATAATCACCTTGAATGTAAATGGATTAAATGCTCCAACGCAAAGACACAGACTGGCTGAATGGATACAAGACAAGACTCTTATATATTCTGTCTACAAGAAATCCACTTCAGACCTAGAGACACATACAGACTGAAAGTGAGGGGATGGAAAAAGATAATCCATGCAAATGGAAATCACAAGAAAGCTGGAGTAGCAATACTCATATCAGATAAAATAGACTTTAAAATAAAGATAGTTATAAGAGATAAGGAAGGACACTACATAATGATCAAGGGATCAATCCAAGAAGAAAACATAACAATTATAAATATTCATGCACCCAACATAGGAGCACCTCAATACATAAGGCAAGTGCTAACAGCCATAAAAGGAGAAATCGACAGCAACACAGTAATAGTGGGGGACTTTAACACCTCATGTACACCAATAGACAGCTCATCCAGACAGAAAATAAATAAGGAAACACAAGCTTTAATGACACAAGAGACCAGATAGACTTAATTGATATTTTTAGGACACTCCACCCAAAAGCAGAAGAATACACTTTCTTCTCAAGTGCACATGCAACGTTCTCCAGAATAGATCACATCTTGGGTCACAAATCAAGCCTTGGAAAATTTAAGAAAATTGAAATTATATCAAGCATCTTTTCTGACCATAAAGCTATGAGATTAGAAATGAATTACAGGAAAAAAAAACAGTAAAAAACACAAATACATGGAGGCTAAACAGTGTGTTGCTAAATAACCAAGAGATCACTGAAGAAATCAAAGAGGAAATCAAAAAGTACCTAGAAACAAATGACAATGAAACACGATGATCCAAAACCTATGGGATTCAGCAAACACAGTTCTAAGAGGGAATTTCATAGCAATTCAAGCTTACCTCAAGAAACAAGAAAATTCTCAAGTAAACAATGTAACCTTACACCTAAAGCAACTAGAAAAATTAGTAGAAGGAAAGAAATCATAAAGATGAGAGCAGAAATAAATGAAATAGAGACAAAGAAAACAAAAGCAAAGATCAATAAAACTAAAAGCTGGTTCTTTGAGAAGATAAACAAAATTGATAAACCTTTAGCCAGACTCATCAAGAGAAAAAGAGAGAAGACTCAAATCAATAAAATTAGAAATGAAAAAGGAGAGATTACACCTGACACCGCAGAAATACAAAAGACCATGAGAGATTACTACAAGCAACTATATGCCAATAAAATGGAAAACCTGGAAGAAATGGACAAAATCCTGAAAAAGTAGAACCTTCCAAGATTGAACCAGGAAGAATTAGAAAAAATAAACAGAGCAATCACAGGTAATGAAATTGAAACTATAATTAAATATCTTCCAACAAACAAAAGTCCATGACCAGATGGCTTCATAGGCGAATTCTATCAAACATTTAGAGAAGAGCTAACACCCATCCTTCTCAAACTCTTACAAAATATAAAAGAGGGTGGAACAATCCCAAACTCATTTTATGAGGCCACCATCACCCTGATACCAAAACCAGACAAAGATACTACAAAAAAAGAAAATTACAGACCAGTATCACTGATGAATATAGGTGCAAAAATCCTCAACAAAATACTAGCAAACAGAATCCAACAACACATTAAAAGGGTCATAAACCATGATCAAGTGGGATTTATCCTAGGGATGCAAGGATTCTTCAATATATGCAAAACAATCAGTGTGATACACCATATTAACAAATTAAAGAATAAAAACCATATGATCATCTCAATAGATGCAGAAAAAGCTTTTGACAAAATTCAACACCCATTTATGATAAAAGCTCTACAGAAAGTGGGCATAGAGGGAAGCTACCTCAACATAATAAAAGCCATATATGACAAACCCACAGCAAACATCACTGTCAATGGTGAAAAACTGAAAGCATTTCCTCTAAGATCAGGAATGAGACAAGGATGTCCACTCTCGTCACAATTATTCAACATAGTTTTGGAAGTCTTAGCCACAGCAATCAGAGAAGAAAAAGAAATAAAAGGAATACAAACTGGAAAATAAGAAGTAAAACTGTCACTGTTTGCAGATGACATACTATACATAGAAAGTCCTAAAGATACCACCAGAAAACTACTAGAACTAATCAATGAATTCAGTAAGGTTGCAGGATACAAAATTAATGCACAGAAATCTCTTGCATTCCTATATACTAACAGCAAAAGATCAGAAAGAGAAATTAAGGAGACAATCCCATTTATCATTGCAACAAAAAGAATAGAATACCTAGGAATAAATCTACCTAGGGAGGCAAAAGACCTGTACTCAGAAAGCTTTAAGACACTGATGAAAGAAATCGAAGACGATACCAACAGATGGAGAGATATACCATGTTCTTGGATTGGAAGAATCAACATTGTGAAAATGACTATAATACCCAAAGCTATCTACAACTTCAATGCAATCCCTATCAAACTACCAATAACATTTTTCACAGAACTAGAGCAAAAAGTTTCACTATTTGTATGGAAACACAAAAGATCCCGAATAGCCAAAGCAATCTTGAGAAAGAAAAACGGAGCTGGAGGAATGAGGCTCCCTGACTTCAGACTATACTACAAAGCTACAGTAATCAAGACAGTATGGTACTGACACAAAAACAGAAATATAGATCAATGAAACAGGATAGAAAGCCCAGAGATAAACCCACGCACATATGGTCACCATATCTGTGACAAAGGAGGCAAGAATATACAATGGAGAAAAGACAGCCTCTTCGATAAGTGGTGCTGGAAAAACTGGACAGCTACATGTAAAAGGATGATAGTAGAACACACCCTAACACCATACACAAAAACAAATGGATTAAAGATCTAAATGTAAGGCCAGACACTCTAAAACTCTTAGAGGAAAACATAAGCAGAATATGCTATGACATAAATCACAGCAAGATCCTTTTTGACCCACCTCCTAGAGTAAGTGAAATGAAAACAAAAATAAACAAATGGGACCTAATGAAACTTAAAAGCTTTTGCACAGCAAAGGAAACCATAAACAAGACGAAAAGACAACCCTCGGAATGGGAGAAAGTATTTGCAAACAAAGCAACGGACAAAGGATTAATTTCCAAAATATACAAGCAGCCCATGCAGCTCAATATCACAAAAACTAACAGCCCAATCCAAAAATGGGCAGAAGACCTAAATAGACATTTCTCCAAATAAGGCGTACAGATTGCCAACAAACACATGAAAGGATGCTCAACATCACTAATCATTAGAGAAATACAAATCAAAACCACAATGAGGTATCACCTCACACTGATCAGAATGGCCACGATCAAAAAATCTACAAACAATACATGGTGGAGAGCGTGTGGAGAAAAGGGAACCCTCTTGCACTGTTGGTGGGAATGTAACTTGATACAGCCCTATGGAGAACAGTATAGAGGTTCCTTAAAAGACTAAAAATAGGGCTTCCCTGGTGGTACAGTTGTTGAGAGTCCGCCTGCCGATGCAGGGGACACGGGTTCGTGCCCCGGTCTGGGAAGATCCCACATGCTGTGGAGTGGCTGGGCCCATGAGCCATGGCTGCTGAGCCTGCTCATCCGGAGCCTGTGTTCGGCAACGGGAGAGGCCACGGCAGTGAGAGGCCCACGTACAGCAAAAAAACAAACAACAAACAAACAAACAAAAAAACTAAAAATAGAACTACCATATGACCCAGCAGTCCCACTACTGGGCATATACCCTGGGAAAACCATAATTCAAAAAGAGACATGTACCAAAATGTTCATTGCAGCTCTGTTTACAATAACCAGGACATGGAAGCAACCTAAATGTCCATCAACAGATGAATGGATAAAGAAGATGTGGCGCATATATACAATGGGATATTACTCAGCCATAAAAAGGAACATTGAGTTATTTGTAGTAAGTGGATGGACCTAGAATCTGTCATACAGAGTGAAGTAAGTCAGAAAGAGAAAAACAAATACCGTATGCTAACACATATATATGGAATTTCAAAAAGTGGTGCTAATGAACCTCATGTCAAGGCAGGAATAAAGATGCAGATGTAGAGAACAGACTTGAGGGCATGCGGGAGGGGAGGGGAATCTGGGATGAAGTGATATACACTACCAAATGTAAAATGGATCACTCGTGGGAAGCTGCTGCATAGCACAGGGAGATCAGCTCGGTGCTTTGAGACGACCTAGAGGGACGGGATAGTGCGGGTGAGAGGGAGGCTCAAGAGGGAGAGGATATGGGGATATATGTATACATATAGCTGATTCACTTTGTTGTACAGTAGAAACTAACACAACATTGTAAAACATTTATACTCGAATAAAGATGTGAAAAAAAATTAAAAAAATAAAAATGTATACACAACCCTGGTGCGGCATTTTCCTGGAAATTTCCTGTACATTGACAGCTAAAAATCAAAGCTCAAATTGACCATGCTTCTCATTTTGCATTGCAATTGAACAGAAGAAGGACATGGCTTCCAGGGCAACTATAACAAGCCTCTTCTTTTTTTTTTTTAAATTGGAGTATAGTTGACTTACAGTATTATATTAGTTTCAGGTGTACAGTACAGTGATTTGACATTTTTATAGATTATGCACCATACAACGTTACTATATTATTGACTATATTCCCTATGCTGTACTTTACACCCTGTAACTTCGTTATTTTATATCTGGTAGTCTAACATGTCTCTTTAGGGCTTGCTCCACTCGCAAATAATGAGTACATCACTATTTCATTTCCTTTTACACCCAGTCCTTCCTTAAAGGACCTGTTTGAAGTGATAAGTCGTCTTTGGAAATTGATTTCTTTCCAAAATTAAAAGCATCAGTTTTGCTAGAGTTTTCCAGTGATGTTTCCAATAAAAATTTTGTGACTTTACTTCCTTGAGTATGTATTAACCTCCCTTCCAAAAAAAGCTTTATTATCAGTAGTTGCAATGATAGAGTGATTATATTTGAGTACCTTTCACTGAAAAGTTGTGGAGGTTTTAAAATATTTTTAGCAGACTAAAAAATATAGGTTATATTTGCAACTTTTAAAAGCAAAATGTCCTTTAAGATCAAAGACAAAAGAGACAGTGAAAGAGAAACCATTCATTGGTTGAACAAATCTTAAATATCTTAAATACAAAAGCCCACTGTGTGGCACATTATAGTAAATAGTTTGGGAATGTTGGTATGTGTTATTCGTTATCTAGGATAAGATAAGTGTTTCTAGAATATTAGTTCTCTAAGTCTCTCAGAAATCTGTTGCATAACAGCTTTTGCTCAGTAAAAATTGGAGATTCATGGTTGTTGCCATCACCAGAAACATGGGGTGGCAAAGCCGGCCGGTCTTTGGTACTTGCTCAGTTACCTTTTGGGATTCCTTCCTTGCCTCCTGTTCCTGTTCTTTCTGGTCAAGTTTCTGCACAGCTCATTCCCTGAGTGCTGTCCCTCTGGGGCTCCAAAGGGTCTCATTATTCGCTCCCTGTCTAGCTCTACTCTCACAGTGTGCTCTATTCCTGAATTACCCCTTCTACCAGTTATGATAAGTCTTAGTTGGTGTTAAGATGATATTATGGTTAGGAACACAGTAATACTTGAATCCTGCCAGGCTTTCCGGCACCCTTTTTCTCCAAGTTCCCAAGGGAGAATGCAAGCATTGCAAAGTAAAGGAAGAAAATGCTTTTCTCACTTATGCTAGGAGAGAACCTGGTGAGGGAGGGTGGACTTGGTGGCTGAAGCTGGAGGACCTCGGAGCTTTCCTCTCCTTCAACCTACACTCAAACCTTGAATCTTCCTGCTATATAATAAAAGGCCCGTTAACATACTCACCAGCTCCTAGAAGATGGAGCCAGAGAGACAGATGGCAAGAGAGATGGCAAGTGTCCCTACTCTCCCAGGAGGCTCTGGCCCTGCTGCCTTGTGGGACAGCAAATCCTTCAATGTGTCTTTAAGATTTGTCTCCCTTCCAAGAGCACAGTTTAGAGATGGTGAGCGTTTCCTAATAACCATGAATCGTTCTGTACTTGCTTTTTCCTTGCACTCTGCACAGACTGATATTAGTGGATTAGACCTCACTTCTGAAATGCTAGCTGTCGGCATTTGTGTGACCCTCTTAACTAAGGCACTGGGGTGACTACAGAGAGGATGCAGCTGAAAGGCAGGCAACTTGTTCCCCTCCTGCTACTTGCCACCACTTGACTTTAGGCAATTCGCTCAAGTTATCTGATCTGTAATCTAAGATATTACTACCTTTGATATTTTTCTGATGGAAAGATAAACTCTCGACATATCTGCCACCTCCCAAATCCTAAACGTCTTATTTAGGCTTTTAGGGAGCCCAGAGTGTGAGGGGTTTCTTTTTTCTTTTTCATTTATTTACTTAAAAGGGCGTGAAAATAAAGGTGGAAGCCTCATCTGCTTCTATGATGTCAGAACAAGTTACCCAAGAGGCTTGCTTGCATCGACGCCTCCAGGCCTCCTGGGAGAACAGATGCAAAGACCTCGGAGGCTGAAGGCAAGGCCTTGGGAACAGCAGGATGGAGAAGTTCTAAGGAGAAGGGACTCACTGTGGCCCCAGTGTCTGGCAGCAGTGCTTGCAGTGGCACGAGGCTGCAAAGAAGGGCACAGGTGCTCTGTGTCAGCCTCCAGTTCGTGGTTTGGCAGGAGCAGAATTTGAAAACCATGAAGGGTTTCTCAGGAGATAAAAGGCAAACAAATGAAGGGCAGTAGAATAAATACCTTCCCCATTGAAAGGTCACCTGACATAAAATTATAGAATATGTAAATCCATTTCTGAATACCTTCCTGATAACCTTGAGGACTTGCTGGGAGCATGGAGAGTTGAGAATCCCTGCTCATAAAAATCATGTAATATTTGGAGAAAAGAAGGTTGCAGAAGAAAAAATACGATCTGAGAATGAACTCTTCCCTAGAGAGATTCTCATTAGTTTCTGATGAGCAAGGCGTTGGTGGTAGAGCAGAGGGCATCCCTGTCTTTACTGATACACTGGACACATGTTCCCTGGGCCTCCCCACCTGTGCACACACATGGGCTCAGGCTGGCGGTCTTGTCTCTGGTTCTCTGGTTCTTGCCTTCACTGGGCCACAGCCAGCTCTCTGGTGCTCCTTAACTTCTCATCCACTTATTTCCGGCCATATCTGACATGTATCTCTTGTGCTTAAGAGCAATTCTGTTGGCTAAAGATGTTGCCAAATCTGCCATACAGCAAGTCCCCTACATATGAACGAGTTCTGTTCCGAGAGCACGTTCGTAAATCCAATTTGTTCCTAAGTCCACCAAAGTTAGCCTAGGTACCCAACTAACACAATCGACTGTATAGTACTGTACTGTAATAGGTTTATAATACTTTTCACACAAATAATACATACAAAACAGACACAAAAAATAAAACATTTTTAATCTTATAGTACAGTACCTTGAAAAGTACAGCAGTACAGTCCAACAGCTGGCATACAGGGGCTGGCATCGAGTGAACAGGCAGGAAGAGTTACTGACTGGAGGAGGGAGAGGAGGTGGGAGATGGTAGAGCTGAGGGATCGTCAGCAACAGGAGACGGAGGGCAGGCTGCACTTTCACTCACGCCTGATGCTGATGGCACAGGTTCTGGTTCCTCACTGGAACCAATTCTGTCTACCCTCTTGAAAAAAGGATCCAGTGCTGTCTGGGTAGTAGCTCTTTTTTCTCGTCACAGATGACACGGTAGCACTGGATTGCATTCTGAACGGCTGCTGCAACCTTCATGTACAGTTCTGTGTTCCGGTCCTGTGCCTCAAATACTAACAGTGCCTCCTCAAATAAAGAAAATCCCCTTGCCATTTCCTGTGTCTTGAATCTCTTCAGTCTTTCAGTTACTTCTTCTTCCTTTTGTCTCTCTTCATCCTTTCTGTGGGCCTCCAATTCCTGGCACTTCTTAGCAGCACCAGCTACATCACTGCTGCTTTTACGCTTGCTTCCAGACATCCTGGCTTGAAATAAAGATACTGTACTACTGTACTGTACTACTGTATTCTATACCATACTATACAGTAAAGTACACAACAGCACAATCGCTTACCAAGGATTCACACACATACGTGACAATGTACACCAGACACGTGAACTAGCTTTCGTGATTGGACATGAGAATGCGTGTTCGTATCTTTGAAAGTTCGCAACTTGAGGGCTCGTATATAGGGGACTTACTGTATTCTTCTTTCTCTCTCTGGTCCTTTTGCTCATTGTGATCACCCTGGGGGGTCACTGCTGTCTGGCTGCTGTGGCTAGAATCTGCGAGGGTGCTCCAAGCATGGTCAGTGAGGGGCACTCAGTGCTCCCAGAGGGCTACCTCTGAAGTCTTCAAACAGCAAGGTGAGAAGTGGAGGGAGGCTTCTGTCCCGTCCTCTAAGTCACACTGTTACTCACTGTTACATGTTACTTGGATACAAGTGCAGTGTAGGCTTCTACTGGGTGATTTGTAGAATCTCTCATTCAGCCTGGGGCCTATAGTCAGTCCCTATAAAATGGCTCATTGTGAGTCCCTGGGGCCAGGCCTGGGAATCCAACCAGCTACAGATGCTGTGTTCTTCTCTTTTCCCCATCTTCTCCCTCTCTGTATGTGTCTTTTCCCCACATGTAGATCAATTCTTGCAAATAGATGCTTGCTGACCACCTGCCCCCTTTTCTCATGTATATGCCTTGACCAGTAAAATTTTAGCATTTGGGACCCCTGCTATACTAACAATGTGTTTCGTTGCTATATTCATTCAACTATGCGGTCTATATTTAGAGTTGCCAGATAAAATACAGGATGCCCAGTTAAATTAAAATTTCAGATGAACCACAAATATTTTTAAAGTGTAAGTATGTTCCAAATCTTGCATGGGACATACTTATACTAAAAAGTATTTGTTGTTTATCTGAAATTCAAATTGAACTAGGTGTTCTGTATTTTAATTTGCTAGATCTGGCAACTCTAGTCTTTATTACCTTATTTTCATGATTATAAAATATTTAAGAAGCTTTTTATGATCATGATGGATGTTGATCCAGTTTTTTTTTTTTTTTTTTTCTGTAAGGTTTCCTTTAGCCAAAATCCCTCTACAAAAGAGTTTTAGAAACCCAAGCTCAAAATTTGGAGAGTTGGCTGTCATAATCAGTTTCTTACCCAAAGCTGAGAACCCTGCATTGGAAAGTAGAGATGGGGGAGATAGGCAGGGTAAGACTGGGAGGCCTGGCTTCAACAGAGAGAGAGTGGTCTGAGGAGCTTGGAGATCTTGGACATTTTTCAACAGAGGTTTGGGAACAGAGACCCCTGGGATATTACCCATGTTCTTGGTTATTGCTCAAAACAGGTGTGACCTGTATAAGAAGGATTTACCCAAAGTTAACGCTTAAGCAAACGAAACAGGAAACCTATGAGAAGAGCATCCAGGCAATTCTGATGTTAACAGTTCTATCTCCTGAGTTCTAATATTCTATGTTGAAAAATTCTGAACTAAGACTCTGTGGATTTATATAAAATGACAGAAAATACTTTTCCCATAGAGAGATATGAAAATAGAAATAGTGCCTTGAAAACTTTAGCCGTAGAAATACAGTCTCTATTGATCTGAATTGCTAATGCAAAAATATTATGCTTTTATTTTTAAATCTATATGCCTCTGCCTTAAATTTTTCATAAATATTGTAGCAGAATATTAACTTCCATTATTTATGAATCTGTTGAACTTTGCAAGGATTTGCTGACAGTTAAAAGATTACAATTTTAAGGATAGTTCGTTTTACATCATAAATAACCTAAAAGGTCATTCAGTATTCTACAATAACATCCAAAGAGTAGATACTGAGAGTATAAGAGTTGACAATTACTTATAAAACAATCCATTGATTTAAAAAATTTGGAAATTAAAAAAAGGGAGTTCAATCAGGGTTAATATGTATTGCAAAGTGGTTGTTTTTGTTTCTGTCTTTTCTGAAAGTCCTATTATTTTCCTATATTCAAGGTCGTTGTTTTTTGGTTTGTGGCATTAATTAGGGTACAGGCTAGGCTGCTCTAACAAATAGACTCAAAATTAAAGTGACTTAAACAAAATAGAGGTCTCTTTCATTCTCTCACACAGACACACACACACACACACACACAGACACACACACACACAGACACACACGCACACACACACAGGCCTAAATGTCCTGGACTGGCAGGCACTTTTCCTTTTCTCAACCTGTAGCCTCCATGTTTGGGTCCAAGCTGGCTGTTTCTCTCAACCAGTGGAAAGGAACAAAGGAACCAGGAGATTCATGTTCAAATGTGTTGAGAGCAAGACCCAGAAGTGACACACATTATTTTTGCTGACGTTCCACTGAACAGAACTTAATCAAATGGTCACACTAGTCACATGAAACACTGTGAAATATCTGGGGCCATCTCAAAGTGTTGTTTTCTGATTTATTTAACTAACAGGTGTTGACAAAATAAGCAATGAGTTTTTTTTAAGCAGAAACTCCTTTTTGTTTTAATGTCTTTTGCTTTCTAATAAAATAATCTTATCTTGATTAACTTTCACTTAAGGTAATAATAAAATTAATTCTTACTATGTAACATTATAAATAGTATCTGTTCATCTGGATATTTTTGCAGTAATTATGAACTCCATGTAGGATGGAGTTAGAAAAGTATAATTGTTAGAAAAGTATAATTGTCACCGTAAATGGAAAATAAGCTAATATCTAGGTTTAATCCTAGATGGGGGTTTACATGCTTATGTTTCTATTGGATTTATGATTTAATGTGGAACTTTCTGTTTTCAGAAGTCTGATACTGAAAGTAGTTTTCAAATATTATGCCAACTAAAGCATTTGTTTTGACTTTTTTTTCACATCTTTATTGGAGTATAAATGCTTTACAATGTTACGTTAGTTTCTGCTGTACAACAAAGTGAATCAGCTACATGTATACATTATATCCCCATATCCCCTCCCTCTTGCGTCTCCCTCCCACCTTCCCTATCCCACCCCTCTAGGTGGACACGAAGCACCAAGCTGATCTCCCTGTACTATGCAGCTGCTTCCCACTAGCTATCTATTTTACATTTGGTAGTGTATATATGTCCATGCTACTCTCTCACTTCATCCCAGCTTCCCTTACCCCCGTGCCTTCAAGTCCGTTCTCTACGTCTGCGTCTTTATTCCTGCCCTGCCACTAGGTTCATCAGTACTGTTTTTTTTTAGATTCTATATGTGTGCGTTAGCATACGGTATATGTTTTTCTTTCTGACTTACTTCACTCTGTATGACAGATTCTAGGTTCATCCACCTCACTACAAATAACTCAGTTTTGTTCCTTTTTATGGCTGAGAAGATGTGGCACATATATACAATGTTTTGACTTTTGAATCCAAAAACACTTTGAGAGACTTAATGGAAAAAACTTCTCTAATGAAACACTGTTTCCTTCTGTGCTGCTTAATTGTATAATTTGGTTTATATCATAGAAGTTCTGTTATTCTGTGACATGTAGGCTGAGCTGCTGAAAGTGTTGACTAATATGAAGGGTTCGTGATGCCTCTGGAAGCTTGGTGGCAAGGTGCCAATCAGGCCAGTGCACAGGGCCTGCCATCCCATTGGTTAGAGCCCAGAAGTTTCAGAGAATTATGAACAAGGGCTTAAACTGTACTGTTCCCTAGCCTCTTCGAAAATAAGACTCCCCCGGGGCCACTTATTCAATATTTAACTTTCCAGCCCCCTCGCCTAGAGGTTCTGATTCATTGGTTCAAGGTGGGGCTTGGGGCTCTGTGTGTTTAACAAGGACTCTAGGTGCTTCTTATCATCAGGGGAGTTTGAAAAACACTGCACAGTGAGAGACTTCATCCACTGTGCTAAAGGGCAAGGCAGCATCCTCCATTCCAAGTGCTAGACGGGGTGGCTGCCGATCACCGCCCAGTGGCTTCTTAACCTCTTGACTGCGCCACTGTCCACTGTGTGCACCTCGAGGGACACATCTTTGTTCTTTGACAGTGAGTCGAAAGATAGCATAAAATATTTTCTCTCTGGTTCCAGACTCACTACCTGATGGCAACTACTTTCGCCCAAGAGGAAATCGTTTCATGACTATGGACACTGCCCTAGCTGTCCTACCTTACACTCCAGTCCTGAAGCAGAATTGACAGTAGTTGACAGCAATCACTACCTCAGCGTTGTGGGTTCCGCACTCTATCAGCGATGGCTATTTTACTTTTTATAGTCCTTTCATCTCTAGATTCTTGGTATCAGAAAATTTTCCTTTTCTTTCTTTTTCACTCATGGGAGCAGGGAAAGTAATGGTCTGTGTATTGAAACTCTCTAAACTTTCTCTGGCTTTGAAGAGTTCAAGTTAAAGCCAGAGCCCATAATAGGATAAAAATAGTCAGGGCCTCTGACAAGCAGACATGTGGAGACTTTTTTTTTTGGAGACTTTATTAAACATCTGAACTGAAAATCTCTTCTTCTTCTAAGATTCTGAATCCTTGGTCACCCAAATGGGGCACTATTTAGAATCTGATTTTAAGCAGGGGTTTTTACACAAGTATTTCCACCTTTGCTCTCCAAGTTCCAGTGCATCTATGCTCCACAGAGTGGGGTGGCCATAGACTTCCTAGTTAATTCTAAGTGGAATTGTGCTACCATCCCATGACTAAAGAACCTTGAGTCAGTAGTGAGAAACTTTTTAAAAAGCAGCATCCTTTACTGCGGTCTGCAGTTGCCTTGAATAGTTAGTAGGCAAGAGCATTCTTTTCTGATGCAGGATGACAAGTGGCTCTGTAAGCACACCTCTATTCTCAGAATGTCTCCTTGAGGCAACCCAACTGGGGCAGTTTCTGTTCAGTGTGGGGTAAGTACCAATTTGATGAGATGGCCACTAAATTTTAGAAGGTGCAGAAAGAGTCATTTTGAAACCCTCTTACAGTCCTAAGCAGGCCCTTGTATATAGTAAAATGCTGGAAACACAAGTATGTTTTTACAAACTGCAAAATGAACATCCATAATACCCACCTTCTGGAGCTCTGGAAATTATCGTCATTCATGGTAATGGGGATGACGTCTTTTCTGGAGAAATAGTGGCTATTCAGTAAGTATGGAGCAGCAGTCTTCTTCTGTTTTCTTCTCCTCTCTGCCATTCCTTAAATGTGACTTTCTTCTCATTTCTATTGTAATTCAAAGGGAAAGGACTAATAGAATCATAGGATCTTATGGGCTTGAAAGAATCTTAATGGTTGTCTCGTTGTCCAACCATCTCTTTAATGCTGGAGAAACTTTTACATCCCACCAAGTTGCCCTGCTGGTATTTATCTTGCTCCAGGGAGCTGGAAGCAGCCTCCCAGTTCTTGCAGCAAATCATTCTCCTCGTGAATGACTCAGATTGTTCAAGAGCTTTTCCCCCAACTGAGCTGAAAACTGTTTCTGAGTTCTACCTATTTTCTGTCTTCCACATGGCCACTCTTTACATGTTCGCTGACACCATTCATAACCTCACGTGAGTCTTTTAATAATAATGATAGCTGCCATTTACAAATAGCCAGGCCCTGTGGTTAGTACTTTACAGGCATCATCTCACTTAACCATCACAGTAAACCTGCATGTCAGGTGCCACCATGCTCTTCATGTCACAGATAAAACCTTGAGGCTTAGAGATGTTAAGTGATTGGCGTAAAGTCACGGAGTTAAGAAGCCACAGAACTGAGACTTGAACATGACTGTATTGGAATTTGACTTCAGGTCAGCTTTATAGTGAATTTCCATTATTTGTTTAAGAAGCTCAAGTTGCTCTCTGCTATTGGTGGCCACAATTGGCCTAACAAATGTAATTGCTAGTCTGCACCTTACAGTATCCAGCTTGGATTTAGAAAAAAATGTCAATTTTTTGTTTTCTGTCTCCAGTCTCTCAGCCTTTCCCCCCTTTTCCTGGATTCTTAAAGATCACTGAACATGGTTTGAACTACTTCTAACAGGAACGAACTATGTCTACAGAGCAGGACATGTAAATTCCCACTCTGCCAGGCCTTTGGGCAGAGTTTCAGGGGTAGCCCACCACTGCTGCTCTATCTGCCCCTCCTTTCACAAAGCACAAAACATGTATGTTGCCCATCAGGGGAAGGGAGAAGGGTTGGCAAGATAGGAAAAAAGAATACATTTCCTTCTTGTTTTATCCTCTTGTTTGAATACATCCCCTTGTGGCCTAGAAACAAAGCAAGACTTACGAGATACTCTTGTTTTCTTTTTTTAATTTTTATTGGGGTATAATTGATTTACAAAGTTGTGTTAGTTTCAGGTGTACAGCACAGTGAATCTGTTATACAAATATATATATCCACTGTTTTTTAGATTCTTTTCCCATATAGGTCATTACAGAGCACTGGGTAGAGTTCCTTGTGCTATACAGTAGGTCCTTATTAGTTATCTATTTTATATATAGTAGTGTGTATGTGTCAATCCCCATCTGAGATACTCTGTTTTCTGAGCAAATTTTTGGTGTTTATAAAGCCACTGTTTGAGTATGTTACAACTCTGGGTTGAGTCAATCTAGACAGATCACCCCAGTCTTTTATCAGAGAAAACATAGTACCCACCTGACTACTGTTACATGAATGAAGAGATTTCCCAAGAACCTGGGAAACAGAAGAGACCCTAGAGGTAGGAAAAGAGGAAATATGTTTGGCCACAAAAGTTAAAAAGTCAAACACATAGTTACACACTACAATTACATCTTTAAAAAAGTGTGTGATCACCCATGTATCTGTAATTCCTCTTTGTCACATTTTCCTGGGAGTAATATATATTTTTAACATCTTTATTGGAGTATAGTTGTTTTACAATGGTGTGTTAGTTTCTGCTTTATAACAAAGTGAATCAGTTATACGTATACATATATCCCCATATCTCCTCCCTCTTGCGTCTCCCTCCCACCCTCCCTATCCCACCCCTCTAGGTGGACACAAAGCACCGAGCTGATCTCCCTGTGCTATGTGGCTGCTTCCCACTAGCTATCTATTTTACATTTGGTACTGTATATATGTCCATGCCACTCTCTCACTTCGCTGGGAGTAATGTTTTTAAGAGTGATATTAAGGGTAGTAATATTTCCCTGGTTCTTATCCACTCAGATCCACTCCTGGTGCAGCTCATGCACACTCAGATTCAGGTCCTCTCTGCTTTCATGCGTTGGGCAGTCCATTTCCCTAGTTGCTGCATTGGCTGCTCTCAGTAATGTCTGATGCAGAAGTCTTGCCTGCCCACCACGCTGGACAAGGTGCACTGGCCATTGCTATTAGCTGCCAGTGACTGGCATCCAGAGAGCTAATTGCTGCTCCAGGCTCCCAAAGTTGCTCTACCACCTCCAGGCAGGCCAACTGTTTGAGTCCTAGCCAAAACCACAGACTCAAGTTCGGAAACCTCCTTCCCCCACTGCAGAGCATTATTTCTTTTAAAAAGGCCTATTGAGATTTAGCCAACTCTCATTGCTGCAGTGGAGAACAGGCTAATTTGTATGTCGATTTTGACTCTCCCGTTGTTGTCATTTAATAATTTATCTACTTATTATCCTCACTTTCACCAATGAGTTAACACGGTCAGGAGCAGAAATTGGAAATCCAGTCAATTTTATTAGCAAATTTTTTGGAATGTTTTGTGAAGAAAAGTCCTGAAAATGTAGTGCTGGCTACAAAGAGATTTTAGGATTATTTGCGGGCTTTGCTTATCTACGCCCTTCCAATCATGCACTACCGTAGATAATTGGAAATGTGCCGTGTATGCGTTACCATGTCAGGACACAGCAAGATGACACAGTGTGAAATGGCAGATTTGGGTGATGATGGTAGCTTGGTCTAAAGCAGCGTGATAAAATTAGTTAGTGGAAAACAAATTTAAAAACAAAGAGATAATGTTACTGAACTAAACAGAATGCAAAATTAGTTTGGAAATATAACAGAAAAAAATCCATGTGTTTAATATTCAGTGTATGGACCCGTAAAAAGTCAATTAAAGGTTTAAAATTTCAGTGCTGATCCATATGTCACTGCATATTTCCTTAAGCCCTGGTACAGAAATGAATATTTCTAATAATAATCCTTTCCTCACGAGGTCCCTTAGGCCTACCGTGCTCACGAGTTAGAGCCTGTGGTGAAAAGAACTGATTGAAAAAGTATGATAGTCCTCCAGATCTGAGAGCTGCAACATGCGAGTGTGTCACAGCCAGTACAACTGGTATTATTTTCAGCTTCAAACAACTATGGGTTTTCTTCTACCATCGTTTGTTTGCAGCCTGCAAACAATAGTGACCTGTAATTTTATTCATTCATTTTTTTACCCCTCCCAAAGGGGAAAAACAAGAAGTTAAGTGCCATAGAGCTGACGTGATAAAGATGGCAAGGAGGTAAGAGTTCTAAATTCAGAAACTCTCTGCAGGAAACAGTGCTTCATTAAGAAGGTGCACACAAAATTATTTCAACTCTAATTTCAGATTCTGTCTGAAAAAATAAAAGAATTTGATTTTATTATCACTTGCCTTCTTCTCGGGTTGGAGAGCTGATGACTGACACAGTAGAGTCCAGGCAATGAAAGCAGAGTTTGAAGGCTCTGGCCCCTCTCCTGGGGATATGGCCAGGCAGGCTGGAACAGTCCCAAGAGCTGACACCCTTGAAAACTCACTTCTGCAGTCCCCTGCTCTGCCTCTCCTGGCTGTGTGCCAGGACAGAAAAGGCAGCAGGAGTGACTGAGCTATTACTTGATTTCTCAAAATTCAAATGTGACTGACCCCTGATTTCCAAGACGCACAGGCCCCTGTCTTTACTCTGGTTCTTTGCCTTCTCGGCTTGATAGGAGAAAGGAGAGGGGCAGAAATGCCACTTGAAGTCATCCCATGATACTGGAATGTGGAAAAGACAGAGAGAGGCTTCTGAACAGCAATGATGGAGTCATCTCTCAGGAAATCTGCAGCAATAATTATTTTAAAGAGGGGAAAAGGGTGGTGGGACTTAGAAAGAGACCAACGTGGCATTGTGAGGGATGGAAGAAGCCAGGTGAGGTCAGCTTCAGGGATTATGAAAGGATAGGTTTGGAAGGACAGGGAAGAGGCAACTTTATGATCTTTTTTTGGCAGATGAAGGAACTGAGATGCATGGCGGCTGTGACTTTAACAAGGTTTCAGAAAAGTAAGACTGCTTATGTATGGGTAGGTTTTGATGTTATGATAACAGGTTCCAGCACTTCTACAAACAGGTGTGAGTGCTGACAGGTGAGGAGGCCAGCACGTGTGTCAAGAGTCTTCGCAAGAGTCTCGATATACTTTTATTGGTTCTCCAATCAAGGCACTGTTCTGAGGCTAGATATTATCCAAACAATAAGCTGTATACTATTCTGAGCTTCACTTTCGGAACAGAGTAAAAGGAAGCTTTCCCAGCTTCAATTTCACTTTGCATTAGTGCACTACTGTAGATGCACGTGACACGCATACCTTGGAGAGCAAAAACCACCACCTCCCAAGGGGTAAGACAACCTTGCCATTCTGCATTTTCCTCCTCTCCTTCCCCAGGCGAGATTGAGAGTGGGGTGGAGGTAAAGGCATTAAGCATCCATCTTTTCAAAATGCCAGTTTTCTCTTGGTTCCATGATTCTTTGTATAATTGGAAGAGTTCCTAGAGCAAACCAAAGCCGCAGTGGTAACCCAGTCATCCCTGAATCGTATTAGTCAGGCCATTACAGCTGCCTGTCGTGCTGAGATTACAAACCTCCAGGGCACAGGCTAGGTCTTCTCTTCTGTTTTATATTACTTCAAACTCAGTATGGGCCCTTGAGAAACCACAAATATGTGATTTAGTATATGATTTAATATTTGATATGATTTAATATAGTATATGATTTAATGTGTCACCTCAACCACTATATATAAAAAATTGAGAAATTTAAGAAAAATCCTGCTTAACTCAGTAAGTGAATTTAAAATTGAAACACAAAAATAAAACACCCTATGAACCTCTCGTTTTAAATTAATGTGTCATTCTAGTAGACTACTGCTTAGCTCAGAATAAAAATGTGGCAGTAGGGCTTCCCTGGTGTCGCAGTGGTTGAGAGTCCGCCTGCCGATGCAGGGGACACGGGTTCGTGCCCCGGTCCGGGAAGATCCCACGTGCCGCGGAGCGGCTGGGCCCGTGAGCCACGGCCGCTGAGCCTGCGCGTCCGGAGCCTGTGCTCCGCAACGGGAGAGGCCGCGTCAGTGAAAGGCCCGCGTACCGCAAAAAAAAAAAAAAAAAAAAAAAAAAAAATGTGGCAATAGCTTCTAGACTTTGACCAACACCTATCATTTGACACCTGTGTCCAATTAGTTTTCAACACCTGTAGCTTCCTACACAGTACTGCTGGTATCTACTCCGTCTTATCTATATGGGATGATGAACGTTCACTAAACTTACTGTCATTATTTCATGAGGTATGGAAGTCAAATCATTATGTTGTATGCCTTAAACCTTTACCGTGCCATATGTCAGTTATCTCAATAAAACTGGAAAAAAATAAGCACTCATAATTACCTAGTTCTAGAATTCTAGTGTCTGGCAGGTGCAGGCATTCATAACATCATTTAAAATTACACAGTAATTTAAAAGTTTTAATATTATATTGAATAGAACTGACAACTGCCTGTATCATTCATCCATTTACTGTTTTCTGTATGAAACTGGTTTCGTCTCTACATCACATTGTAATATAAAGCCCTTCCAAGAACATGATACTTTTAATTACAGTTAGCGGCAATTTTATCCTTCACGCTTGCTTTTCAGGTTGTGTGGGAAGCTCTGAAGAGTTTCTTGTGGCTTTAGGGCCATCTGTTGGGCTCCAAAGCAGTCTAGGTAGGAGTGCTTGTCTGTATCACCCTTTCCTCCTCACATTTGATTGTCTCCTTGTTCTTAGTCTTACATAAAGACACTTAACCACGCCCTCCCGTTCTCCTTGGTTACTTCCTCTTATTTCTTTCACTTGACCCCTTTTCTTCCTGTTCCCAACTGGAGCCATTCATTAACTCTTTTGTAAATGCTTCATTAATGGCCATGCTTAATCACAGCAATTTCCCTCCATGATGTTCAACTTCCTCTGTCATTGGCCAGTGTATGAGTCTTGACCCATTTCTGGATGAGCTTGTGATGCTGTTCATCTTTGAAGACCTTGAGTAGTAGTTAATTCCAGTGCATGCCTCTGCTTCAGGCACAGCCACAGCTGTCAGAGTGAATATTTGTACAGTGCTGAGAACAGCACCTGGTGGGTAGTAAGTGCTATGCTATTCCTAAATGTATAAATAAATAAATTGTGCCCTACATGTACTCGGTTTCCGAGACCAGGCTTTGGTTTGCTTCCACTCCTTTTCACCCTCATTAAGTCCTGTCTTGTGAACTGTAGTCAGTGGTGTGCTGAAGCTGGCTTGCACTGGCTTACCAGTAACTTGTGAAATTTTCAGGGTTTTTGTGAGCTGGTTATTAAATGAGGCCATAATTAAGGATTAAGTTCTAGGAACTTAAGATTAATAATTTATTTTTAAAACAGAGGTAATAAATACTCAAAACCCATCACTTCCTAATGATACTTCTGCAATTCAGTATCACCTATGTGTTGAGGTTATTATGTCTGTCATATCTGTACCACAGGTAGCTAACAGCCGCTCGACAGAACATGGCAATGGTTGTTTACTTCAGTGGCTGTCCTTCTTCAGTGGTTAGAAGGGGACATCTCATGTTTTTACATATATCACTCTATACCAGAAACTGGCTTCCAACCTATTCTAATGAAATCTTTTTCTTTAAAAAAAATACTGTTTAATATAGCACACATCCAAAAAAGTACGGAAACATAAATGTATAGTTTAATAACTAATTTGTAGTAAATACCCATGAAACCACTACCCAGGTCAAGAAATGGGACATGATCAGCACCTCAGAAACTCCTAGTTGCCTCTCTCCAGATTGAGGAAACCCTTCTCCTGACTTAATAATCTTTTACTCACCTTTCTGTAGAGTTTCACCATTTCTTCTCATGTAATTCTACACCACCATTTATGTCTGATTTAGAATTTTATATCACTGAAATCAAACAGGATGTATATGCCTAGCTTTTTTTCTTTTCAGTATTATTATTATGTGCTTCAGACATGCTGTCATTTTTGCTAAAAATTTTAATGCTTGTAACTCTTGTGACAAGTGGGTATTTGGTCCATTCTAATGAACTTATCCCACTAAATGAAGGTGAAATTTAACTGAGGTGCTGAAAAGGGTAACCTTCATGTATTCCAGGTGTTTCCTGGCCCCAAACTGCCTTCAGGCTCTTTCCATTTTCTCCTCTCGAAGCCAGGCCACCAGAGCCAAAGCACTCAGCCATTTTGTGCAAATTGGTCTCATTACCTACATATTTGCTCTCTCCTTCTCTCCTCTGTGCTCTCAGAACCAAAGTCCTATGGAGGTATAGACCCCACAGCAATCTTCTAAGGGCAACACCTGCCTGGTGGCAGTTGGTCATAGCCTTGGGGGCCCAGGTAGGAACTTGTCATTTACTTGAAGGATGCCAGTATTGCTGCCAAGGAAGCCTCCCTCCCACCCTGTGTTGGGGGGTGGTCAGACCTGCTCAGGTTGGAGCATATATAGGGGTGGGAGTGGCATGTCAGAACCATGGTGAGTGGCCAGAGACAAGAAAACACTGAAACTAATAAGCTACCCTAGGAAAGGAGCTATTAGAGAAAAAGAAGTTTTTGGTAGTTACAAATATGGTTGCTGATTAGGGACAAATTAAGACAAATGGAGAATCCACCCATGAGCTCCAACAAACATCTAATAGGAGTTCTAAAAATAGAAAATTGAGGGGAAAAAAAAGAAAGGAGAAAACAATATAAGTATATCTCAGGATAGATGAAATATATGAGTGATCAGATTGAAAGGGCCTATGGAGTGCCATACTGAATAATAGTTTTTAGCATCTTACATTAGCTATATCCCTGATAACTTTCAGAAGACTAGATTTATTCAGATGAATAAAATGGACATTCTGAAAATTATTCAGAGGAAAAGCTATTTACCTTCAAAGGAAAAGGAGTTACATTGGTTTCAGACTTTTCATCAACAGCACTAGATGCAGGAAGATAATGGTTCAATGATTTCAAGTTCTGAAGCGAAAGATTTTATTCTAGGATTCTAGACCTGGCCAAAAAGCCATTTCCAGAAATTCTAGCAAGAGGTCCAGAAATTTTGTCTCTTATTAACTTTTTCTGAAAAATGTATTTGCAGATATGTCAAGAGAAGTAAAAATGAATCTAAGAGAAAAGAGGATATGGAATCCACGAAACAATAAAACTAATCTAGTAATATGATAAAATCCTTGGATGATCCAAATTAAGATGAAGCCCAAGGTATTCAGAAAGGGTGTCTTCAAGAAGAAAGCAAATTATACTACAAAATTTTATCAAGAAGTTATGTCATCTTGTTGATAAGAGAATGATTTGTTTTACCAATCACAAGAAGGAGGGACAATTAGCAGCTCTGGGCAAAGGAACTGTTTTTTGTTTTTGTTTTTTTAAATCATAATCCAAATGTTGAGCAAACTAAAATGTGACATGGCTTTGAGTAATTCATGAATTGTAAGAAAAGTGAATTGATTTGACCCTAATGTTTGTAATATTTTCCTTCCACACAGGGTTAGCTGAGATTTGGAGTTTGTTGAGAAGTTTAAATGTGATAACATTTGAAGGTACCCACTATACAGTAATACACCCACTATGGAACACCTACTGTATAGTAATTGCTCAAACATTATTAGTTCCTTCGTTATTCCTACCCCAACTCCTAGCATTTCTAAGTACTTATCAGCAAAACTTGTATTTTAAGTAAGCATAGAAGACTTCCTAAGTGTATAGATGAGGTTTCAATCATTTAAAAAAATTGTTAAATTTCCCTTTGGGAAGAAATGAAAGAAGCTTGACCAGATATATAATCAAATGATTGCATTGGGTTGACTACAAGATTCTAAAGCAGAAATAATATTTAGAGAGAAGACTTTTGTTTTGGTGGGGATGTTAATACTCTGAGTACCTTAAAGGAATAATGTAGTAACTGAAAATACAATATTAGAACACAAGTACCTGTTCTCTCTAAAGGAAAATCAGTGTATCATAAAAGACAAAAGTGATACACTTCTGATTGCTTTAGTCTTTTTCTTTCTTTATATATAGCAAAGCATATATTCCCACTGCTCCATTGCTGCAGACGTTTCAAGGAGATTGGTGTTTTTCAATAGGTGTCCTGTCCTTCCTTCAAAAGAAGCAGAGTGTATGAAAAATCCTAGGCAGATCATTAAAATTGTAATAATACCCCAATGTGGAAGATGAAAGGGAAGAACTCTGCCTCATGCTGGATTTATTTTTAGTACTCAGTGGTGTATTTTTTGTATGGTACTTGGAACAGGTCATCCAGAAGGAAAGGATCACATTAACATTGGTGTTTGCGGTGAGATATAATATTATTTAGTGGGACTATAGCCTTTGAAACCTAGATGAAAATGAATGGAGACGATCCTGCATCAAATCCCATTTATTGAAACCAGTTATTTTGGCCAGTGATGTGCCTGACAATTCAATGTAAACTCATCTCTTTTTTATCAATTTATTTCCCAATTTCAGTTAGCAATCTATTGCCTGAAACATGCCAGACCACATTCAAAGTCTGTCAGATTTACCCGACAGTCTTAGATCATAATTTATTTGCTTCCACGTCAATAGAGCCCTAACCGCTCCTCAGAATTTTCTAAAAATGCAAAGTCAGTAGGGTTGGCTATCCTAACCGCTAATAAGAGGTGGCTCGGTTATTGATGGCCCTGTGACTTCAAGTGAATCCTGTAGCGGCTACCCTTCCTCTTTGTTTCTGCCTGACTTTTCCAGCTCCCCTGTTGCGTTAGGGCCTCAGCAGACTCAGACTTGAGGAACACATAGGTGGCCGAACGAAGGCAGGCTAATTTTAATATCTGGGGAGTTTTGGAAAAGGTTGATGGAGAGGAAGTTTTAGAAATGATCCAGAAACTAGAAATTTACATTTGATTTCATCTACCATTGGCATTGCAGGATTAGCTTTGAATGTTCACATAAGAAGAGTATTTTTCACAATGACCCATTTAAAAAAAAAATCACACTACTCAAAAAGGTTAGCAGACAATGTTCGTTTTGCTAACATTGTGATTCTGGACAAGATACTTAACTCACTTGGCTTTAGTCTCCTCATTTATAAAAATAGCACCTACTTCATAGGATGTTGGGGAAGATGAACTAAGTTATAAAACATGCGTATAGTGGTACTTGTGCATATTAAATATAAATATAATACATGATTTAAAGATTTACAAGATAGAGAAGAGTAACAAAAAAGTATGACCTTTTAAATAAACAAAAAGGTGCTGAATCTTTATGCTGTTAGATTTTAATTTAAAGATTTGTTAAATGCTCCAAGTTTCAGGTCTAAGCAATTTAAAATTTTAGTAGGAGACAGAGTTTCAGCAGATTTCTTTCTAGGACTATAGCATAAAGTGCTAAGGCTGCTTTCATGTCATTTACCTCCCTTTCTTTTTCCTGTCCATCACAATAACCAATCTGTTCTCCTCTTCCCCTATTGATACGGTTCCCCTGCAGATTTTGACTTTGAGAACTTGAAATCAGTCACAAATTTGGACAACTAAATTTTGCTCTCAGGAATGCCAATTTTTTTAAATCTAAAAATACCAGAATTCTATTAGGTAATTTTTATACTCAACACTGTGCATCATGGAAAATGATCTCTGAAAAAATGTAAAATGTGCCTCAGCTGAGTATTGCATGTTTAAAGCTTTAAAGCATGTGACTATACATCAGTATTAACACACTTTTTTTCCCAAAGGCTTTTATTTTTAGAATCAATTTCACCAGATTGTTTTCTAGGTCAGGCACAATATTTTTATTCGTTTTCTATTCTCTTCTTCAGTAATTTTAATTAGAATTATGTTAGTCATTATTGGGCTTTCCATATGTCTTAGTGTCTGCATATTTTGCATCTCTCTGTCTTCTCTGCTTCATTCTGGGTAATTTCTTTGTGTGTGTGTGCGTGTCTGTGTGTATATTAGTTATTAATTTTCTCTTCAGCTGTGTTTTATTTCAGTTTATCCCATTGACTGAGATCTTGACTTCAACATTATATGTTTCCTTTCTGCAAGTTTTATTGCAGATATATCTGTCAGTCTTTAACAGTCTCATTTGATAGGTGATCTCTGATTTTATCCTCTATTTCTTTAATCATTTTGTATCATTTTGTATGTCATTGTTCTGTATTCTGTAGCTACATTTGTAATCTCTACAGCCTCTGGATCTGTTCTTTCCCCTCTCTCTCACTGGTGGCATGTTTTCAACTATGTTTGGCATCAAATATTGTGAGTTTCTTGCTTTGATCCTTTGCCTAAATTGAAAATTTGAGAAACTATTCTGTAGAGAATTTCCTTTTTTTTTTCATGCTGGTGGTACCCTCCAACCTGGAACTACCTAAGCTCTGCATGTGAGTTGTAGGTCCTTGTTCTGAGACTCGTACTGGCCCAAGGCTGGCGTAAGGCTGAGTTTCCAGACGGCGTTGCTAGTTTAGCAGCTGCCTTCTGGGAACTCTGCTCCTCCTGGATGTCTGCTACCAGTCTGGATCCAGTGACTTTTTAAAAAGAGAGTATGTCCCTGGGAAATGTTCCTATTCCTTTGAGGTTAGCAATATTTCACACAATATGTTGTTTCCAAACTTCAGTTATTCTATAGAGGTATGTTTCCTTGAACCTTCTAGTCAGGCATATCGTTGGAAGCAGAAACCTGTTATTACTTGTCATGTATACACACACTTCACAAGCAACTTGAGCATGTTTTGCCTTATCATTCGTGAGTATATATAGTTGTTTGGAGGAGTATATGTTAAATAAATGACATCTATCTATGTATCTACCTATCTTTCTTTCTTTCTATCAATTATCTCTCTCACTGTTTTATTAATGTTTTAAATGATAATATTATCTGTTAAATCTGAAACAGTCAGGTTTCAAAAGTAAATATTCAATATTTGTTTTATTATTTTGTGTCATAACTTATTTATATTCTTTTGTATATACCAGATATTTCATTTACCTAAAAAAATGGGTACATTAGTATTGAAAGGAGATGTAGAAAGAATTGTTTGTCAGTGACCTCACAGAAAACTTTAACGTGCTCAGCCTGATTGTTTATGAGTATTTTGCAGTGCTTTGGGTGAGCACTTATTACATAAAATGACATTAAGGAGGAAAGGGAACATGTGGAAATAGGAAGATAAGATTATTAGATGAAACTGAGGATCACAAGAAGGCTTGGATTATATGTATAAAAAGAAGAACACCCCCCCACACACACACCCAGGTATATTTCCAAGGCACTGAGCCACCCAACGAACTGGGTAAGTTCAAGAATATAGTGAATTCTGAGACCAACTCGAGGGAATGGGCAGTGTCCTCAGAGATGGGTCCGGGCTCACTCGACTGAATAAATACACATAGACTTCATTCTGGGAATCAAGCCAGCTCACATCAAATGGCAGATTGAAAACTTCAGTAAAACTACTAAAGTATTTTATATTTGAATATTTACAAAATATCATCAGTTCCTATAAAATAATCACCTCCATAAGGCTTTAAAATAAAAATCTTCTTTCTACTGAAGTTAAATTTTCTATTATACTCAATAAAATCAAAAATGAAAAATCACAATGAAACCATGCATTGGTATGAAAAGAGAAGGCTCATAATCTAGGAGTCTAAAATGTAGTTTTTCTTTCACCCAAAACAAATTCTCAAAATATATCGAGGCCTTAGTTCTTGAGAAGAATTATGGCACAGCCTGCCAGAAGTGGTCTTTCCAAAGCGCTAATCACCATTCTGTAGCTGGTTTTTAGATTTTAATGGGTCTCATTTTTATTTGACAGTAACAGTTGTGTAAAAACCATGTGCTAGGTCCCAAGGAATTCCAAGGTAAATAAGACACGTCCTCTGCCTTTTGTTTGCTTACAATCCGGCAAATCACAAAGAAGCAATTAAGCTGCAAATTTTATGACACATTAGGGGCAAAGAAGGTGCTTTCTGATTTGTATTTGTGCACTTGACACGATAAGACCCAGTTAATAAACATATATATAGCTTTATAAAGCCTACATTTTAATGAGGTTTGAAAGAATATACAAAAATATTAACTGAGTGGTTACTTCTGGGTGGTGGGATGATCATGTGTGAATTTTACTTTCTTTTTTTGTCTCTTTAAAACATATTTTCTGTAATAAAACATTTTCTGAATTCTGTTAATAATCATTAAAATGGATTATTATTGTTTAAGTATTCAACAAGCAATTACAATGGCCCTTTTAGGTAGGGAATAAGTGTTGTCTTTAATCTTTAAATTGTGGCCCTAACACAGACCAAATGCTTCTTGCTGTGGATACAACGATGAGTAAGTTATCACAGTTCTACCTTCGTGGAGTCTAAGAGTCCAGTGGACAGGGCCATTAAATGAACAATTACACGTGTGGGAAGTACTGGACTGAAATAGTGAATGTACAGATTTTATGGGACTTAATAACAGTTATATGCCAAGTATTTAAAGATGTAATCCTCACAGTAACTTTATTAAGAGTGCCTAATAATCACCCCCTCCCCAGGTTTCACTTACGAGGAAACCAAGGCTTATCGAGGTTGTAGTAAGTTGCTCAAGATTACACAGTTTATGTGCCAAAGTGTCATGGGGTCTGCAGCCTCTTTTCAGATGGTTTGGTCAAAGGGCAGTGTGTGTCTCTGTGTGTGTGTGTGTATCGGTATCCATCTCTCTATATTATCAGGATGGCAAGCTATTAACTGTGCTGCTCATTGTACTTTTCTTTCAAATTTACTGTGGGAATAAAAAATTTCAAAATTAAAAGGAAGGTTACACAACTGGTAAGAGTTGGGAGTCAAATGCAAATCTAACACCCAAACTCATGTACTTAAGTGCTCAGCTACTGCCATCTTGATGTAATCTCTCCATTCTCAGGCATATGTATCATTTTATATGAGGAAGCAGGAACAACATATAATATGTAAACCGACTGAAATGTCATAATTCTCTCGTAGCTTCAGTTGAATATTTTTAAAGATTATATTCAGTTTGGACCTTGGAGCAGCTGACTTGTAATCCTGTTTTGTATCTGTTTTCTGATATGTGCTCAATTTGACTGATTGTCATTCAACGAGTATTTATTAATCACCTACTCTACATTCAGTCCTGTGGTCGATGTAGCTAATACAGAAAAGTTCAAGAGTTCAAAATATCTATCTTTTAAAGAGTTTGGAGTCTGGTTAAGTAGACATGATGATACATGACAAACAAGAATGACCAACACCAACACAAATATATGAGCAGAATTTTGATGCAGACTCTAAGTGCTCTAAGAAGTGAAAAGACAGATACCGATGTGGTCTGGGGTAATTAGAGAATGTTTCATGAGGAAGGCAATCTTAGAATCTCTTTGAAAGATGGTTAAGATTTGAAAGTTTAGGAAAGGACATTGCAGATGGAAACAATATAAGCTGCGACACATGAGTATTTTGTGTTCATGGATCAATGATGCAGCCTGATAGAAAGGATTTGTACAGAAAGGGTGTTTAATAGTGTGATGAGTTGCATTGGAAGATATAAATTCTAAGGTGGAATTTCTTGTAATAGAAAAAATTACAAGAAAAAATAAACTAAGGTTATATTTATCAGAGGTGCGCATGATGAAGCTTTCTTTTTGAAAATCTTCATGCTCTACTTTTTATTGTTGAGGCCGCCATCAGAACTCCTTTCAGTGAATTGGGTTTTTTGTGTTACAATCACAGGTTTCAATAAGACATATATACATATATATGTATAAATATATACATATTTTATATATATATATATATTTTTTTTTTAACTGTATTCACTGAAGGGAAGTTGTCAAATACCTTGCTTGCCACATCCCTCAGGGACCCTGATGTTGGGAACAAGGAATTTTTCTCCCATGTTCTTGATTCCACATGGAGGAAGCTGCAAACTATATATCTCTTTGCCCCTCACCTGCTCCTCCTTTGGGGAGGTGTGAGTTAATCGGATGGGTGATTTTGGAAGGAAGAACTGGGCAAGGGTAGCTCATTCCCTCTCTCCGCTCTTCTTTTTGGGAGTGTGTCTGTCCACAGAGTGTGCTCTCAACTGTCCTCCGCTGTTCTGGAAGCTGAGTGGTAAAGGGGGGCCCTGCTGCCTTTACTGGGGGCCACGGCAGGGACTGGCAGAGGGAGTCGACCTAATTCTGGGTTCAGTGTGTTAAGCCTATTCGTCTACAAATATAGGTCACATTCTCAAACTGCAGCTTTATCAGTGGTAATCTTGTTATTTTAGCTTCACTGGCTTGTTCCTTTCTTCTAATTTCTCAGCTGATAGAAAACCTGGGTAGGAGAGAGGGTTGCTATTTGTCGAATTTCTTCCACACCCCATCATCTTATGAAAACAACGTTCATATTTGGACATTGAAAACTATGAATGTACATCTTTCATTTCATTTTCTTCATCATATTGTTCAAAACCAATTTTTTACAAATTAGAACAATTGTATATGCTTTTATAATCTACATATCTGTGTTTTAGCCCTCCCCAATATTGTATTTGTATTCTAATTTCTACTTTCTTTAGTTCTGATTTTTTTAATTTATGATGAACTGTTTTGTTTATGTGCTTTCTACATGCCATCTCAAATATTTCTGTGGAATTAGGCCAAGTTTAAATCATATAATACTTCCATGATATGTTGACAGACCTGAAAGATTGGCTGGGTATAGAAAATGAAGGAGAGAAGTTAATTAGAAGTGAGTCAAAATCTCACATAAATGACTATAAGAAGGTGGCATTGCTGTGAGACGTCACCATCTCACAGATGGCAGGTGATGGTTTTCAAGTGAACAAGGGACATCTGAGTGAAATACCCAGAAGATGGGGCATTAGAGAGGAGCTTAGGCAAATGAAAGAAAGAGAACAAATTGATAAAGAATGAATGAGGAGGGTTGGAGGGGAGAGAGAGAGAGAGAGAGAGAGAGAGAGAGAGAGAGGGAATAACCATATGTTTTGGAGGAATTTCCATAGTTGATGTAAAGAGGAAGCACAACTAGAGAATAAAATGAAAAGGATCAAAGGAGGAGAAAGTAATGTTCCTGAAGCTGTGGGAAAGAACAGGTAGTAAACATGCAAATGCTGCAAGTTTTGTCAACTGCAAAACAAAGTTTTAGGAGAATGATGATTGTAAGCCCAAAGCTAGGCAACAATCTCTTTGAGGGATTTATTTTATCTTTCGTTAATTTGTTTACCCCATTCCAGAAATGTTTATACAGTGCCCAGCATAATACTATATAATTTGTGCTTGGACGTGATAAGAATTAAGTAAAGGATTCAATGGATGAATTCAGCTAGCTGGTATGTTTTGTAGGGTGGTTCTTCCTACAAGGCTCTCCCCTGCTTTGGAAGGCTGGCTGTGAGTGTATAGTATGTGGGTGTAGGTGTCAGCTGGAATGTGTGAGCAGGAAGTATATAGCCACTGGATGATTAAATAAGAAGCACCTAATTCTGTGGTATCCCATCCACTCTAGGAACCCTGCCCTTTCCAGGCATGTTGTTCAATTTCTTTAGAGAGCATTTCTTTGATTTTAGTCTAGGGCAAAATGCTGCTGCTGCCAGTCACTTTGCACACGTGGGCGTGGAGGCAAGTTGGGGGAGGGGGCTGTATCATGCTCTAGAGACAGTCCTTTGATTGATCACCTGATTTCTGCCCCCTTCCCACTCAGTTCGGGGTTTGGAGCTTCTCTGGAGCTGAGCTGGGAAGAGTGGCTTCCCCTTCCCCTGCTGCCTTCTCCTCCGCATGTTCTTGACCGCAGTCTGTCCCCCCAGCCCCTCTTTTCCATCTGCATAATTCCACCTGCTTTCTGTCTTCTAGAAGTCATTCAAATCTGTTAATGTCACTCCTTCTTCTTGGGGCTGCTATGAATTTATTCTCTTTGTTTTTGGCATAAATTATTGTCATTTCAGTTAGATCTTTGCAGGAAGGGATGGTAAATATATGTATTCAATCTACCATCTTGCACTGGCGGGCAACTCACTTTGTTATCGAGCAGAAACTAACACACCATTGTAAAGCAATTATACTCCAATAAAGATGTTAAAAAAATAAATAAATTGCCAGGACCCTTACTTTGTTATTGCTTTCCTTATGGACATTTGAAAGATCTTCATTTCTCAAACTGCGTTTATGATAATAAATTAATTGTGATGATAAAAACGTATTTTTCCCCTTAAAAAATCATTATTTCTAAGGGCCAAACAGAGCTTCCAATCAGCAAAAGTAAACTATGACATCAAACTGAATTGATGCAATTCCTGGCAAGAGCAAGAAATTTAATATTTTTTAACACAGCTATTGTGTCAGAAAATAAATTATTAATGTCAAAAGCTGATTCAGATATTCCAAATATTTATCAAACAATAGTTACGTTTTATGCACTCTACTAGACTCTGGGTGTATTGGTGAATAAAATGCCCTCAAGGCATTTGTGGAATAGTGTGAGAGATATTAAATACACATAAGTCTAAATAAAACTGTGGTCTTTTAAAGGAAAAATGTAGGTTACTATGAGGAAGCATAGTAGGAGGAGCCTAATTTAGTTTGGAGGATCAGGAAAAATCCTCTTTGGAAAGTGACATTTAAGCAGAAGCCTAAGATATTAGCTAACAGAATAGCAAGGGGAGTATTGGAGGTGATGGAACAGCAGGTCAGTTGCTCAGTGGGCTAGGAATGGGCCAAGAATGGGGGAGAGAGGCCCAAGATGAGGCTGGAGAGAAGGGCAGAGACCAAATCAAAATCCTGCAGAGTCTTGGATTAATACCCTAAAAGCTGTCAAAAGGTTTTACCCTTGGCATTGATTTGACCTTGTCTGTACTTTTAAAGGTTTGCTCTTTTTAGCTTTGTGAAGAACAGTTTGGTAAGGTGGTACTACTGCAGTAGTATAGGTGAGAGCTGATGGTGGCATGGCTAGAAAATGTCCATGGCCATTGAAAAAGGTAGATAAAATTGGAGACACACACACACACTCACACATTGTATTGAATTGATAGAACTTAGTGATGGTTGTGATAGGCTTAAAGGGAAGCTGAATAACTTCCAGGTTTCTGATTTGGGCAACTGGTGGGATTGAAGTGCCATTTACTGAGATGAAGGATATAGAATAAGGATGAATTTTGGGGAGAAAAATTAAGAGTTCAGTTTCTAATTTTTACTTGGGAGGGAGACAAATCCAAGTAGAAATGCTAAGAAGTCAGTGGATCTGGATCTCAGAAGAGAGATCTTGGCTAGAGATATAAATTTGGGAATTGTCATCATATAGATATTATTTAATGCCACAGGAGTGGAAGGTATCAGGGAGAAAAAGAAAAAGAGAAAAACCACACGACTAAACCCCGAGGAACCTCAACATTCAGAGGTTGGATAGAGAGGAGAAGCTGCTCTGAGAATTTGAAAAGAGCCAAAGAGGTCGAAGGAAAACCAAATGAGTTGATGTCAAGGTTTCCAAGAAAATAGAGTATTTTAAGAAGGAGGATATAAATGGTTACCCCTTTAAAATATTCCTAATACCTTGTATGTTCAAGGATCCATATTACCTTTTTCCTGTAAAGGATTCAGACAGAGATGAAACCACATTCTAAAGCCCGGGAGAGATTCTGGGAGTGGAGCTGGGCAGGCGGTCTTGGTGGTGTGCGTCACTAGTTAATGGGAGACCAAGCAAAGAAATGTGTGTCAAGGATCTGGCTTATCTAGTGCCTCCCCCTCCTCCACACTGCTTCCCACCTCAAACATCACTGCATCATAATCTCAACAAATATTATGCTAGCATATTACTTGAAAAATTGTTGTGAAGACAATACCATTGGAGAATTTCTCAAAGAGAGAAATTTCTCCTCCTATTCGTGTCTAATATGGTGCTCTGGACCAGACTGAGAACAACTGAAATAGTTAATACAAGTAGTAGGGGAAAAGGACGTTCGTTTTTAACTCAAGTTTTCTGACTGATTTCATGTGAATTTATATGAATCAGATAAGTCTTTGACCATGTGCATCTGAACATTAGTTGAAAATTGAATATCAACTTCTCTTGAGTCCTTCTACTCCCGGCTAGCTTACCATACTTTATGAAGATAAGATTATAAAGTATTGTCATTTTTTGTTTTGCATGTCGTTTTTCAAATCAGCATAACAACCAAATATTACTTTTCTGAGTTTTGTAGTTGTGCAAAATGTAAGAGAAAATACTAGGTGAAATTATATGAAATTGTCATTTGATGAAAAAATGGCCAAACCTGGGCAGTTTCATGTAGTTCAACCTAATACTTGACATGTGTCTAGCAGCTTATCCCGGAAATGGCTCTTTGTTTTTGTTGTTCAAATAGTCTCTCTTAGTTACTGTGAGCTATGGTAAATTAACTTGTACTAAATTTAATTTATTTTATTTTGAATTTTTATCTCCTTACATACTTTCTTTGTTAAATGGTTTCAGACAGTTCTAAGGAAGGAACTTAATCCAGAATGTAGTGAAAAGCTTTCAAGTTTTACTCATTCTTTTCTAGTCCTTCCCTTATGCCTAGGATGTAAATGGTTGAGATTTCATAGAAGCTCATCCTGTGCCTCAGAGCTATATTCTAGTATGTTCTTGAGCAGTGAAGGCAACAGCTCAGAAAGATACCTTTGGCTGTCTTGAAGGATAGTAGCTTTTATTTTATTGCTCTTCTCAAGCAAGATGATCTTTAGCTATTTTATGAGAAATTTTATAAGGGAGCAAATTTCCAGTGCTTAACCATGGTCCTCTAATAAGGTCTTTCATTCTTGGTCAGAATCAGCTCTCATATTGCTGAATTTATCTTTAAAGATTTTTTATTGAAGTATAGTTGATTTACAATGTTGTGTTAATTTGTGCTGTACAGCAAAGTGATTCAGTTATACATATACATACATTCTTTTTCATATTCTTTTCCATTATGGTTTATCACAGGATATTGAATACAGTTCCCTGTGCTATATAGTAAGAACTTGTTGTTTATCCATTCTATATATAATAGTTTGCATCTGCTAACCCCAAACTCCCAGTCCATCCCTCCCCCACCCAGCCCTCTTGGCAACTGCAAGTCTGTTCTCTATGTCTGTTTCTGTTTTGTAGATCGGTTCATTTGTGTCATGTATTAGACTCCACCTATAAGTTTTATCTTTAAATTTAACTGAAGCTGGAATTGTTTTGGGGCTGCCAGATAGTAATTTAAAAAATTGTGCATAGATTCAATACTCAGTAAGATTAGATATTGATTTTATGTTTGCATGCATACACATGAGAAAAAGAATTTCAAGTTTTGTTATAGTTGTAAATAGGTAAGTAGTATTCTAATTCACGGAATTTGAGTTATAGTTACTTGTGTGTACGTGTTTTAAATTTGAAAAACTGTCAATGGGAAATAAATTGAAATCGAAGTTAACAAGGGCCTGTTAGTTCCTTCCTCCTAATATAGACAAATTATTTGAAAAACCACAGAGTCCACAATCTATGGACTCTAAAATGATACACATGGTTGCATTTTCTTGAGATTGTACATGTAGTATCTTTCAGAAGATTGGGGAAACAGAGAAAAGAATAAAGGAAATCAGAACCCTTTGTAAATTTACTACTAAGAAATAGAACCTATTAATGTTGTGGTGTGTTTTGTTTACACATATGTAACAGAACGTGGCCATTTAGACTGTCCTGATTTATTTCTGTTTTCTTTGCTGCAAATGAAAGATGGTGCACAACAATTTCTTCTTATCTTCTGGAAGGGGCTGAAGATGAAACTTTCCCTACACTCAAGAAAAGGCAAGCTATTTTTAAATATAGTTAAATAGCTTTTAATTGTTTAATTTTGTTAATTGCTTAATAGTTAAAGATATGAATTGCAGGTTTAATGGGGCTTCTGGGCATATTATAAAAGAGAAGAGGAGTGTAAGTTTTGAGGAGGGATGAAGTGCTGCTCAAGAAAGCCTGAAGAGAAAAGGTGGGCTGTGGGGATGTGTGGCATGGGATGGTGGTGGAGATGTGAAGAGTAACAGAGATGTACCTATTAAGGTGGGAAATTTTGTCCAAGGAAGGAGAGGGCCTGACTTCTGGGAAGTCTCAGCTGAGTGAACCTGACAAAGGAATGCTGTAAGGGGCGTTATTGAACTTACCAGGACGTGCACTGGACCTGAGTCTCTGCCCATTGATAACCCAGCCTCCTGTAGCCTCCCACAGCATTTCAACCCTTTCCAGCAGGGCCAGAGAAGGGTTTGCATTCTGTCTGTAGCTAGCGTTATCACTCATTGCCCAGCAGAAGTGATCCTGTCCATGACACAAGACTTCGCTTGGTCCCTGTTTGAGTATCATGTGTGGACATCCCTCCAACAGGGACCTGGGAGTCTTTCTTAGTTTGTCTTCTTCTAGAAGTAAATCCGGAGATGAAGACTGGAGTACAAGTAATTTATATGAGGATGACTCCAGGAAACCCTGTTAAGAGGGTGGGAAGATGAAATAGGGGAGAGATGACAGCCAAGAAAGGGATCATAGTCAAGCAAGTAACCCCTGTAGATAACTGGAAACTCACTGAAGAACTCCAGGAAACTGCAGAACGTGTGCCTCAGAGTTCTCCTCCCCCCATGGGAAAGGAACTGTGGCATTTATACCCCAATTCCCTTCAGTCATTGGTTGAATGCTTCTCCTGGGGGTTGTTAATTCTCTGACACTTCCGACCTGCCATGTGTGTGGACAGAGAGGCTCTGGCCACCAGAGAGGGTCATTAGACAGTTGGAAGTCAGCTTTGTGCACTACAGTGGTAAAGTTTGAGGGTGTATGGGTGGTACACTGACAATCTCTGCTACAGTCTGCCCCTTGGCACTGCTCAGATCCACTCATGCTCCATGATGAGTGCATTCCATTCTGTCATTCATTCTTCAAGGTGGCGACCAGTCACCAATTCTTAAACTTCTTTTTTCAGCAGGTGCCCTCTAAGTCCCTTGAGTCCCCAACATACTTAACCCCTGTGCCTGTTTTGTAGAAGAAATCCCAGCTCCCCATGAGAGTCGGTCACTCTTGCCTGTATAATAACTCACTTTGTCTGCTGATCTATTAGCATGAATGATGAAAATGCCTGGGAGGCAGTCATAGCTTTAGGTTTAGTGGACCCTTACTTTGTCCTTTACTGTATTTCCATTCACCCAGGAACCGGGATCTTTAGTCCAGTTGACCTTAAAGCTGAAGGAGCAGTAAGCACAAACTCCTTGAATAATTTACTGGGACTAATGGTGAGAAGGGCCACGTTTACTCTCATTCCTTGGTGCCCGGACCTACTTCAATCCTAACTGTTGACACAGAGCAGCAGATAATGGCCATTCGTTCAAAATATGTACTGCATCCTAACCTCATAGGCTATTATCCCATAGCAGGCAGCTCAGCTGTGCCTTTAAGATGTTGTTCAAACATCCTGAAAGGCCAATAGCTTTTGGCGTGAAGTATATGGTAGGAATGAATGTGAGCTGCTCTCCAATCCAAGCAAATGCAAACTACTTCAGATACTCTTTCCTGCAAGGAATCGAAAAGAACTCCTTCAAATCTGTAGCTTCATTCCAGAGTCTGTGCTAATTTCTTCTGGTAAAGATACCACATCCAGCACTGCTCTAGTGACTAAGATTGCCATTTAGTTAAGTTTACATTATCCGTTATCATTTTCTGTGACCCATGGGGGTTCTGTGTGGACTAAACTGGTAAATTAAAGGGAGATTAGTTGTAGACCGCCATCCTGCCTCCTTTAGGACTTTGAGGGTGACTCTAATTTGCCGTTCTTTCCGGGAGGTAGTATTACTTTGATTCACAGTCCTGGATGGGGAAGGGACAGATTTAGAGACTTACAGATTGCCTTTCTTACTACTGTAGCTCTTATTCCATAGGTTAGAGAACAGAGGTGAGGGTTATACCAGCTGCTAAAATGTATCTACCATAATTATGCACTCAGACTGGGAAAATGACCACAAGAGGATTCTTGGTCCAGATCTCCAATTATTGCTTTGCCTCTGTAAGTTCCCCTTCTAACACTGGGACTATGGCGATGTTTTGAATCTCCTAATATCTCAAGAATGTCAGCTCAGACCATGTAGCCAACTGTTCTCAAATAATCTGGGTGTTATCTTTTTTTAAAAAAATAAATTTATTTATTTATTTTTGGCTGTGTTGGGTCTTCGCTGCTGTGCACGGGCTTTCTCTAGTTGCGGCGGGCAGGGGTTACTTTTCATTGTGGTGGATTCTCTTGTTGCAGAGCACAGGCTCTAGGTGTGTGGGCTTCAGTAGTTGTAGCTCATGGGCTCTAGAGCGCAGGCTTCGTAGTTGTGGCTCACGGGCTTAGTTGCTCCGCGACATGTGGGATCTTCCCAGACCAGGGCTCAAACCCGTTTCCCCTGCATTTGCAGGTGGATTCTTAACACTTGCGCCACCAGGGAAGTCCTGTGGACATTATCTTTATTGTAATGAATATCCATAGGTCCCTTTTTAGAAGGATTGGGGAATCTGTTATGTTTATAATTGCTATGGTATCACGGTGTCCTTCCTCAAGAAGTCAGACTCTTCTTCAACCAGTGGGCTTTGGGTCTGAGAATTGACTTGGATCTGGAATCAGTCTCATCCAAGGAATACTGTGATATATTAGCCATGGCCACAGATCTTTGTGGGTCAGGAGTCTCTGATGCCATTTTAGACTTGTTGCTGTAATGGTTATTATTAGTGTTGCTACTTGGCCTCTGCACTTCTAGAATCCATTCATCCGCATTGATACCACGGAGTCCAGTTGCATACCATTAACCCTATCATCAATCCTGGTTTACAGAGAACATCCAGCACTGAAATTTTCAAAAATGTCTTGTACACCTCAGTAGCATATTACTGTTTCTTTAATGAAGAGTGTTCTCTGGCCTCCTGGGGAACATATACAACTGATGAGTCCTCTGATTTTATATATAATAGACACATCCTGGCATGTCCACCTTTGGACCAACCTTGGACCCCCTTCCTTAAACATCTGCCAAGGAAGTTCTGACTTCCATCTCCTTTACTGTAGACCATCATTTTGTTCCTAGCTTCAAGTAGCTATTCCAGCAGGGTATTAGAATAAGTTACAGGTATCTATCTCTGCCAGATGTTCAATCCTGAGTCACAGGAGAGTACTCCTATATTATAAATATTTCCTTTACTCAATAGTATTTTCTGCTTCCTTTGGTTCAGTACCATTAAGATCCATTCCCAGGCATGTTCTCCCATTCCTGGCATGACATAGTAGCCAGGTCCTACAGTTCTTTTCATAGATAATCCCTTTCCTCCAATCAGAGAGACCCACGTTTAATAATGCTGAGACTTAACCCTAGTTATTGGCCTGGAAGTAATCAGAGAAGGTGGGAGCAAATCTTGAGGAGGCAAGTGTTATCTTGTGGGACATCCGCCATAGGTGTGGATTTTGCATGATCTGTAGACAAGAGAAAGCTGCTATCTTAGCAGGGGGATTAGACAATTTCTGCCAGCCCAGAAGATTTAGGGGAACCTAGGGGTTCAAGTTTCTCAAGTGCGTCTAACCAGATGTCCCTGTTTCAGTTTTCTGAATCCCACTCCTTCAATATCTAGGGTCTTCTCTAGACTTGCTGGACTCTGAATTCAGTCTCTCACTGTAATGGCTAATCTCGGATTCTAGGCTTGATATTCAGCAGCTGCTCTTTTAGCTGCAAGAGTTAAGTGTCTCTAAAGGCTGTCACGGAGGCCATCTTTTCGTTTCCTCAGTGTGCTCTGATTGGTTGACCTGAGCCTGTCAATACTTTTCCTTTAGTGCATCAATGATGTTTCACAACAACTAACTAATCAAAAAACCTCACAGTCTTTATAAGTTCTCTCTAATTCTGTGGATATTGCATAAGTGAGTACACCTTAATCTCATCCCAATCCACCACTGTTGAGAGTCTTCCTTATTAAGATTCCACAGCTAAGTTATCACTCCCTACAATTTATCAGTATCTAATTCCAGAGTCCATGATAAGGATCTGCTTCCTAGAACCATTTCTGTCACGAGCTGTTTCAGTATGGGTTTCCACAGAAGTACAACCTGAGATGAAGACTTGGTACAATCTTTGGGGTTGATCTTAAGGAAACACCAATAATGTTGCGTTATCAAGGCAGTTAGCTTTGTGGGTAACTGGAGTTTAATTCTGCTGGGAGAACACAAACAGTCAGGACATAACATGTGTCTCAGAGTTGTCTCTCTGGAGGGGTGAGAGAGTTGGCTTATTTGTATCACCACTCTACAGTCATTGGTGGAACACTGGTAGAGATGGAAATGTGAACTGTCGGTCACTCCCAGCCTGTTCTAGGTGCAGGCAGAGCAGACTCTGGATGCCAGAGAGAGCCCAAAGGCAGTTGGAAGCCAAGCAGTGTAACCTGCCTTATATGACCTGAGGAAAGCTGCTGGGGTGCTGACAGTGTCTGCTCTGGGTCCCAGTGACTCAGCAGAGAACCCTGGATGCCTTGTGGGCTTGTGGGTCACATGTGTATTTGGGGGTGTCTGAACTCAGCATGTTTGAGATCCTCAAGCTGGGACATGGCTAGATGCTGCCATATACATATACATGCTGCATGTCCAATTTTGTAGCTTTTTATCACTTAACATTGTATACAGTGAGTATGGTCATTTTACCCAAAATATTATTAAAACCATTCTTTAGGTGCCATCAGGAGTTTCATATTCAAATGAGAAGGCAAGTTATACTCTTTAATGACAATTTTTGGAAATTAAAAAGCATGACAGAATGTTGACAAACGTATTTTTATGGCTATATCTAGATACAGTTTTGAATCTGTAAGCTTAGAGTGCATCCCATATTTAAAAAATGCAAAATGCACACTGAAGTCCAGATGTAGTTTGTACGTACTTTATCATGAGGACGGTTCCCTTTCCTCCCTGCCTCCGCTCCCTGTTTGTTCTCTCACAACTGCAGAAGTGTCATCTGCATGAGTGCTCCTGAGAGACAAATTGCTTCCTATCCTGGGCCTCCATTGCTTGTCTGGAGTAGCGCTTAAGAAATAATTGCTTCAGGGATTTCAGAGTACTCAGACCTAATGAGTTCTTCTGGCTGTTTCTCAAGTAGTCATAGGACTTGGCGACTGAGGCACCAGAAGATTGATTTGAAACATAGGAAGCAAAGATGTGATGACCAGTGCGCAACCAAGAAATGCAAAAAGTGTTTTGTGATGCCCAACCCAATGTACCGAGTTATATACTCATCAGGTGTGCAAAACTGGGAGTTGCTAGTTTCTTGTAAGTGGAGGTGGGGTGGGGTAGGGTGGCCAGATAGCTATGAACAAAATGATGGAGGGCTGTAGGGTAAACAGTGCATGCCATACATCACCCGGCAGACCTTTAGAAACTTAATCCCCCCAAAGAGCATGCCAAGGAAGAGGGCATTCCATAATTCATAAGAGGCAGCATTGAGCGTGTATAAGCTACCCGTGGAATGAGCTGGGCTCAGAGCAGCTGAAAAGCATAAAGTAACTTTGACTCGCTTCAGAAATGCCTCTTATACAGGCTCGGTGGCTCTTCCCTCTCCCTGGTTCCCGTATGACATTTCAAGCAGGTTTCATAGTTTTAAAGCCACTTTTAGATGAATCAATTATCCCCTTGTTTTAGTGCTAAAAGCCCAGATCGGTCTAATAATCAGATGATTCCTGTCTAGTCCACTGTTGTATAAAAATAAAAAATAAGCCCAATGTATTTCAAATTCACTTACCCAGCTCAAGGCTGCTTCAGGCTTGTCAGCCAGCAGTGGGAGAGCAGCTGTGGTCAGCTTCTGGCTCTTGATACATTTCCTTCCCCTGGAAAGCAGCTGCTCTGACCCCTCCAGAGCTGGCCCAGCCAGAGAGCAGATCTGGAGCAAAGGGGCCATTTTATGAGGAAATATAAACAGCTCTTCTTCAGATAAACCTACCCCTTTCCTGCATCTGTAGCAGAACAGCTCACTCCCAGTATAGCCCTTTTCTAACAACTGCCATCTTTTTCCTTTAGTTTTGCCTAGTGGAAATGAGCTATTATTTTTCAAAGTCAAAGGGACACACATCTGACTTTTCCAGTGTCTTGTGATGTTCCTCTCTTCAGCTTGAGGTAATGGGGACCCACCCTCCTCCTCAGTCCCCAGGAAAGGAGAGGAGAGGTGCCATGGTAGCCCAGCAAGTCTCTCTAAAAGAAACATTTTCTCTAGTGTCTTCATTCATTAAACCCTTGGGGTGTGAGGTAGGCTAACACTGCCAGCACTGGTTTGATACTTTCCCAGCACGCCCTACATTTATTGGTGCTCTAGAATCTCACTTGAGGATTTGGGCAGTACTTGCCACTTGTATTATTCTTGGTCTTTGGAAACTCAGCTGAAACTGAGATATGTGTAATTTTACCACCCATCTCCTGTGCTTTGGCGTTAGATGGTCATAGGTTTGAATGGGAGCTCTCTTGCTTGTAACTGAGCAACGTTGGACAAGTATCTTAATTTCTTTCAGCTTCAGTTCTTACTTCTGTAAAAAGGAGAAAATAATATTTCTCAGAAACAGGTTTGTGAGGAATGCACATACATGAGTTCAGGCCCTGGGGCTCCTAAGATGATGAGCATGACGATGGCAGTGGCTGGGTTCCGTTAGGTTCTTGAATAGTTTCCTGCCACCACCTACTAAAGAGAAAGCTGCGGCCATTGATGAGATTCCCTGCCTACAGTAATCCCCCAGCTCTCCACTCTTAGAGTGGTGGCAATGCCTGGACGGTGGCAGGGTGGCACTTCTAAACATCTTCATCCTTCAGCAGAATCTTGGGAAGAGATGAAAAGATGTAAGAGATGGTCATAGTGCATTATTCTTTTCTCTAGTTATTCCTGTCATGTACCCATTGGAAGTGTTGGAGGAGTCCTCTCCCTGGACATTCGTTCTCTCACCAGCCTCCCTTACCAATCAGGAAGGGGGTTCAAGGAAACCCTGGCTGGTGGTGGGGTGCCAGGCAGTCTCTGCTTGCAGGGAAATTTGATGTGGCAGCTATAACTTATTATCCTTGCAGCTGCCCTGCAAATGCCAGAGAAAAGAGCTTTGTAAATAAGTGCGAGGAGCTGACAGCAAAAACTTGAGACTGCCCTGCAGTACTTCAAACACCTTTATAGGGCGCTTGTTCAGTACTGGCTCACAGAAGGGTAGGCTACCTTGAGTACTGAATTAGCATGTCCCCAGGGCATTCTTTGGCATTCTACCCAGGCCGCTAACCAAGTCCTCCATGCTTCATTTATGGAATCTGACACTATCACAGACTCCAGCAGTATAGCTGCAGGCTCTAGTAAACTCCCAAATTAAAAGTCAGCCCAGTCAAGGATATTTTGATGTCCAGGTATTTGTATGCAGCTCCCATGAGGATTAGTGCCCAAGTAACTTCTGACTTATTGAAATAAATGCAGATCCTTCTATCCTAGCTTTATGTTTTTGCACAGGAATTTTTTAAAGCTGAGATGAGATTTTTATGTAGGTCAATCACTTTAAGAATGCATCATTTTCGGAAGGAGGCATATTACATGTGTAAGGCACTATTCTGCAGAAAGGATAAAAATACTATCCTGAAAATAAACTATTCTCTTTGGTTTTGTGCTTTATAGCCCACATTCTAAGAGAGTCCACCTAACAGAGCCATTGAGGAAAAGGGAGAAGGAAAAACCTGTTAATAAAACAGTCATGAATAGCATTGAGGTGGACAGAGAGAGGCTTCTCAGCTTCTTAATTCATGGATCTAGGTGGTTCATAGATCAGGTAGTTGATCAGAAGCCACCAAACATTTAACTACGGTGCTATTTAGGTGTCACAGACCAGTAGTGTGCCAACCTGTTGGCAACATTAAAAAAAGAATATACCTTTCAGAGTAACGCAACCAACTAAAGTTTTTATTGGTTCCTTTTTTCAGCCTCATCCATGACATGCAATTTAGAGTGGAGTATTGTCCCAGTTACTCACCGGTGATGTGTAATCAATGTGCTCAGTGGCCACTCAGTCATGTGGGAGACTAAACTGCATTTAGAGTCTTTGATCTTACAATGTCTGGTTAGCTATCAATTTACAGATATGGTAAAAAGAGAAAAAGAAGCAAAAACAAAAATAGAAGCAGAACTTCTGAAACTTCTGTTGTTTGTTGGTACTTTTTTGGGTGCCGGATCCTTTGCTTATACTATGTTGCACTTAGAAGAGGTAAATGGCTTAGAAAAAAGGACTCCGTGGAAGTTCTACTGTTTAAATTTTGATCTGTAGGAGAAATAAGTCATTTCATTTCAGTCTTCTACTCTACTGCAAATTATGGCAAATGATTCCAAAAATTCCAATGGTTTGTGATATAAAATTGTAAGGCAAGCATTTTTTATGAGAAATGAGCATACTGCTAATTAAAACACCCAACAAGAGGTTTGACATTGAACTGAAGAACTTTAGAACTGGAAGGTATTTTAGAGAGCATCTATGTAAAACTTTTTCTCCTTATCTGTGTCCCTTTTCTGTCAGGGGGAAAGCTAAAACCCTAAGAGATGTGGTGGCTGTCCCAGTTCACAGCACAAGGTAAGAGACCGTTGTCTAATGCTTATGGCTTTTTGAGTCATTATATCTAATGGGGGAATTTTAGGACTGTGATAAGACAAACCAGTATGGAAATATCTGGGAGGGGGCCAAGGTGGGATGAACAGAGAACTGTTTCTGAAGTTCTTGTGCAGCCACAAATAGAATAGTCAAGAAAACCCTCTGAAAGAAGAGCAATGGTGCGGTGGAGGAAGGCGAGGAAGAACTAACCCTGCCAAGATGTTAAAATATATTATAAAGCTTTACTAACTAAAAGATGTGGTACTGGTTCATAGACGTATAAACCAATGGAACATCCTAAATCCAAATATATATAGAAATTCTATGATAAAGTCATCTTCAATAAGTAGGGAAAAAGTAGCCTATTTAATAAATGATGTTGGGACAACTGGTCAGCCATCAAAAAAATAATAAAGAGTTAAATGTAAAAAAAGAAACCCTAAACATTCTATAGAAAGAAAAAATAGTGACTGTCTTTAGAACCTTGGTGTGGAGAAGACCTTTTTGAGTATGACACAAAATCTGAAGTCCATAAAAAGAAAAGATTGATAAATCAAAATGCATAAAAATAAATTCTATATGGTGGGACCATCAAGAGGGCCAAAAGACAACCTGGTGAAAATATTAGTATTCTCATGTCACATATAGAAAAGTAACCTCCTTAATATCTAAGGACTCTTGGATGATACAGAAAGACCAACTCAGTAGAAAACTAGTCCAAAAATATGCACAGAGGTTGTACAGCAAAGGAAGTAGAAAGGACTCAAACATATTACAAAGATATTCTATATCACTCTTATTAAGTGAAATATAAATTATATATCCACTGAAACGTACCTTTGTAATTTATTGAATTGGCAAGAATTCCAAAGATCAATGACACACTTGTGTTGCTGAGGCTGTGGAAAAACAAGCACTTTCTAACCAAATACTTTCTTTGATGATGGTGGGCAATTTAGGACAATTTAGGAAGATCTCTCAGAATTGAAAATGCATGTACCCTCTAACCCTTTAAGTAATTCCACTTGTGTGTTCTTCTACACATACTCTTGCTCAAAGTACACAATGATTATACAGACATAAGTCACTATGTACAGTTCTATCTATCTATCTATCTGTTTAGCTGTCTATCCATTTATATTTTAAAATATTTTTAAGGATATTCCCTTGTGAATATTAGCAAATGTGTTGAAATAAACTGAATGTTCACCAATAGGTGACTGATTAAACAAATCATGGTATGGGGCTTCCCTGGTGGCGCAGTGGTTGAGAGTCCACCTGCTGATGCAGGGGACACGGGTTCGTGCCCCGGTCCGGGAACATCCCACATGCCGCGGAGTGGCTGGGCCCGTGAGCCATGGCTGCTGAGCCTGCCCGTCCGGAGCCTGTGCTCTGCAAGGGGAGAGGCCACAACAGTGAGAGGCCCGCGTACTACAAAACAAAAACAAAAACAAATCGTGGTATAGACATGCAATAGAATATAATACAGCTGAGGAAAAAGTATAAAGTTCTTTGCATAGTGAAATGGAAATACCTTTCAGGAATATTAAGGAAAAAAAAAAAGCAGAGTGCAGAACATTGTATGTAGCAGGCTACCCTTTTTTCTCTTTTGTAGATTTGTGGGAGTTGGAGGAGATGTATATCTGTATTTATTTGCTTATGCATAAAAAACTCTAGCATTACAAAGAAATAATTATAGTGGTTACATGTGACAGGTGGTAGATTAGGAGCTGGCAGGATGGGAAAGGGAGCTGGAAGAAATCTTTTCACTGTGTACTTTTATATAAATATAAGGAATAGGGAAATATATTACCTTTTCAGTTAAGTAAATGTCAAAAAGGGAGAAAATATTAGGAGAAAAAAAAATACCACCGATCCTCTGTATCAGTCAGGGTTCCAACAGAGAAGCAGAACTGTAGAATATATATAAAAGGTTTGATTGCAAAAAGTTGGCTTATGTGACTGCAAGAGCTGGTTAGGCAAGTTCAAAATCTGTACATCAGGCTGACAGGAAGGACTGGATGGAAACTCTGGGAGGAGCTGATGTGGGCGAATTTCTTCTTCCTCAGGGAAACTTCAGCTCTACTCTCAAAACCTTAACTGATATGATGAGGCCAACCCAGATTTATGGAGCATAATCTCCTTTACTTAAAGTCCATTGATGGAGGATGTTAACCTCATATGTACAAAATACCTTTACAGCAGCACCTAGATTAATGTTTGATTGAATAACTGGAGACTAGAGTCCAGGCAAGTTGACACATGAAACAGACCATTACACTCTGCCTCTGAAATCCAGTTGGGATTAAAGAACTGCAAGGTTTGAACATGTGCAAAAACAGATTGTTTTTCCTGGGTTTTCTGGGATTATCCTGGTGTCAATTTGATCACATCTAAGATGCTATTGATTGTAAGACACACCATTATTTTTGGTACCACTAATCATGAAAAAACGTTAAACCAACATGTTATTGATTGCAAGACACATCCTTATCCTTATTTCAGTGATGTTAGAATAATAAAACTATGTGTATATTAGAACTGATTAAAAAATACTCTATGCTGTGTTCTTGTTTGACCATGTGCAGCTAGACCAATGTGTCTGACCAGTATGTTTCAATTTTGATTCAGAAAATATGATTATATTATACATAACTCATGTTTTTGGATTGTCTGCCCTGTTTTCTGGCTCAGAAACTGAAAATTAGCTCTGTCTAGAGTCTATAGATGTGTCTCCAAAGGTGGGGGGGTGGGGGTTGGGAGGCTTTTTAGGTAGAGAGTGAAGGATGGCAGGAGAGTCCTTTGTAGACCTCTTCCTGCCCTCCTTTCTCCATCCCCATCCTAAGTGGGGAGGAGGACCACAGCAGTCTGGGACGTTGTTTGCCACACGCTGAGGGTATGTTGGCTTCTCCCACTTCCTCTTCTTCCTCTGGTGGTCAGAGACCGCAGGCCAACCTGAGGTGTCTCACCTGCTGAGCCTAAATATTAGAAGATTGCTTTCATATAATGATAACTATAGGAATGTGCAAATTTCACTCAGTGGTTATGAAGTATACTAGTTCCTAATTAGTTTAACTGTAAGACAGAAGGGTGACAAATCCTCCTTGCAGTCCAATTTAGAGTTACAGAAAAAAAAGTTGGGTGCCATGATTCTAGCCAGTGAGTGGAGAAATGACACCTGGAACCCTGCTGAGTCATCATAATCAGTTACAGTGGCCTACATGTCCTGAGGGAGTGGGCGGCTGGCCCTTCTATTTGCCAGGGCCAAATTTACAAGCGCCATTATGAATTAGAACTCTTACATGTTGCAGATGTTTGAACATCATCTCATTGAGGGTAGCCTACTGTTTGTAGAAAACTGGTTCTGATTCCTAACTTCAAAAGGGCCAAAAAGGCCTATCAGAACCATGCCTTGTTCAGCTTAACTCACTAATCTTTCTGTACCCCGTTTTACTCTATTTGATGGAGTCCACAGAGGAATCTTGTTTTTGATACAGTGGGTTCAACAAAGTAAGCCATGGTACAGACTGCCTTTAATGCTCAGTTAGTGGGAATATAGAGCTCAGAAAAGATCAGCTTGCTTTTATTTAAACTGATAGTAAAAATATAAAAAAGATAAAAACACAAAACCAACTGAATCACTTATAGACGCTTATTTCTAAAGAGCTAGGTAACGATTTAGGGTGTACTTGTGCTGTTTAAAAAGATGGCATCATAAGCTCTTCGTGCTTTGAAATTTGCTTCTTTCTTTATTGGTTTTCTTTTTCTGAGAAACAAACTATAAACAATTTTAATGCTGAATTTCCTCCCTAATTTGCCAACCACTGGAGGTATTATTGTAGATACAATGTCAAAAGAAGGAAACAAAATCCTATAAAGGAGCAGGAATAAGTACCCCTCAAACAGTGAGTGCTTCTGAGAACAGCTGTTAATATCCATTGTGTTGAAATCTACTTAAAATGTACAGGTGTGTACAATAGCCTCATAGCAGCCTGAGGAGCCCTTTTTTGTCTGACAAATAAGTCATCTGAATGCATCAAGAATAGTACTGTGCCTCAAAAATACGTTTTATATTAAAGGTATTTGAAGAAAAAAAAAGAAAAATAACAGCTAAGGTCCAAGGTTCTCCCACGCAAAAGAGGAAAAAGTCATTGAGAAGAGAATTCAGAAGCTGATGAACTTTGACACTTATTTTCATTATTTTTGACAATAGCCTCCCATTATACCTCTGATTCTACTGTGAAATCTAATTTTCACCTCTACCTTTGAAAATATGGTTCTGAAATATGCACAACGTAAGAGGTAAAATTATGAGTGGCCTCATTAAGTGAGTCTGTTACTTGAAAAGGTAGCGTGCTTATTCAATGAAAACATTTACTGAGTATCTTCTATATATAAGATAATGACTCTGGGATGTGGAAGGTGCAAAGATGGGTAAGACACAGTACCCGCCCTCGTGAAGCATGCAGAAGACAAAGAGAGAAAACTGTAAAAATAATTACTCATTGTGCTGAAAATAAGTCATACAAATGAATGCAGTGGGATATAATACTTTCTTACAAATTCAGCCGTTCCCTCTTTTCAGACTTGAGAGCCAGTCGCAAACCTCACCTCCTCACTTGCCCCTCTCACACCGTGATTGCAGTGTTCTTTGTCTTGGAGGCCTCCATTTGCAGAATCTGGATTCTAAGTAACACTTGCTTGTTTCTTCCAGTTTCTAGCACGGCTTTGAGAACGAATGTGTTAACTTCTAATTAAATGAATGTGTAAGAAAAGATCTTTTTCTAATCTTTCCATTTAAATATTCTTTTCAACAAAAGCTTCTTCTTTCCTAATAAGAATTGATGCCAGTACATGGCATCAGTTACAATTTGACTGTTTTCTGCATTTGTAGAGACCGCGTTAGGTTTTGATTCTAGGCATCCTTTAAAAAATATAAAACCTGAAAAAGAGATGGGGAACTGATTTCTCGAAATTGCTAGTTTTCTGTTATTGGTTAATGGAATCAAACACAAGATGGCTGTGTTGATCTGAAAACCGGAGGAATGCTGCTTCAGTGAGAACAGGAGAGGGAGGAGGGCAGGACAGGAGAGGGAGGAGGGCCGGAAGGCACCAGGCAGCACGAGGGCTTCAGTTACCTGCAGGATGCATTGTGGCGTCATGGGAAGAGTACAGATTCTGGAGTCAACACACTGGACTGGAAGCTTGCGTATTAGTTGTGCCTCCTTGGACACTTAAGTTCTTTAAGCCTCAGTTTCCTAATATGTAAAATTGGTTTAATACCTCATAGTTGCTGAGAGTGTTAAGTGAGACAACAAATGATTTAGCATGTGTTACTTGTGTATTTCATGGTGTCTAGTGCATAGTGAGTACTCAGTAAATGTTTATTTCTGTCCCAGGGCAGAGGGAAAGTACTGGAAACAAAAAGCGTGAGGGAAATGCTAAGGAAAAAAGGAAGAAAACAATGGAAGATGAAGTTCATAAAGTGACTGGGGGTGGTGCTGATTTTGAGTATCTATTAACTACAGAAAGCTGGTATTGTCTAGGAAAATAGTTATCCTTCTTCTAGGCTCACAGGTAGATGGGTTGAAAGACCACTGGATTGGGGTTTAGGAGGCTTGGGTTTTAGGCTCAGCTCTCCCACTAAGTAGCATGGCCTTGGGCAAATCACTGAACCCCACTGGGCCTCTGATCCACCATTTATTAACTGAAGAGCTCATTTAGATGATCTCTTCCAGTCCTAAAATTCTTGATGAAATATTTAAGATGAAACTAACTGAGAATCAACCTATGTATTTCATCCAAATCTAAGTAGTGACCTTGTAAAGGTCAGGAATGAGTTTTAAGATGTTTTATTTATAAAGGAACTATTTACAACTGTGCAGTGCTCATATTATAAAAACAGTGAGGCAGTTACCCCTTCTAGGCCTGAAGTGGGGTGGGAGATACAGAAAGAGTCTTGTGGAGGCCACTTCAAGAGGAACCATGACCTTGGGTCAAGGACATAGCCAACCCTAGGAGATCTCACAGAGTAGGGGCCAGGGGAACAAATCACTCCATCTCACTCTTCCTTCGGATCTCCTGCTGGGACTTCCAGTTGTTATTCTAAATCCAACTGGAAGGCTTAGGATAAAAGAACTTAATGTTAGGTCTTGGGGCAGGGAGCAGGGTAGTAGGCTGGGGAGTATATGTGGAGGGAACGTGGAAGACTTATGGTATAGATCTAGATTTACACTGGAGTCTTAAGTGAGAGCTTGTTTGCTAACAGAAGGACCCCAAGATGCTGCTGTTGCAACCAGCCTGTGGTTCCATAGAGCCTATAGATGCGAACATACAGTCTTCACAAGACAGAGGCCCTTGATGTGCACTTCTCTCCACTCTGAACACATCCTGTCTATCCTAGTTTAGCACTAGTAAGAGCCCTTAAATGTTCATAGTATCAGAGAGCTCTGAAACACACAATCAGTCTGATCCCTGAGCCAATGATATGTAAAATATAGATAGATGTTATATAAAGGATACAGAGCCTGCCATACCTCATCGAGAGTTCCACTCAAATTGCCCTAGAAACTAAAGAGGGCAGATATTTTGCCTCCAGAGAAGTAAGTTTTATTCTGATGCTCCGTATCTTTAGGGCATTTTCGGTTACCTTCAGGGAAAATAAATAATCGCCAGTAATTGAGGGCTGTCTGTGTGCCAGACGTTGTACGTACTTCACACGCGAAGTGAGATAAAAATTAGGCCACTCCCTTTTAAATCCTAGGAGCGGTCTGGTAAGACTTCTTGGGCAGATTTTTCTTATTAAGTGAAACCTTGGAAATATAAGAAGACCTGTTTGCTGTTCCTCAGTATAGCAGGGAGGATAAAAGAAAAATGTACATAGGGAGTCCAGTGGACTTTCTTGGAGGAAGGGGTATCAGAACTCTTCTTTCAGAGATTTGAAATTCGGGAAATGGGTCTTCAAGCTTTGCTATCAAGAAGGGGCCCTGTAGTGCGTTGAATAGTGTCCCCCCCCCCCCGAATTCATGTTCACTGGAACCTCAGGATGTGAGCTTTGGCAATAGAGTCTTTGCAGGTATTAGTTAAGATGAGGTCATCCTCACTCATGGGCCCTAAATCCAATGACTTATAAGAAGAAGAGAGAACTCACAGGAATAACAGAATGAAGAAAACATGTACAGATGGAGGTAGAGGTGGAGTGATGCAGCTACAAATCAAAGAATACCAAAGATTGCTGGGAGCCACCAAAAGCTAGGAGGCATGAGACAGTTTCTCCCTTACAGCCTCCGGGAGGAACCAGCCCTGCTGGCACCTTGATTTTATGCTTCTAGCCTCCTAAACTGTGGGAGAATACATTTCTGTTGTTTTAAGCCACCCGCTTTGTGATAATTTGTTATGGCAACCCCAGGAAACTAATATAAGCCCTAAGGCCTTGAAAAGGAGCTCCCGGAGGGGACATGGTAGCTGGGTTAGTGCCCAGGCCCAGATGCAAGAGTCTGAGGAAGGATTGGTTGCAGCAGAGTAACCTGTTAGCCCAAGAGTGAGACATCATTAGTCCTGGGCAGAAATTGGATCCAGCAATGCCATTACTGAGATGGTAAATAAGCGTCCCTCAGAGAACACAGGAGTAGCCTTTATGTCATACCGTGTGACAGAAGCAGGTGCGTGGACCAATGGGCAGCTCCAGCTGTCTCTCTGATTAACCTAGATTTGTCCTCTTTGGACTGACTACGTCCTTAGCATTCTTGGACTACTTGGCATTGGAGATGATTTAAGCAACAAGAGGGAGACATTGAACATCCAGTTGGTAAGAGCATCTGGGTGCTTGAGTTATTAACTCTAAATGAAAAGAGTCTTGGCCATGTGTTTCTCCTGAGTTGGTGAAGCTGACCATGCTGCTTATACTTTATAACTTATGGGGTGGGTTAGATGTATTTATCATGTTTAAATTGTTTTGGAAACTTGGAGAGATTAGGTAACTGGCTTATTGTCACACAGTCTAGATTTGAATTCAGAGCTTGTACTTTTAATGGCTGTACTTTCCCTCCTCCAAGACTCACTGGGAAGCTACTGGATCTTCATCGTCTCATGTAGAAATGTGTCCAGCAGACCAGCACTGGAATCGGGTGGGAAGGGTGGTCTGTACCCCAAGCTTGAAGCAGGGTCCTGAGTGTGGGCATGAGTATGGTGGAAGCTACGGAGGGTTGAATGGAGCTGGAAACCAGGTGTGGGGTGGGCAGACCGAAATGGAGCCTCAGAGATGGTGACAAGTTGACACCACAGGGTGGGGTTTCCTGGGTGAATCCAGATGTAGCAGCCAGCTAGCAAGCATGGCTCAAACAGGACTGGGTTGTCATGGAAACAGAGACAGATCCAAAGGCCAGAACCTGGAATCCAAACCAGGACAGAGCGAGACAGTGACTGAAGCCACAGCTGGAGCAAAAAGGGAGCTCGCAAAGGGCCAGGGTGCACAGATTCCCTCTGAGTGCCTGTCTGCTGCTCTGGCTGCCTTTGGTTCCGCTCAGTGCATTGGAGAGCTCTCTGGCCCTGGAGTGCCTTAAAGGCACTCTCATACTTCTGGCAAGCAAAAAAACTCTTCCATTACCTCTCCTTAACTGGTTTACTGGTTCCTGCTCAAATATATTCAGCGACAAGGTTCGGAGGTAATGGTTCTATCTTTAAACAGTTTAACTGTGATATAGTTTTGTTATATGGCACTAAAACCTGATTCTGAACCGACAGGGAGTGTTTTCTCTTTCTCCTGGGGGCCAGCCCTTAAATTGTTAGTCACAGAGACTGGCTGGAGGGATCTTCAAATTCTCAAGGCTTAAACAGCAGAAACTCTGATTCACTAAGTCCGAGACAGGGCCAGAGAGTCTGCATTTAGAAAGACTCCCAAGATGCCTGGCATGTGCAGCTAGAGTTGGAAACCACTCTTGTAGTTTCCTTCATTAAAATCCAGCAAACTAGTGAATATAACAGAAAAGGAGCAGACTCACAAATATAGAGAACAAACTAGTGGTTACCAGTTGTGGGGGGAGCGGCAATATAGGGGTGGGAGAGCGGGAGGTACAAATTATTGGGTGTAAGATAGGCTCAAGGATGTGTTGTGCAACACGGGGAATAGAGCCAGTATTTTGTAATAGATGTAAATGGAAAGCAACCTTTAAAAATTGTATACCAGTTTTTAAAAACTCCTGTCAATTCTACCTGCCGAATTATTTCTATAAACAGCTGGCAAGGCTTGCCCTCCTCACCATGCTTGCCATCTTCTAGCCAGTTTTCATCATCGTCTACCTGTATTATTACACAGACTTCCCACTGGGCTTCCCATCTCCAGTTTTTCACCCTTTTAATCCAACCTCCCCACAGTTGCCAAAGTGCTCTTTTAAAACTACACGTATGAGCCTGGCGCTCCTTGCCTCCAATCCTGTGCTAACTGTCCACGGCAATGATAAGTGAAATAATACTAAAATAAATAGGCAACGAACGATGTATTAGGCCTTTGGCAGTGAGGCCTCTTCCTGCCTTCCTTCCCCCTCTGTGCCCCGGCCATGCGACACCATTTGAGGTTCTCTGATGCTTCCTGCTTTCTCAGCATCGTACCTTTGCATTCTTCCTTCAGCCAGGAATGTTCCTTTCCTTGGCTGATTTGTCCTTGTCCTGTTTGTCCTTCTACACTCAGCTTTGGTATGGCCTTCACAAATAAGCTAATCCCAGACTCTCCTGCACCACATAATTTGTTACGCAATATTTTGACTTGGCTATTCTGGTAAATTTTACCCTGAGGACTTTTTTTTTTTTTTTTTTTTTTGCGGTACGCAGGCTTCTCACTGCTGTGGCCTCTCCCGTTGCGGAGCACAGGCTCCGGACGCGCAGGCTCAGCGGCCATGGCTCACGGGCCCACCCGCTCCGTGGCATGTGGGATCTTCCCGGACCGGGGCACGAACCCATGTCCCCTGCATCGGCAGGCGGACTCTCAACCACTGCACCACCAGAGAAGCCCACCCTGAGGACATTTTGATTCCAGGAACATTTTTATACACTATCATTTGATCTGAATTCACTTTGATGGAGCCTAAAAAAGTGAACCATTAAATTCTTGACTTAAAAGAATCCCAAGGAAAAACATTTATTCTTACTCCATTACTGACCTTTACAAGCATTGCTGACCTCCCCCTCTGGGGGTGGGGAGAGAGAGGGGATATGGTTTAGGGATGGGGTGAAGATGAGAGTGTGGACTGGAATAGAGTCAGAGATGGAGGATGGGTCCATGATGGAGCAAGGATTGGGGTCAGGGTGAAGGGTCAGAGGCTCCTGCGAATATGGGAGTGTAACTTTTGTTACAACTTCTGCTTAGATACTTATAAAATGAAAAAAGAAAAAGGTATTTTGACATGCCTATTTTAAATTAGCCATGTGTTATGGGTTGAACTGTGTCCCCATCCCCCCCAAAAGTGTTGAAGTCCTAACCCCCAGTACCTGTGAATATGACCATATTTGGAAATAGAGTCTTTGCATATGACCATGTTAAGATGAGGTCATTAGGGTGGGCCCTAATCCAATATGACTATCCTTATAAAAAAGGGAAATTTAGCTACAGAGACAGCATACATAGAGGAGAGACTACATGGAGAGACACAAGGAGAACACCGTGTGAAGATGAAAACAGAGGTCAGGGTGATGTATCTACAAGCCAAGGAACACTAAGAATTGCTAGCAAATAACCAGAAGATAAGAGAGATTCATGGAACAGATTGTCCCTCACAGCCTTCAGAAAGAACCAACCCTGTGGACACCTTGATCTTGGACTTCTAGCCTCCAGAACTGTGAGACAATAAATTTCTGTTGTTTTAGCTGCCCGGTTTGTGGTCCTTCATTATAGCAGTCCCAGGAAACTAATACACCATGAAAAACAATTGTATCAAGAAGTCCTGGTCAAAATGTCCTGTTTCAGGGTGAGTTGCCTGTCCTCTGAACTCCCAGAGCATCATTACTCTGTGTGTAAATGGACTGAAACTTGTCTATCTTGGGCACAAAGTTGTTAGCTCTCTAAGGTCAAAAGCTTGCTTTTTATTCTGTTTTTAGTACCCAATGTATTAAGCCTAAATAAGTTAGGAATAAGCAAACCATATGCGCTGAGGATGCTGCGAGGTTGAGATTAAATCGTTTCCCTGATTCTCAGAGTTATTAGGGTTGGGAATGAATTCTGCCTTGGTCTCTAGGCCATTTACTTCCCATTACACCATGAAGAGTGTTAGCAAATTTACCTCTAGTGTTTTCCTCTTCAGGCTAAACTTCCTCTGTTTCTCTAGCCTTGCCTTATGTTCACAGGTTTTCAAAGCCTTCATTATACTGGTTACTCTACTCTGGATAGACTTGATTTTAAATAGTGGCATCTAAACTGAACACAATCTTCCATCACCATTACCTCCTTTGATACAGACCCTGGGCTAGTACTCATTTACTTAAGTCCGTTTGCACATTCTGGCTAATTATGAGCTGCAACCTACCTCCCGTGCAATGCTTTTTCACACAGAAAGTTTATCCAAGTCTCCCTTTCCCTCACTCTCTATTCAATTTCTGCAAGTTTTGGACTCAAATATGCAACTTTATAATTAATTCTGTTAAATCTTGCTGTTTTCCCTAGTGTTCTGATTTGTTAACATAATTTTATATCTCAATATATTGTCTTAATTATATTAGCTCTCTCATTCAGTTTTGGGGCATCTGAAAATATGCTCGGGGTGTTATTTATGTTTTCAGATCACTGCTAAAAATGTTGAACAGTTGGATGCTTACCCAGTGGAGAAGAGCTGGTTAATCATCAACTCTCTGCTTTGCTTTTTTTCTATGTAGTCTGGGATCAAATTAACACAGATCTGGAAAGCAGAATAAAGACTTTTCAATATGATGCCAGCCAGCAGCTCTGTGCGCACACTTGGGTAGCAGATAGTAAGATTTTCGTGAGTTACAGATTTCTTCCTATCACAGCTGTTCTTCCCATCTCAGCTGGGCGTGTCTGGTTCCAGCAGCCTGGCAAGAGCCCCCTCCTTACCCAGCTGTGCTAATGCGACCTGGCAGAATGGTGGCTGTGTGTTCTCAGATTTTCCAGTTGTAGAAAATTTTGCCTAAACGTCCCATTTGCTTTCTTACCTTCAGTTAAAATCCTCTTGATGGGGATTTTAAATAGTACATTAGCCAGCTTTTTCCAAACTCTGCTACCATCTCAGGTGTCAACTAATTGGTAGGGCATTTAGTTAACTTGGGATTTAAAGTAATCTAATAAAGAATGGGCACTATGGAATTTGTTTTGGGTCCAATTTCAGTTCTGTTAGTGGACTGTGTGGCACCAGCTAAGTTATGTAGCCTCTCTGTACTTCAGTGTTCCCATCTGTGACAGAGGATCTTAATACTTGTTAGTATTAATGAGTTTTAAATTGAATTGGGGGGGTAAGTAAGTGCTCATCATAGGGGCTGGCACACAGGAGGCATTTAATAATCATTATCAACATCATTATTATTTAAGCATAAAGCATTTACATCTTTTAAAAACACTAAGACTGAGAGGACTATACATGGAATACTTAAATTGTCCTTACCATTACTAACATAAGAGCTTAATGCCCCTATCAATCTTGGCATGAACATGGGCTTATTGAAATTATTTCACACATCTAAGGAATGCCTTCAAATAAATGGAATGGTTCGCCTGATTACCCCGGTCCTTTCACTCTAAGCAGAACTGATTCACTCTTCTAGTATGCCTTGGAGATCTGTGAAATCCAAAAAAAAGGGAGCAATCTCAACAGAAAGCAGCCCAAATTTTCTAAAATAGAAGCTAAAAAATCCTCTACGAAGTCCTCAAAAGAATGAAGACAAATTCTGATGAGGTCCATCATGCACTATTAACTAAATAGGAATATTTCCTTAACATTTGTACATTTGACCACCACACTCAATAAGGAGAGTATGAAAATTGTTCTTCCATGGAATTGACTTTTATAGTCCAGTTTTTTATTATCTTAGCCTGCCTACTTGCTTTCACTCCTTTTCTTTTCCTGAAAATCTGGTTTTTCTCGTCAGATTAAGAAAGAACTGCAGTATAGTTTGGTAAACCCGTGTTTGCCCTGTGATATGATCACTATAATAATAACTGAAGTCAGCAGTCAAAATTCAGTTCACTTGAGTGAGTGTTTATCATACAACTTTTTATATGCAGATGCCACACTAGGGCCTCTAGGGGTTCAAGGATGACCAAGTGTTGGTTTCTGTCCTCAAAGCAATCACAAGTAAGGAGGGACAATTCCAGAAGAAATTGCATGAGCAAAAGCATAAGGGAGGCAGCGAGGACTGGCAAGATGTTCAGAGAATAGGGCTGGAGCAAATGATTTGTTTTGGGAAGAAGGAAGTTGCAAAAGGAAGGCTAGGGGACTGACTGTGAGCCCTTGGCTATAATTATTTTTCATGCTATTTTCTATTTGATAATTGATCTAATACATCAAGTGTCAGTTTTCATTGAACAGAACACTGAAATAGTGGTGCTCAAGTGAAATGAAGTCAGTGTTAAATAGCTTTTGGTATGTGTATCTGTTAGTTCTGTCAGTATTAAATTTGCTTGTCTGACATATCATTTATTTATTAATTAGTGATGAAAGTGCTCTAAAACTTCTAATGAAAAGCTTCACAGATTGACACCTCCGTCTCTAAATTTAAAGTGCTTTTTCCCCTGTACCATTTGCTTCACATCTGTAAATCTTTAACCAACTCCAAGTAGATGGGTTACGTCATTTTATTTCCATTAAATAGGACTTGGAAGAAGTGATTGTGACCATGGACAGTTTGTAAGGACAAGACCGAGCTCTGATTTTTAGGAATAGTAGTTAGCCTTTGGTAGTTACTAAGAATATCTGAGATTACCAGTCCATAGGCAAAATAAAATCTTTATTAATAAGGCAACATAAATGTTAAAATCCTAGAGAGAATGTGATAGGTGACATACTGATTCCAGGGTCCAACCTGGGGTATCATTTATTATTCAACTGTTTGTTTACTTTCCTGTCTTCCTTCTCCCAGAGATGGTGATCCCTGTTCTCTGGGCTCTCTAGCACTTTGGATATAAGCCCTGGCAGCTTTTGGGGTAGATAGCCTTCAGGCATTAGGTATTGCATTAGACACTTATCCTAAGATCAGAACTAACACCATCGTATCTGTGAGATATCCCTGTCCACCTCTATTTTTTTTGTTGTTTTTCAAATCTCAACTTAGACAAAAATATATGGTGAGAAGTAGAATGAGCTCTCTTTCACTAGTGGCCTACGTAAGTCTGGTCCAAGTCCGTAATCTTTCCTTTTACTGATGAGTATAGGTTTTTAAGCTATCTACTCTAGCATATAAGAATGGACACATTTCTTTTTCCCTTAAATCAACTTAACTCTGCATTTGAGCTCCCATCCTGTTGGGGCTGGTAGAAAATTTGATCGTTAGTATCATCTGCACTCTACACCACCAGGCTGTCCACAATTCTGAGGCATTTTAGGCTGCACCAGAATATCAAGGAAGCTCCTCCTGTCTCACTGATAACCTCTGTGATGCCTGTTGTCCACAGTCCTTCCAAGTCTAACAACTGTGTTGCTTTTGTTCCAAACTTGGGGATCATTACTTTTGACTTAGGGCTCAGTGTCCCTGAGTGACTACATAGCAGTGGTCTGAGTTTCATTACCTTCTCAGCTTACTGCTATCGAGCAGGGCTATTCTTGGGAGAGGTGTGCCTCTGTTATCCATATACTTCCCTTTACACTGTTCTCAAGTCATGGGTCTTTTTTGCCTTATCCTCTAAGACACTGGCATGATATCTTCAGTGAAGTCAGTCCTGTGATGTCTGCACAGCAAAACACTTGAATCGAGAGAGCTAAAGGATCTGGCTACCTGCTTGGTAATATGGAAAGAAAATGGAAGGGTGGTCTGATATGATTAAATATCAGTAAAATATCTTGCCTCATTCTCACTGAAGGAAGTAGGAATCTTAGTGAGACCCACTTTCTCTTCTAAAATTTTTTCTTTACTGGGTTCCCTTACCTTCAATATTTTTTATACAGCCTCAATGTTTTCAACATTTTGAAGCATTTTGAAGATCTGAAGTTTCAGATCTCTACTAAAAAAACATTGTCATTTCTCCCCCTAAATACCTTTCCTTGAATAATGATAATCGCACTATAATAGTTTAACTCCTCCGTTATGTGTGTGCCCATGCAATGTATTTCTAGAAAAGAAACAATTTTACATTAGTTGGTCATAAACACATATGTCATCCAGAGGAAGCAGGTGGGTGTGAGCAACCATTTTACTTCTTTCCTTTTCCTGTTGAGTTGCCACTTCTGAGTTAATCTTATTTGGATTTCTGCGAGTTCTTTCTCTCCGTGGTCTCTTCTACCCTGCACAAGTCCCAGTTCTGCTGGTGCAAAGAAAAACCAAGGTCATGGTAACCTTTGTTTTGTACTGGAATGGCTGTTATCAATTCTTATGGTTGCTGTGTTAGTCGTTAGAATTTTTTCATCTCAATGTTGGCAGGTGGTAGGATTACACTGTCTTAATTTTGTAGTTAGGCATGGCCATGACTTGTTTTGGCTAATGAAATGTGAGCTAAAGTGATGTGTGTCACTTCCAGGGGTAACTTTACCAGCTAGTGCATGATTTTTGTTGCCCCGTGCCATGCTGTGGTTCATCAAGGAAATGTGTATTAAGATGGACCTCTGTTTAGTCTCAGTCCTCGAGTGACTATAATGAGCAGGATTCCGAGGTCGATTCACACTGGGCATGAAAGAGGGAGTGAGAAACAGATCTGTGCTGTGTTTAGTCACTGAGATTTGGGGGTTGATTTTTACTGAAGCATAACCTAGCTCATACTGACTGACACAATTCTCTTTAATAGTGGATTAGCTGTTCTAGATTGTTAAGAACATCTAAGAGATACAAAATAAATGTCTTACTAATCTCCACACACTCTTTGGTTTAAAAAAAAACTTATGATGTCTTTGCTTCTTTCCTTGGTCTTTCACAGCTCCCTTTCCATCAGAGCGAGTGTGGATGGAATGAAAAGAAGTTGAGTGGGGTGGACAATCCCTTTGTGCCACAATGGGTCTGGGTGCTGGTAGTCTCCATTTTCCTCAAATCTTCATATTTCTCAAATGATACATACATAGTTAAACACACATACTTTATTTCTCTCTTTTGATAAGTCATTTGATTATTCTAAGATTGAAACCTCAGGAATTCCAATGATCCAAGACCAAAACCAAGAGCATTTTCCCATACCAATGTGGTTGCTGTATCTGTGTTCAACAGAAACTTCAGGTCTAGAATGGCACACACAGCATGCTCTTCATTCAGTCTTATAAAATTATTAATGCCCTAATATGCACTACGGCCATGGCTAATCATAATCAGTGATAAGTGCTCTGAATAAAAATTGCAGGGGAAATATAAAGGCATGTATCAAGGAGAATTGATCTATTTGGGGGCATCAGGAAGGTGTTCTTGAGGAAGCAACATTGGAGTTGAGAGCTGAAAGATGAGTTGCATTTGGCCAGGAAAATGATGGGAGGGGGTTGGGAACCAAGAGTTTCTGCTGAGTAAGTAGTGCTATACTTATGAGGAATGTGAGGCTGGAGGAAGCAGGACATATTGGAGAAAGAAAAAGAAGGCTTGTGTAAGGTGGAGCACAGAAGTGAGTGGATGGTATATGATCAGACTGAACAAGTAGCCAGGACCAAACTAATAGGGCCTGTATGCCAAGTTGAAGATTTGGTTATTGTTTTAAAAGTTATGGAAATCCACTGAAAGATGGATATCTAAGGCTGGCTATTGACACCATGAGATTTGGGCTTATGACTGGATTTAAGATTGTTCATTTATTTATTCATTCATTCAGCTTTCACGTGGGGATTATATAACAAGGTGTTGCATCAGCTGGGTTTACCTTTACAGAAGCCAGAGGAAGGGCAGGGGAATTGTCTCCAACAAGCTTAATCATCTGTAGCTTGCTTTGATGTGGCAGCTAAAGTGTAGGGCATGGGGTAGGGATGAGGTTATCTGAATTTATTGGACCAAGGCTAAGACAGATAATAGTAAGCCTTGTCTTTTCTTAACATCGTCATTGGAGTATAATTGCTTTACAATGGTGTGTTAGTTTCTGCTTTATAACAAAGTGAATCAGCTATACATATACATATATCCCCCTATCTCCTACCTCTTGCATCTCCCTCCCACCGCCCCTATCCCACCCCTCTAGGTGGTCACAAAGCACCGAGCTGATCTCCCTGTGCTATACAAGCCTTATCTTTTAAATATATTCCCCGAGGGACAGGCTATATCCTAAAATACTGATTCAATAAGCCAGACTAAGGCAGGGACTTTATATGTAATTGCAAGCAGAAAATATGTTTAGATGTGGATAGGTAGTAGTTTACAGAAGAAGGCCATATGTTTATTTATCTATTTATTTTCCATTTTTATTGAGATATAATTGACATATAACATCATATAACTTGAAGGTGTACAATATAATAATTTGATGTATATATATAGTGAAATAATCACAATAAGTTTAGTTAGTATTTATAACCTCACATAATTATAATTTTTGTTTTTACTTGTGATAAGAACTTTTAAGACCTACTCTTTTAGCACCTTTCAAATATACAATACAGTATTGTTGACTATAGTCAGGTCACCACTTTATATTAAACTATATTGCCCAGGACTCATACAAGTTCTCCTTGATGTTTGGTAGCAGCTGAATCATAGTTTAACATAGTCTGAACTTAACCTCTGAGCTCTTATGGTAGGAAGCAATTCAACATTGTTAGGAATCTGAATTGAATGCCCTATAAATCATTTCCACATATGAGTCTCCGTTGTTCAAAACAAATCCATATTCATTCCAATGATTTCTCCTTCATTCTTTTCAAACTCCCAAGCAGAAAAGATTAGATTCAACTTTCCTCTCATAAATTACACAGTTTTAATTCAGTAAATTTGCATAAGCATCGAATACCAACTTCCTACAACTAGTTGAAAAAGACGTAGCATTTATGTATCACATTATCTATTCATAGATTTTCAAATTATAAATTATCTGACTTTTGTAGCATGTAACTATGAGAAAGGTCAGCTTCAAATCCCACAGCAAAGATAGAGCAAGAAGTGTTGTTCTACTTAATGAGCCTGAGATCCATGAATTAGAGCCCAAAGAAGGACGAGGAGAGTTGAGGAATGGAATAGAATTCCAGAGGAGCCAAATTTTAAACAAAATAACCCTTTGGAGGAGTGTCTCAACATGAAGCCTTGTGTTAAGCAGAAGGTCCAAGCCATCTGCCCATGTTCACTCCATACCAAGCCTGATATTTGATATTCTGAATTGATGATAAATTCCTCTGGGACTCCGGGGAGCCTTGCCTGGAGATTGGATGGACTCAGGATGTTTAGTTGCATGTGCCTGGCAGAGTGAAGATGGGTTTATAGTTCCTGTCCTCTTACCTTCACTTTATTGCACTTCACTCCGTTGCTTCTGCCCATCGGATGTTCTCATTCCTTTCTTCCTCATGCCTTTCATTTCCCCCATCAAACGTAAATTAATGGCCTTATTGTCTTTATTCAATCAATTTCCATCTTCTGAAATAATGTCTCTCCTTGTCTTCTAACCAGACATGGGTAACCATACCCATCCTTCTTGGACCTTCCTGAACTTTCTCTCCTTCAGAAGCCTTTTATGATTGTCATTCAGCCTTTTCCCCCCTTTTCCTTTTTCTCTGAATATCTATTGTTCTTATAATCAAAGCACAAAATTTCATGCCTAACTGTTCTGAATTTTTTTAAATGAGTTTTCTTGTATCTCTTCAATGAGCTATAAGCTTTCTTAAGACAGGGACCATGTCCTATACATTTTTCACTTGTTGAACAGGTTTCAGCTGGGCATAAAGCAGGTACTAAAAACCTATTGACTAATTATATTGCTTTACCTTTTCTTCCTGTCAGGATTGTCCTGTATTATTTGAGGTATTTAGTTCAGCTGCTTTGGGGAAAATGTTACTGTTACAGCATGGGTCTTGCCAAATGCATTAAAATTAAAAAATGCATTAAAATAAAATATGATGCAAATGAATTCTAGTAATATGGCAAGTGAATTCTAAGTTTTATCCATCATCAGTTTCCTAAGTATTCATTTCACTTATGTAAAATCACACCATTTTCTGAAATAATAATAATAATATATATATTTCAAGGTATAGGTGCTTTTCATGTCTATTTTAACAATGCACATTAAGATCACTTATGTAATCTAAGTGGAGAAATAGATTTACAAAAAAATGTTGCCTTTAAAAAAAGAAGTCAAAAGAAGGTAAATCCTTAGTTCTGTAGTATATTTAGGTTTTAACGTATATCTGCAATGATTACTAAGTTAATAAATAACTTTTATTATCTGTTTCAACATTTACTTTTATCATCTCCAGCTTTTATTGGTAAGTTCCATGAATTATTGACTTATGCTAAGCGAAATATTGGTTTGTTGACCATTGACAGGAAAACTAGAGTTTTCTAAAATTCCTGATGGAATGAATTTGAGGATGTGAAAAATATGATATTAATTTAGTCCCTTTAAATAGGAAGACAGATGTTTGGTTACTTGAATGCTCTAAAACATATTTTCAAAGTAATGTGTGTTCATGTAGAAAATTCTAAAAATACAAAAAAAAAAAAGCAATGAACCTAATCTCTGAGATAATAACTATTAACATTTTAGTGTTCCTAGTTTTTTTTAAACTCAACATTTTACCATAGACATAAAATATATTTGATATTTTTGTCCTTAGCTACATGGAAATAAAGATAAATGCAAATATTTATAAAATTTTTTAAACTTGTGAAAATGTGAGCACATTTTATTAACTGTATAAATTTTTGCTCTGGTGAGTTATAGTAAAAAGCTTAGCTTCTTGATTTGCAGAGTTTTAACTTTTACTATTATGTCTAGATGGAAAGTTGCTGATTCTGACCTTGAGGGCGATTAAGTTTTTAAAAAATATTTTGAAGCCTTCTGGGTAAATTGTTTAGCACAAGCTAGAACGTATGCTCCAGTTAGAATTAGAGACACAGTGAATTTTCCCCTTCAAATTTTCAGTGAATTTTAAGTGTTTGAGAAACATGCCAGATTGACAGATTATGTTAACTCAGAAGACATCATAAACACTGATAAGTACAGAGAAAACCTACCTGCTTTGAGCACACTCAGAAATAACAGCAAGAACTTTTATAAAGCACAAAACACATATGGGGGAAGTGTATAAGGAAAAGACATTCACAAACAACAAAGAATTAAGGTTAGTCAATTATATAAAAATTGTGGTATAGTAGACTACCGGTAATTCTTCTTGCTTTTATTATCGTGGAATGATCATGCATACAGTTTTGAGTAATTAACCCTTATTTTTGGAAATGTGTGCATGTGTTGGAGCTGGTTTAGAAACAAATGACAAATATTAACAACACCAGGAAAATTAGATGTCAGGATCCAAGTACAAATTCATTTAGATTGATTGTATGTCTGCAGCATTTTGCCATTTAAGAGAAACTGCATAAGTGAAAGTGACTCAAACTCCAAACCATGTTGATATTATAAAGTAAGTCTCCAGAATCATATTTGTAGAACACCTCCTTCAACTGTGTGGGACTAATATAGTATAATAAGGCATTTTGCCAAAGTAGGTTTCTAAGATTTTCTTCTATCCCTGTTGCTAGTCATCTGTGGTAGACACAACTGGTGGATCCATGTTGGTTCCAGAACTAAGGGGAGAAATTTACTCTCTCACTCATCCCGTATTTATGAAACAGTTTGTTCAACAAGTATGACTGAATGAATGAATAAATGAGGAAAATAAACCCTTTAGATTACAGCAGAGTCATGCATGTGAAAGGGAAAGCTATGTGTAACTAGAAATAAAGCTCTGGTTGTGAAGGATACGGATCTCCTCAAGAATTATCCAAAAGTTGTTCTTGAGAAAATTTTAAAGACACCTGGACAAATTAGTAAGAAACACAGTACAGAGAGCAATTGTATAGAGGGAAATGAGTGAGATAATTTGATAAGCTTTAATTATATCCCAGCGCAGAGGAAAAAGGTCTTTTCACAGCCCAGATTACAAGAAGAGCAGAGGAGAGGGTAGAGGCTCATTTTTGCAATCCTACTGCAATCACCCCTCATTTGGATCAAGATTGGCTTGGTCTCTACACAGAGCCCAGCTGTGTCTCCACCCACTGGGGGAAGAGGGGAGTCAAGACAATTATCCTGCTAATCTATCTAAAACAGACAAAATTGGAAAAACAGTTTTCTCATTTCTCTCCAAATTATCCAGATAAGGGGTCCAGCATGATTAAGCTTCTGGGGGAATCTTTCTCTCCCCTTCATTTTCCCTGTAATTCAGTCTGTTTCCTCCATTTCTGCAGCTGAAATTTGCTTACTGCTGAGTACTTTGAATTCTGTACCTTTGCAATTTGGCCATGAGGTCACTGTGTAGATCTGAGAAGTTCCATATCTCAAACACATGCACACACACACTCACAAAATGGAGATCCATTCCCACAATAATTCTACTTTGATGCACTCCGTATTGTAGATGTGCCAAATGAAGAGCAGAAGCTTATATAAAATAGCCCAAGGTTTAGGGGAGCCTTAATCTTGTTTTTCTAAGTACATTCTCTGTTCTTTGACAGAAAGGACCATGTTGTATATTTCTCATTGTAACTTCCATAACACTTAACATGGTCTAGTCACATAGCTGTTTTTTAATAAAGTATTTTTGACATTGAAATCTCAGTTTAGTGCTTGTTTAATGTGCTGTGAGTCTTTAAGCAGAGTCTTTAACATGTATGAAGCTGAGGTAGGGATGGTTGCATATTGTCTTAGTCTGTTTGGGTTGCTGTAACCAAATAACATGGCCTGGGTGGCTTATAAACAACAGAAATTTATTTCTCATAGTTCTGGAGGCTGGAAGTCCAAGATTAGGGTGCCAGCGTGGTAGGGTTCTCCTGAGAACCCTCTTCCGGTGGCAGACTTCAGACTTCTCACTGTGTCCTCACATGGTGGAAGGAGCAAGGGAGTTCTCAGGGATCTCTCTTATAAGGGCACTAATCCCATTGATGAGGGCTCCACCCTCATGACCTCAGCACCTCCCAAAGGCCCCACCTCCTAATATCTTCACTTTGGGGACTAGGATTTCAACATATCAATTTTGGGTGGGGGGGAGGCACAAACACTGATATATAGCACATGGTTTTTAGGGAATGACTTGGCCTATTTTAATCTCTTCATGCTGTGGGGAGGGCAGCAGAGGCAGAGCCCGACTGAGAAATGGCAGCTCCTTGATGGTTGTAATAATTCAATGACTTTTTCAAATTACTTTTCTTTGAATGGTCCTTTAACTATTATTTTGAGAAGTAACTGAATAAGATGTCAGAGAAGGATAAACAAAGAGAACTAGCTATGGCAGTTCTCAGCTTTTCTAAAATAATCCTCAGAAAGTCAGTTTTGGCCTGAAACTTGCATTCCCCTCTTAGCAAAAGAAAAAAACCAAAACACAAAAAACCCTGTGGTTAATCAGATATCGTTAGAAGGGAGGCAGGGTTAGCAGGCTGTTACGATGTCTAGCCCTCTCTAACCTTCCACCTTCCGAGCTTATTCTTTCCATCTATAACCAGTTTTCTCTGAGAAGAATCCAGATAAAAACAAATTTCTTCATCTCATTCCTTTCCAGTGACATACAGTGACTTCAGAAGTGGGCAGTATGTACATTTGCCCAGCCTGGGAACTGGCTTAGGGCAGAATTTGTGATGTGAAAAGTTTGGATAAAACGTTTTGCTTCAGGACACGGCTGAGCCATGTGCTACAACATAATTGAAATATCCTTGACTCCATCTAAGTTCCCTCTAACCTTTGGAGGTGACTTTTTGGAGGTGTCCAATACAGAGATGAAAAATTGAAGCTGCTTGGATTGTAATTAATTTTTCCCTTCTTCCTGAGTTCTGCCTGGGAAAAGACTGACTTACTGAAAATTTGTATTCTAGACACTCTCCACGATGCATGTGGTTGGGGAAGCAGTGGCAGGTATACAATGTCCTAGGGCTTCTGGAGGTTAACTTCTCAGCAACATGTAGTCAGGAGCCACCAACCTAAAAGCCACAGACAAAGTTGCACTAAGCTTTCTTTATAAGATTTTACATTGTTGACCCTTAATCATAATTCTGGTATTGAAATGTATTGGTCTGAATCTGCATTAGCATCCTCTGGGATTTAGAAGCAATTACATTTAAAAATGGAATTGCGGTCCACACGTAAATAGGAATGATCTTTAAAGCAAATTAAACAAAGGCTCTAATTACAAATCCATTTAATTTACAAACAGAGAGAATTAACCTTTGGTTCAGTGGTAAATAAATATGCAGAGAAGCAATAATCCACAATTTAATAACATGAACAAAGTATTTCTTATAAGCTTCAGGGCCGATATTTGATCATAGTTTCCATATCACTTCACCTTTTGAATTTTAAAAGGGTTGAGAAGAAATTAGTATGAGGAGAGAAGAGAAGGAGTTCTAAGTTAGATTCTGGTTACTATTCCTTATTTATTATGTCTGGAGATTATTTATATACAAAAGACCTCTTTATGGCAAATCATGTTTACAATGGGCCACGAGTCCTGACTTGTAACATTCATTCTGTCTGGCTAAACTGTGAATCTGTTCATATAAAATAGGTTTTCTGGCCAAAGATTTTAGGAGTGTGTCAGTCAGAATGTAGCCAGAAACACATGGTGACCAAAAGTAGTGTTATGGCCTGAATTGTATTCCCCCGAATTCATATATTAGGGCTGGAACCCTCAGTACCTCAGAATGTGACTGTTTTTAGAGATGGGGCCTTTAAAGAGGTAATTAAGTTAAAATGAGGCTGCGGGACTTCCCTGTGTGGCAGAGCGGTTAAGAATCCGCCTGCCAATGCAGGGGACATGGGTTCGAGCCCTGGTCCAAGAAGATCCCACATGCCATGGAGCAGCTAAGCCTGTGAGCCACAACTACTGAGCCCGCATGGCACAACTACAAACCCACGCTTCTAGAGCCCGTGCTCCACAACAAGAGAAGCCACCACAATGAGAAGCCTGTACACCACAATGAAGAGTAGCCCCTGCTCACCACAACTGAAGAAAGCCCGTGCACAGCAACGAAGACCCAATGCATCCAAAAAAAAAAAAAAAAAAAGTGGCAATTATGGTAGGCCCTAACCTAATAAGGCTGATGTTCTAAAAAAAAGAGAAAATTCGGACACATAGGAGAGTCCCCAGGGATGTGCACTCACAGAGAAAAGACCATGTGAAGAAGCTGCAAGAGGGCAGCCATCTACAAGCCAAGGAGAGAAGCCTCAGAAGAAACCAATCCTGCTGGCATCTTGATCTTGGACTTCCAGCCTCCAGGACTGTGAGAAAATAAATTCTGTTATTTAAGCCACCCAGTCTATAATATTTTGTTAAAGCAGCCCTAGCAAATTAATAAAAGAATTAAGGGAAGTAGAGGTTGTCTATAGAAATTAGAACTCACACAAATGTGAGACAGGGAGAGGAAGGAAGAACTGAAGAGGAGAATGAAAGATCAGAAAGTCACTAATCACAATGGCCCAGAATGTGGGTTCTCAAAGTGATGTCTGGGGACACCCTGACATCCCTGAGACCTTTTCAGTGGTCATAAAGATCGTTTCAGGAAGTCTGCAAGGTCAAAAATATCTTAATAACAGTGCTGAGATGTATTTTCCTTTTTCTCTTTCAGTCTCTCATTAGTGTATGGTGGGGAATTTCAGAGGTTACATGGCTTGAGGTCATATTGAGATGGAATGTGTGTATTTTGTGTTTTAAAAAAGTCTCAGTTTTAATTTATAATATTTGTAGATATAACCCATGTATACTAAAACTCTTTGGGGTCTTCAGTAGTTTTTAGGAGTATAAAAGAATTGTAAGACCAAACAGTTTGGAAGCTCAAACATGAAGCTTTGGTGAAAATATGCAAGTTGGAGTTTGTAGGAGAATCCCAAAAGCTGTGTGTCTGGTAACTGGCATGGAATTGTGAAAGGGGAGCTCATGGAGAAGACTGTGGAAGCTGCTGCCTTCATCGGAACAGCAGTCAAGCATTTGGTAGTTGGCTTGGGACCCCCATCAGTGGGCAGGCCAGGAGTCAGGAAGACCACAGGAATCTGGACCTCTCTGGACTTCTCCATGTCTGTCTGTCACTGTGTCTGACTGCCATGGCTTGTTGAAAGTAATGGCCCCTGTTTCACTTCTGACTACTAAACTTTTTGCAAATTTCCCCCTTGGTCAACTCTAATCCAGAACATACTTAGTTCCAAGTCATAGATAAGAAAGGAATAAACTAATAGACAAAACATAGTTTAGCGCACTCTATTCCTTTTTCAATTTAGCATTACATATACATTTTTAAACCATATTTAGCTTTCAAATAAAAACCATAGAAGAATCTTTCTTCTGTAATATGTGATGAAACTATCCCTTGTACAAACAAAAACATGGTAATCCTGCCTTCAAAAGAGAAAAGTCTCATGTACCATTTTATCCATATTTTGGGAATGTTCATTCCTCTTCTAACTGCCTCATTCTTCCCATTTGAGAAACTGTAATTAAATCCTGATATATAGTGCAAGTCATTATCAGTACTTTAAGTTAGATAGTAGGTAAATGGGAGAGGAAAATCTTGGTTCATCTCTATTTGAATATATTCATATCAAAGCAAGGAAAAAATGTTTATAACCATTACAGTTCTAGTTTCTGCCACTGGTAACATGGCGGTATTTAAAAGTTCCCTCTTCTACTCCTCATTTCATATTCTCTTTGCCTTAGAAAGAATCTGAGCTGGCCAAGTTTCCCTATAATCCAGTGCATTAATCCCAAAAGATCTCTGACGTCAATAGTCTTGCTTGTATTGGGTTGTTGTGGTCCATGAACTTTTACCACAGTATGTGAGATGCTAAATGGCACTACAGAGAATTTTCTGGGCTCCAGGCACACTCCTCCTTGCTTACATAGTAGTAAGAGGAATCCAGTTTCCCCTTAATAGTCAGGGTCAACCACCCCAACCAGTGCAGTAACCCCCTTCTTTGCCTGTTATTTCAGTGGAATAAAGAGCCCAGGTGTCCAGATAGCAGTCTCAGCTTCCTGTTCAGTGAAACTATAGCTGTGTCCTCCGGTGGAAGCAGTCCTCCCTTGGGAACTAAGACTCCTAAAGCAGTTTAGCCCAAAAATTTGGAGATGAGGAAGTAAAAATTTTGCTAATGAATCAGTAAGTGTAATGGTGAGAGGAATTGCTCGCATATGTATTTCTTGATTCCCAGGTCATGAATTTTGGCTATGGTAGAAAGAGTATCATAGTTTGGGCACTGAATCAGAGCATATATTGGCTTCTAAAAGCAATATCCCCACTCTAAAACCTGGCATGATAACTGAGTCTTCAGGCCATTCCACTATTCTATCAATCCAGCTGCTTCATAGTGATGGAGAACATGATGAGAGCAGTGAACCCCTTGATTAAGAGCCTAATACCACATTTCATTCACTGTGCAATGAGTCCTTTGGTTACAGCTAACGCTATTTGGAATACTATGAGGGTGAATAAAGCATCTACGGAAACTAGTTTTGCCAAAAGTATGGAAGGCACGGCAAATCCACATGAAGAAATGAAGCAAATTGATGCCTCTTCCATGATGGGTCATATTCAGTTAATCAATGTACCTTCACTTCTTCTTAGTTGCCATATTGAGGGCTCAGTGCTGGTTCCGGCGGATGGCAGATTATGGTCTCAGATTGACCTTGCTGAGTGAAAAATCATGTTGCTGAACCCTTGCGAATCCCCACTCCTGTTGCTATTGCCATTTTGCGCAGGAGCCCATATGGCAATGACAGAAGTGACTGGAGAAAAAGTGACTGACCTTCACAATTGGGTCATGTTTTCTATTTGATTGGTAAGAGCCTTGTCTGCCAAAATTCCTTTTTGTGAGGACAATTCCTTTTGTGAGCAGTTACATGAGGCACAAATATCCTCACACTATTTGCCAATTCTGAGAGGTCTGTCCAAATAACTTCCCCTGACCTTGTTGTCATCAGTGTCACAATTGTGCTCTTTCCAAGTCTCCAGTCATCTAGAGAAATGGTTAGCCACTGATCATGAATGAGCGTAGATCCATACCTCTGGAAATCTTTCCTTCCAGGCAAAATGAATATATCCAGTTCTCTGCTCAAAGATCTGCCTGCTGGGACGGCTTCCTTTCACCACTGTCCATCCCTGAATGGGCTACAGTGCTCTAACCAGCCACTTGTAGGTTGTACCAGTATTTATATAAAACCAACTGTAGAGCAGGCTCACATTTTTCATTTATCAGCTACCTGGTCCCTATTTTCACAATTTTGGTGGTTTAGAAAATACCTAGTTCATGATGGGTAGCTCAGATGAATAGTTAATTGGTGGTTTATGTTCAAGAATTCAGTTTGTTTTAGGGCCCGTGAACAAGCTAGGGAGAATAGTTAAATGGAGAATAGTTATATGTAGAAGTGGAAGCAAAGATTAACTGCTTCAAAATACTGAAGACCTATATCGTGATTCGCCTATGATGACCAGCCACAGGCTTCCTACAGCATCCCTTTAAGCACCATTAGATCTATTGGATCATATGGACCAAACAGTAGAGCAACTTGCATGATAAGCTGCATCCGGTGCAGAGCCTTCTCTTCCTCTGGCTCCCACTCAAAACAGATAATTTTATAGATTACTTAGTAAACTAGTCAGAGCAGCCTGTGTAAATGATGTATGTATGTTGACTCCAAAATCTGAAAAGGCTTATTTGTTGTTGTACCTCTTTTTCAGTAACAGGAGGTACAAGATCAGCAACATGCCCATCTTAGAGGGCTTATCTCAACATGCCCCAGACCACTGAACCCCTAGAAATAATAGCAGGAGTTCAGGTCTGTGTTTATTTGCTCCAGGTGAAAAAGAATCACATCTGAAACAGCAGTTGCAATGGCAGCTGAAACCTGAATAAGTTTACAATAACCCATTGTTATTCCCTAAGATCCATTTATTTGCTGTACAGTCCAGAGAGGTGAGTTAAATGGGGATTTTGTAGGAATAATCATCCTTCATCCTTCAAGTCCTTGATGGTGACACTAATTTTTGTGATCCTTCTGAGAATGTGGTTTACTCTTTCTGTAGGTAGAGGCTGTTATAGAAGTTTTCACTTGCTCTTTCCTTTAATCTTCCTTAGGGGATCAGTATGGTTATTGTATTAGTCTGTTAGGCATACCATAACATAACACCACAGACTAGGTGACTTAAACAGTAGGCATTTATTTTCTCACAGTTCTGGAGGCTGGATGTCCAAGATCAAGGTGTTGGTTTTGGTTGGTTTCTCCTGAAGGCTCCCTTCTTGACCTGCAGGTGGCCACCTTCTTGCTCTGTCCTCACATGGCCTTTCCTCTGTGTGCATGTCATCCCTGGTGTCTCTCTGTGTGTCCGAATCCCCTCTTCTTATAAGAATACCAGTCAGATTGGATTAGGGCCCTCTATAATGGCTTCATTTTAACTTAATCACCTCTTTAGAGGCTCTGTCTCTAAATACAGTCAAATTCTGATGTACAGGGGGTTAGGGCTTCAATATAGGAATTTTGCGGGGGACACAGTTCAGTTCATAAGAGTTATTCTGTCAGTTACATTCTGGAACTAGGGAAGTAGCCATGGGGAATCACTGGGTCCACTTTGGGAGGAATCCAAGCCAGAATTCCCTCCACCTGATTTCTGTAATTCCGCACTCTGACTGGTAGACCATATTTGTGTTTGGGTCCCTTGGAATTCATGTTGGATGTGAGCTACTGAACAGAAATCTCTGAAAAATGTGGGAAATTACTTTACCCAATGCACAGTATGCTGGAAAATGGTTAATTAGGTAAATGGCTGCCGCTCCCTTTAGGAAAATGTAAATGGAAGATTTACAGTACACATCTTAAAAGGGTAGCAGGGGATCTTCTTAAAGGGGATCTGGCCTTTTCTTCATCAGTGGACTCTGGGTCTGGGAAGAAACTGAAGTCTGGAAATTGGTTGAGGAGCCATAACTTTTTGAAGGTGATTGAAGCCACACTTCTGCTCACCAGCACAAGACAAATCAAATTAAACTTCTGTAGTCTGCCCATCTCTTTCAGTCCTAGTGACGGCACGATTAATTCAAAGAACTTGGGGTGGGCCGTGGGGACTTTCTGATGGTTTAGCTTTGCTGCCATTACAATAAAATCCATTTCATACATATTTTTATTCCCCAGGTTTCCATCACTGTAAACTGGCAAAATCTGATAATTGTTCTGGCATGTGTGGGACCTCTTACTGGGCCATGCTTTGTACTCAGTCTCCTGTGTCCTACTAGGATTTGAGGCTACTTGTAAGTGTAGAAGCAATGAGAGGTCATGGAGGTGGGTCTTGAGGAAGATCATCATTCCCCTGCAAGGACCCGCCATCAGAACATGTCATCAGTCTCTTCAGATAAGGGAAGGCTACTCCCCTTGGAGGGGAGATGAAGAGCCGCTTCTGTTAGAAGGGGGAGTTCAGCAGAATTCAGGTGTTCAAGGTCCTCAGCTTCCTTCAATCTGCCCAATCTTTCAGGACCCCATTATTTCCCCAATCAGCATCTTAACTTTAACATAAGGAACCTCTTAAAGCTATGAATTTAATTTACATTGTAATTCAGTCACCTGCAGATTCAGATTTGGGGTTTAGTTTTCAGAAAATAATCCTGTATATACAGGAGATGAGCATTTCCTTCAGGAGCATCATAAATGCTTTTTGCCTCCTTACCTGCATCATGATCAGGGACTTTTAAGCTCAGAGATGATCATTTTCTTTCTCCGAGCTCCATTGGTAGACAAAGAACTCCATAGTCTTTATTCTCTTTCTTTCCGCTATGATGTTTGACGGTTGCAGCAATTTGGTCATCTAAAGCCTTGACTTTTATAAGCACTCAATTGCTGGTGACTTCAGGTGACAATGTAAGTGACTTTTGCCACTCGATATCATGGACTATTATTGTCTCAATAAGAGCAACAAGGTCATTAATGCCTTTATATCTAATCAGACCAGAGGAAAAAAATGTCAGATTCCCCTCCCTATGACCCTGTTCTTCTGAAACCACATTCAGTACTAAACTGGGGCCATCAGCAGATGCTTAATAAACCAACCACTAAAATACCATGGGGTTGACCACAGAAATTAGAGTTTATATACATGCGGGAGGAGCCAGGAAGTTGGCAATCTGGATGAGAAGAATCAGGATCAGGATAAGTAATACAAAAGCCAGAAGCTTTAGTGTTAATGTGTGGGTCAAAACTTGTGGGAAAAGCCTCCAAGCGGAAAATCTGCCCAAGTATCTGTTTTAAGCAGAATTGCAAAAATGAATTACACTGAAGGGGAATGTAAAGGCGGAGCTGGTGGAGAGGTCTGTGGAAGCTGCCACCTCTATGGGAAATGCAGTCTAGTATTTGGTGGTTGGCTTGGGTTACTCTTGGCTGACACAGCCAGAAGGTGGGAAAAGAGCTTAAAGCTGGAGCCCTTTAGGCACTTTTACCACCTCTGTCACTGTGGCCAGCTTTAACCCAGGAGTTTATGGGAAGGGTATCCTGGGAGATGTCATCCCCAGCCTCAGAGGGAAGTGATAACACCACGTTGACAAAACACAATCTGGCATATAGACACAGTGGAATGCGGGTACTCTGTGACATAGTTTTACAAATTAACAAGTAATTTAGTATAATAGATATAATGTAATATTTCTTTATTTTGCTCCCATTCATCAAAGTTATCAAGAAGAGCAACACCAATTATAATTTAGACTCCTCACTCCCTTATTTACTACAGGAACCTAGAGATTTTACTCAGTCCTTGAAAAAGAGATATCCATTGTGGTCAGCTGTGTGGCTGCTCTCAGTGGAGGGTCCATTTTATTCAGAGACAGGCATCTCTCAGTGCAGACTTTGACATGGGGCAGTCATCTTCCTAGTGGCCATCTTTAGGCATCCCACACGTTTTTCCTATGTGAGTAACTGTTTGACTTTGGGGCAGTACTTAGCAGGAGTTCTGCTCTCTCTCTCTCTCTATTACAGGGAGCCTATAACTTCTCTTCCCCAGATTCATTCATGTCAAAAAGCTCCCTTCTCTACCCCTAGAACCTATAACCTCCAAAATGTCTTCTTTGGGGGAGAAATTCAGCCTCATTCTTCTGAGAGACGTGACCTTCCAAAACAAAGGTCTATATAGAGCTGTCTACATAGTCTTCTCATTCCTACTGTCAACAACTCCCTTGATTTCCCCAAATTGGAAGGTTACTTTTCTTATCTGTGATTTAAAAAAAAAAAAGACATAAGTGAATTTCCCAGTCACTCTGCCTTTTAGCAAATAGTTAGAAATATCTTGTCTGTTGACTAAATCAAGAAAGTCACTGTTTCAAATAGATTTCCTAGGATTTTTACATTTATTTCTTGCATACTAACTTCAGAAAAATTTGATTGGCTTTGATAACATTTGGAAAACTTTTAAAGGCTGTAAGAAAAACCTTTAAGTATGATGTATGGTTTGATCTTTGAGGATGAGTTTTCAAATTAGTGTACGTTTTGTAATTTGAAATGAATTTCAAAGATGTTTGATGGTAGATATTATGGAATTAAGTGATAATGTTGTGAAGACTTTAGTAAACAGAACCACTAGTTTGTGACTTGAAACCATACAGACTCTATTTTGATATAGGACATGCTACGTATGTAATTGTGTGTGTGAATGTGTGTGTGTGTCTGTGTGTGTGTATTTACCTTTGTGTTTACTCATATCAGTATAAGGGAAATTACCTGTTATGGAACAGCACTAAATCCACTCCTTATACTCTGGTTCACCACAGAGCAATCTTGTGTTTTGTCATTATTACCACACAAGACTCTCTAGATTTGATTTCACTGTTGGGGAGTTTTATATCCTCGGGCTCTGAACAAAATGATAAATAAAAGAAAACAATGACAGATGTAGGACACAACATTACCTTCGATATTGACAGTGGCTTAGAGGATGTGGCTCTAGTTCTATTTAACAAAGCGACCTTACTAGTAGTGAACCCCAGAAATAGACAGGCTGATGCTAACAGATGCGTGCAATGTTGGACCAAGGCGGGCACACTGCCTTTACCCCCACCATAAGGCAGATGATTCTGTTCTGTCTTAGGACGAGCTGCTTCCTAAAAAGGAAGAAAGACAGAGCTGGGCTCAGCACACGCAGGTTATTACTCCCAAATTCACCAATAAGTTGAATCTTTCCAACTCCCTTAAGGTGGAGTGATTAAGAGTGAAACAGCTCCCTGACTTCAGACTATACTACAAAGCTACAGTGATCAAGACAGTATGGTACTGGCACAAAAACAGAAATATAGATCAATGGAACAGGATAGAAAGCCGGGAGATAAACCCATGCACATATGGTCACCTTATCTTTGATAAAGGAGGCAAGAATATACAATGGAGAAAAGACAGCCTCTTCAATAAGAGGTGCTGGGAAAACTGGACAGCTACATGTAAAAAAAAGAAATTAGAACCCTCTCTAACACCCTACACAAAAATAAACTCAAAATGAATTAAAGACCTAAATGTAAGGCCAGGCACTATCAAACTCTTAGAGGAAAACATAGGCAGAACACTCAATGACATAAATCACAGCAAGATCCTTTTTAGCCCACTTCCTAGAGAAATGGAAATGAAAACAAAAATAAACAAATGGGACGTAATGAAACTTCAAAGCTTTTGCACAGCAAAGGAAACCATAAACAGACCAAAAGACAGCCCTCAGAATGGGAGAAAATATTTGCAAATGGATCAATGGACAAAGGATTAATCTCCAAAATATATAAACAGCTCATGCAGCTCAATATTAAAAAAAAACAACCCAATGCAAAAATGGGAAGAAGTCCTAAATAGACATTTCTCCATAGAAGACATACAGATGGCCAAGAAGCACATGAAAAGCTGCCCAATATCACTAATTATTAGAGAAATGCAAATCAAAACTACCATGAGGTATCATCTCACACCAGTCAGAATGGCCATCATCAAAAAATCTAGAAACAATAAATGCTGGAGAGGGTGTGGAGAAAAGGGAACCCTCTTGCACTGTTGGTGGGAATGTAAATTGATATAGCCACTGTGGAGAACAGTATGGACTTTCGTTAAAAAACTATAAATAGAACTACCGTATGACCCAGCAATTGCACTCCTGGGCATATACCCTGAGAAAACCATAATTCAAAAAGAATCATGTACCACAATGTTCATTGCAGCTCTATTTACAATAGCCAGGACATGGAAGCAACCTATGTGTCCATCAACGGATGAATGGATAAAGAAGATGTGGCACATATATATACAATGGAATATTACTCAGCCATAAAAAGAAATGAAATTGACTTATTTATAGTGAGATGGATGGACCTAAAGTCTGTCATACAGAGTGAAGTAAGTCAGAAAGATAAAAACAAATACCGTATGCTAACACATATATATAGAATCTAAAAACAAACAAAAAATGGTCATGAAGAACCTAGGTGCAAGACGGGAATAAAGACGCAGACCTACTAGAGAATGGACTTGAGGATATGGGGAGGGGGAAGGGTAAGCTGTGACAAAGCAAGAGAGAGGCATGGACATATACACACTACCAAACGTAAAATAGATAGCTGGTGGGAAGCAGCCGCATAGCACAGGGAGATCAGCTCGGTGCTTTGTGACCACCTAGAGGGGTGGGATAGGGAGGGTGGGAGGGAGGGAGTCTCAAGAGGGAAGAGATATGGGGATATATGTATGTATAAATGATTCACTTTGTTATAAAGCAGAAACTAACACAGCATTGTAAAGCAATTTTACTCCAATAAAGATGTTAAAAAAATAAAAAAAGAGTGAAGCTAGGCCAGGAACACTAACTGAGCAGTTCTCTTAACAAAGAAACCTAAGGAAAGGGGAAAAATTTTATCTCTTAATACTATCAGACTGAGAGGATTATAAAGGTAGCTATGACTCATCAAATTGCTTCAGTCTACACTTTTGCCTGATTCCTTTAGTCCCTGAGACTCTATTGGCTGCTAACCTGTGATTAAAATTCACTGGGAGCTGGTGGTAGTAGGCATGTGTATTTTGGAAATGGTTCCTAAACCTAAAATATCCTCTTGGACTTCCCTGGTGGCGCAGTGGTTAAGAATTCTCCTGCCAATGCAGGGGGCATGGGTTCAAGCCCTGGTTCAGGAAGATCCCACACTCTGCAGAGCAACTAAGCCCATGCGCCACAACTACTGAGCCTGTGCTGTAGAGCCTGCGAGCCACAACTACTGAAGCCCGCGGGCTTGAGCCTGTGCTCCACAACAAGAGAAGCCACCGCAATGAGAAGCCTGGGCGTTGAAACAAAGAGTAGCCCCCATTCACCACAACTAGAGAAAGCCCTCATGCAGCAATGAAGTCCCAGCACAGCCATAAATAAATAAATAAAATAAAATAAAATAAAATATCCCCTCATCCACCTTCTGTTAGAAACCACTGACTTAGATTGCAAATATGCCAATTTATCCTCCCCCATGGCTTTCATGAATCTTCAGTTTCTGTTGGTCGTTTGGTTCTGACTCAACGCTTCATAGACCCTGCAGGTTTGCATATGTTCTACTTTTCTGGTCCTGGAGTTTCACCCAGGCCTCAAGCACACTGCTGTCCCTATGACAACCAAGCCTGAGGAGAATGGAAATGAGGCAAGAGCATGCTTATAGGAGAGTAGCTGCCTTCACGGCCAGCACTGATTGGGAACAGAACAGTTGGCAGCTGTAACACTCCACCTTCAGGTCAGCAGCTTGAGGCCCTGGGCTGCCACAAAACTGAAGAACTAATCTGGACAGGGCTGGAGGAAAGCAAGAAGGGACAGGATGAAATGTCATGGGACATATGGGAAGGACATCTGTTTAGCGAACATTTGAATGTGTAGCAAAGAGTGTCTTGTTCAGGGCTCACAAACTGACTGATGCATTGGGAGGAAAATTGAATTTGATTCTTTTTATGACTTAGACTCTCCAGTTTGCTCTTTTCCCTGTCCTCCATTTGCCCTTTCTTTTTAAACTAGGCTGCAGTCCACATTGATATTATCTGTTCTTACCGGAAAGCATTTGAGTTTGTTGCCCCAGGTCTAGTGTGAACTTGAGATTTTTTGTTTTTTAAAACAATCCAAACTTTTGATCCCTAATCTGCAACCTTTTTTGGCTTCCTTGGGGAATGATCCTTAATTTCCTTATTGCTTAGTTCCTCCCTAAACTTCAATATAATCCTAAATGTTTGGGCAGTGAGGAGTCAAGTCAGTTACTAATTGGGATGGCACTATGGCTTTTAAATTCAAAGACTATAGTATGCTCTTATGCGCTGAACTGTGTGTCCCCCCCCATCCCCTTGTTCTATATGTTGAAGTCCTAACCCTCGGTAACTCAGAATGTGACTCTGTTTGGAGACAGGGTCTTTAAAGAGGTGATTAAGTTAAAATGAGGCTGTTAGGGTGGGTCATAATCCAATCTGATTGGGTCTTTATAAGAGGAAATTTGGACACACATGGGGTGTGCACACACAGAGGAAAGACTGTGTGGGGTCACGGTGAGAAGGCGGCTGTCTGCACTCCACGGGGAGAGGCCTCAGAAGAAACCAAGCTTGCTGGCATCTTGATCTTGAACTTTCAGCACCTAGAATGTGAAAAAATAATTTTCTGTTGTTTAAACCACCCGGTCTATGGTATTTTGTTATGGCAGCCCTAGCAAACTAATACCAACCATTTAACATAGGAACCTACTGCTGTGCATGTATCCTAGGGGAAGGGAAAGAGGGAGATTCTATTATTTTTTATACTTTTATCCTCAAAAAGCCTTATGTAACAGTGTCTCCACTTACACCAAACATCCTGACTTCTTTTTTTAGCACATGTCACTAAGCAGACCATATTCCAAGTCACACTTCTCCAGAGCCTCTTTTTTTTAAAGACTGATTTATTAAGATATATAACTACTAACTAAAGACAATCTAGTACTTTCACTGGTCTGCCTGTCACTCAGACCGAGTGGCCTAGATATAGTGCAGACCCGAGGGTCCCCAAAGATAACCTAGGTAAAAAGTAATCTAGGTCACCCTGCCTCATGGTTTCATTTCCTTTTTTCCCTATAGGTTCCTGGGCCCATATTGTGTCCAAAATGAATTAGAGGGATAAATACAGTCATATGGAAACTGTGGAAGCTGAACTTGTACAGCGTGACATAGGGGAAAGCTGAACAAACAGATTATAACTTTGATTGACATGGACAGTTATCTGGGCACCTTGGGTAAAAGCACTCCTATGTGCTGTTTAAGGCACCACAGCAGATTTCTAGCTGAAAATAATGTAATTGTTGATTTCAAAAAGAAAACTGTATTTCCTATTTCAACCTATCATTTCAGTTCCTTCATCTTCAAACATTCCTCTTCTTAAGATTATTTATTCACTTAGCAAACACTTTGAAAGCCTGGTATGGTTCTTGACATTAAAGATAGAAGAAAAATGTATGAGACCTATGACCTGCCCTCAAGAAATTACAGTCTAGACAGACATATAAACACATAATTGCAGTGACGTGTGTAAGCACACTTCAGCTTACACAGATGAATTTTGTGTGAGCAACAGCAAAAGGAAAACCATGTGGCATTCTTTGTAGAGAATGTTGTTGAAGTCCTCAATATGAAAGCCACGCTAGATGAAGGCCTAGGAAGACCTTCCTCTGAGGAACCACAGTGAATTCCACCCCCTCTTTCACTTTGATGGAAAGGAAATCCAGAACAAAATTTGTAACACAATTTTAGGAAATTCATAGTGAGGCTTGGTATCTGAGAACTCCTCCACCCTCTTTCACCACCCCCAACGCCCCCCTCCCCCACTCAACACGCACACACAGGGTCTAGGAAGAAGCAACTTGGACTAGCTTTTCTTCATTGTCAGAATTGTGTGAGAGGGCAAGGTGTGTGTGGGTAGGGTGGGAGAATGTAAGTGGGGAACACTGGGTGGGGGAAGGGTTCATGGGAGGGAGAGTTAAGGAGCCAGGACCTTGGAAGGTCTGGTTTCTCATGCAGGATGAGAGAACCAGAACGAGAAGGTTGCGTTAAGGGCTTAATTTCTGACTTGAAGGCTCTTTGCCTGCCCCCCACCCAAATACAATCTCTAGAGCTTTGGAACCTTGGAGGGCACCCCTTCTGTAAAGCACTGTTTACGTTGTTGAGGCTAGTGTGTTTCCTTCAGGGAGAGACAAGGGCGGTGGCATTCATTACGGCAGAGAAGGGGTATCCTCCCAGTTCAGTGATGAGTGGCAGCCTCCTCTTAGGGATTCCCAGGCCGTGGGGAGCATCTTCCCAGAGTCCTTGCACAGCTGAGGAAACAAGGTCTGTAAACCCATAAAAAAAAAGTTCACAGCAAACTTTGTGGGATAGGAAAACCAAAGGCGCTTCTTTCATGGGCCAGGACCTTATGGCTTGACTAGAAACGTAAAAGTCTCCTCATGATACTAGCTTCTCATTATGCATTCCCCGTAATACTTCTCATTATGCATACATGTACCAGCTTCACATTTTTGCCATTTTACATTTAATACTTGTGCTACTCTTTACTTACTATTGCTGTGAATAAACTCATTTTGAAATTCTAAAAAATAGTTAACTTTGTTCTAAATAACTAGTACTTATGAAATCATAGGTTCTATGTGCTGTATTTTTAAAAATGTATGTAAAATACGAGTAAAATTTCAAAAAAGTTAATTTGCATGTCACTTAAAATCTTCTCAAGTACCAGTTTGGGTAACACTATCATAATGTATTTATTAAAACCTTTTTTGATTATAAATTTAAGAAATGTGGTTTCCTGAGCTGCCTTAGTTCCTCTGTGGTGGCTAGTGATGGGAGCACATATAGGAAGGAAATATAGATACCAGTGTGATGCTGTCAGGATGGAATGTGGGGTCTCAGGGTAAGTCTTGTTGGCTTCCCACCAGTAGAAGCCCTTTCTGGAGTTGGAGGTCCTCTCTCATTGGATGATGACTCTTGTGCTCCTGATTCTCATGGCAACCCCTACCACAAGTCCCGGCTTATTCCTGTAATTGGGGGATTCTGCCATAGTGGAACTGGTCCAAGGAGATCATCCTTGATTTTTCTGACTTTAAGTGAAAAACCACAAATTTGTCACATTATCTGGAAGGACACACAAATTGGTGTTTCTAGGTACTGGGGCTGCCAGATAGCCAGTTTTACATTTTCTGTATTTTTATGAAATTTTGGCCTACTTTTGACTATATTATTTCAGGCCTGCCTAGCAGAACTCACGCATAAATAGACAGCAAGGCTTGTTTTTGCCTGAATTACTATGGTGATTGCAAAACCTTTTCTCAGCTTTGGCTGGAGAGACAGGGTAAGAAGGGGAGGTTTGGAGTCAGTCCTGAGTAAATCCCTGCACTTTTTTCCATTCCTCAGACTCCCTCTGGCAGGATCCTTACCTTTGGTCTCTTTACCTGTGCTAGCCAACTTGCTTACAAAGAGAGCAGCCTCTGGGAGTGAAGTCTTTTTAAAAAGCTTTTAGAAGCAAAAATAGCCTGTTTCTTTTCTATGCGAACCTAGATTAATAGTTGATCTCTTTTTATTCCATTTGCAAAGTTCAGTTGCACATTTTTCAACAAATGTGGTCTGAACGAGCACAGCTTGCAGTGGCCTAGAATTGTCACATATGGAAAATAAACTGGAAAGGAAGTTCACTTAAGAAATGGAGAAGAAGCAGCGAGCAGTTCATTTTAGGAACATAATTGGCCAATGTTCCTTCCTGATGTGTGGCAGCAAGTTTTACTGTTGTACGGCAAAATCCACTGATACATTTCCCAGGAGATTTCATAGAGCTATTCCATGAGTGCCTTGCTAGCTACAGTGCACGTTGAGAGTTGGCTGTTGAAGAAAGCCCAAGGTTTTGTACAGTAAGATTAAGTAGAGAACTAACATTTTCTGTGAGCTAAACAAGGGGAGACTTTCCTCTTGGAGCAAGTGCATTTTAACGGCAAAAGAGGAAGAATAACCATGCGCATTTATTTTTTCAACAGTAACACTGAAAAGATTCAAATCAGCTAAAAAGTGTTTGTCTTCCATTTGCATTTAGCCTTGTCTGTGCTGCTCTGTGAATTGGCCACATCCCCTGCATCACTTTTTTAAACTGATTTCATAGCCTGATGCTCTGGGATAACACTGCTTTCAGAGAAGTGGAGAGATTGAGTTTTTAATTCTGTATACAGCAGGAGCCTAACTCAGAAGGGGATGATACTCTCCCTCCACACCTTGACCTGCTGATCATAGTTGAAATGAAGTTGACAGCCTCTGTGGTCCTGCATTAGAATTTTAGCCTCCATCTTAGAGTACCTCATGTGTACAGCATGCTGCTCCTCCTGTGGGTTCTGAATCATTACATCATGTAATACAATCCTTAGAACAGTCTGAAACAGTGAACACTATTATCCCTTTTTTTTTAAACAAGGAAATAAGCATGGATATGTTAAGCAACTTGCTCAAAGTATCACAGCTTGGAAATACCTGCCTCTGAAACGTATTTTCCTTCCACACTGTTGCAAGCGTTGGTGGTGGAGTTCAAAGTACCACTGACCCCCAAATGTCTCTCGTCATGGGCAAACTGACCAGAAACTCTCCTTTAATCAAAAGAAAGGCTTTGTCCAAAATGAAAACAGATTCATAGATACAGTACAGAGAACAAATGAGTGGTTGCCGGAAGGGAGGGTAGTGGGGGCGAAATAGGTGATAGGGATTAAGCGGTACAAACTCCAGTTATATAATAAATAAGTCACGGGTATGTAATATACAGCATAAAGAATATGTAATACAGCATACAATAATACTGTAATAACTTTCTGTATAGGGACAGATGGTTACTAGACTTACAGTGGTGATCCTTTCATAATGTATGCAAATGTCAAATCATTATGTAGTATACCTGAAATGAACCTAATATTGTATGTCAACTATATTTCAGTTAAAAAAATGAGACATTGTGTGAGGGGAAGGCGGTATATGGGAACTCTCTGTGCTATGTGCTCATTTTTTTCCTGTAAATCTAAAACTGTTTCAAAAAATAATATTTTTTATTGAAGTATAGTTCATTTACAATGTTATGTTAGTTTCAGGTGTACAGTAAAGTGATTCACTTATACATCTATATATAGTCTTTTTCAGATTCTTTTCCCTTATAGGTTATTATAAAATATTGACTATAGTTCTCTGTGCTAGACAGTAGGTCCTTGTTGTTTATCTATTTTATATATAGTAGTGTGTATATGTTAATCCCAAACTCCTAATATATCCCTCCCCTCCCCTTTCTCTTTGGTAACCATAAGTTTGTTTTCTATGTCTGCGAGTCTATTTCTGTTTGTAGGTAAGTTCATTTGTATCATTTTTTTTTAGATTCCACATATAAGTGATATCACGTGACATTCATCTTTGTCTGTCGTACTTCACTTACTATGATATTCTCTAGGTCCATCCATGTTGCCACAAATTGTAATATTTCATTCCTTTTTAATGGCTGAATAATATTCCATTGTATATATATACCACATCTTCTTTATCCATTCATCTGTTGATGGACACTTAGGTTGCTTCCATGTCTTGGCTGTTGTAAATAGTGCTGCAATGAATGTCGGGGTGCAAGTATCTTTTCAAATTATAGTTTTCTCTAGATATATGTTCAGGAATGGAATTGCAGGATCATATTGTAATTCAAAAAATAAAGTCTTAATTAAAAAAAAAAAGGGCTTTGTCTTTAGCTGGTTCCTGAAGGCTCTTTAAGACACTTACGTCCAGTGTCTGTGGTTAGATTTATGATAGTTCTCAAACTTGTTCTGGATGCAGACACCTAAAGGTCACTGTGCTTTTTCAGTGTAATAAATGAAATATGGATATATTAGTCTTCTACCTCTGAAATACCAGTTTTTGAGAAATGAGGGAAATAGAAGTCAAATATTAATTACCAACGTGGGAGGGAGGGAATAGTTAGGGAAACAGGAATGAAAAATTGGGACTTATCTGAACTTGTTTTACAGTTTTGTCTTTGGAAATATTTTTTCAGTACTGTTAAATTATTTTAGTCTATGTTTTTTAAAACGGTTATATATATTAATTAATTAAATTAGTAAAGTATGAGCTTAAAACCTTATAAGCTTTCACTAAAAAATATTCTTGATTCATAGGCAACTCTAGGTATGTTTTCACTATCAAACTGAGATGCACATCAGTGTAACTGTCTTAAACATTAAACCCCAGCAAGATTAACGGTTTAAAAGAGAAGTCTGGATACTCATTTTGCCAAGTTTTCAAGTCACACAGTCTATATTGCAAAGAAGGATCTTTAAAAACACCTTTACTGAGATATAATTCTTCCACCATACAATTCACCCTTTTAAAGGGTACAATTCAATGGTTTTCAATATATTCACTGAGCTGTGCAACCATCAACACAAAAATCTATGTTAACTGTGTATAACATTTATAGGATCATTTTTCTTGTTCACGAAGTACATAACTTAAAAGTTCCTTCAGTGAAGGTCTGTTGGTGGTAAGCTCCCTCAGTTTTTGTTCATTTGAAAATATCTTCATTTTACTCCCATTTTGAAATGATAGTTTTGCTGGATTTACAATTCTGGATTGACAGTTACATTCTCTTAGACTTTGAAGATAGTAATGCTCAGTCTTTGGCTTCCTTTGTTGCTAACAGTGTTAGTTATCAGTATAATTGTCATTCCTAGTAAATGACCTGTCTTTTCTCTCCATCTGCTTCAATTTTTTTTTTTCTTGTTTTCGGCATTCTGTAGCCTTATAAAAAATGTCCCCATGTGGATCTCACTTATCTATCCTGTTTGGTGTATGTGGAACTTGTATATATATCCTTTATCAATTCTGAAAATGTTTGCACTGATTGTGTCTTCAAACCTATCTCTTCTGCATTTTAAAATGTTCTCTCCTTCTGGGACTCAGTTGAATGCATGCTAGAATATCTCCTTTTTCTATTATTTCATACAGTTCTTTTTTTCTTTCTGTACAGCACCCTAGGTAACGTCTTTAATCTTTCTTCCAGTTTACCATCTTGCTCTGTTCTGATGCCCCACTCATTCACTGAGACTCCATCTTCACCCTATTCATGTTTTATTTCTAAATGTTGATTCTCCCATAATTCTTTATGGTGATTTCTGATTGTTACTTCTTCCTTGATCATTTTTTGGACCATACATTTTAAAAGATTGTAACATTTTGTACATGTTCTTTTATGTGTTGTATCTAATAATTCTAAAGCTGAGTCTTTGATGCCCTAAAACTGTTGTCTATCTTTTCTGCTCATCCTCACAGTGGATTCTATGGTCTCTTTTTTGGCCATTTTTGATTTTGAGGTCTCATTATTTTGAACTTAAGTCAAATTAGATCCTAAATTGGGGATACATTTCTGAAATTTATTTATTTGTTTATATATCTTACTGCTTGTATTCCTTGACAAGAATATAAGCTACTTGAGGTCAGGAACCCTATCTTGTTCACATTGTATTTCCAGTGCCTTGAACAAGGCCTGATATGTAGAAATTATTCCATCTCCGTGTATTCTCTCTTCCTCTCTTTCCCCCTACCCAACATACATGCACACGCTCATACTTTGTCATACAGTTTCAGAGCTACCATTGATTCTAATTTAATAACTGCTAATCTAAATTCATTTGTTTGGTCATATACATATAGTGCACTCAGCTTCCAAGAAGGGAAAAAAGTATGTGCCAAGTATTTTCAGGTCATATTTCCTTATATTTTTCTAATTTATTCCTCTGAGATGCTTACTTTAAATACAAGTCGCTATTGGTTTGGGATCAATAGGGCTTGAAATTGCAAGCTAAACACTTTTGCCATCATTGCTGAAAAAGGGTAAATATAGTTGAGAATTCCTTACTTAATCCTGAAAATAATTTCATGTGTTTTCTGGAGAGACCTTTCTAAGTCACAATAAATTGTTAAAAATCCTCAGCATAAATGAGGTAAGGCACAAACATTGGCTTTATTAAGGTTGCAATTATTTAAAATATGAAAAATGAATCTTACATTCTTGAAAAAATGTTCTATGATTAAGTAGACTACTTCAGGAACACAGAGAAAACATAACCAAATTACTAATGCATTTATAAAACTGATATTTACCCAGGAATTTTTGTATTTTACCTGTAAAACAAAAGATTTTTATTTTGAAACAGTCTTATCAGGCTCACGCTTAATTTGGAATTGAAAATTATAAACTATTTCTCACTCTGAAGTCTGAGCTTTGTATTCTAGATCTTCTTTAGGTATTTGTTAAACACCTACGCAGAGTAGTAAGTAGAGCCTCAGAAATTAAACATTTCTCTCAGTTTAGTTGCTTGCATACATAGGGCATTTGACAATAACCTCCACACTATAAAGTAGGCACTGATGTTCATTAAGGTCATAAAAGATAATGCTAATGAGAACCCTGGAATGAATCCCTTAAGAAAAATCTTTATGCCACTAGGGAAATGGTTTTAGGAAGTGAGTACTATGTACATTATTAATGAATGGTATGCTTACCATCAAAGCATCACTCATGGACTTCTAATCTGCTATCAGAAGAAACGTTTACTTGGAACTGAAGTAGCTTTATGAAACGTTTTGAAGACCCTACAAGGATCACAAAAGACTTGGTGTTTCTACCTTTTATTCCCTGAGAAATGTAAGGCCATCAGAAATTCTACTTCTTCACCAGCACCTGTGTGTTCTCTGCATTTCATCTGGTGAGAATGACTTTACTGGACCACTTTTAAGACAAGATATTTCAAGCCTTTGGAGAGCTTCCAGATCCCATGGGTACTCAACAGGAAGGGAGTCAGTGACTGAATTATCTGTGTCAGTGCTTCAATTCTCTCTCATCCTCATTTTGGAGCTTCAGCTTCTAACACCCTTTCTGTTGTTTCTTCCCTTGTGCTTTATTCATTCTGACCCTCGGAGTACAGGTGATAAAGATAGACTGAAGTGTCTTCAACTCACACCAGGTGAACAATGTTTGAAGTAGTTGGCAAGAAGACATTCTGCATTTCTGAAAATATCAAGACTCTTGGGAAAGGTTTTAGCCTTGGAATAGTAGGGTAGGGGATCAGATTATGCTTGGTTTCATGAATAATGACATGCATAAGATACTAGCAAATATTCAGGAAATGCTTATTGAATGAAAGATTTATTGAATGAAGTTATTACACACTGAAAACAGGATGATGATATAACTGGCTTCTTTGAAGCCAGATATAAAGTAAAGCATTTTCTTTGCTGTCAAATCATCTGAAGTGTCTTCCAGAATTTTATTCAGAGATTAAATCTGCAAACCGGAAGTTGAAAATGCCCTAAAAATTTTTTGTAAAGTGAAACAAGGAGCTAGTGTAGGTTGGCTTAAAAAATAAATGTACACCAAGTGAGTATCAAGTTTGTAGCTATACAAATGATTAATGAAATCGCTACCACAATAACACAGAACTGACCCTGGAAAATATCCAGGTAGACTTGATTACATTACATTTCCTTTATATAGTTCTCCAAACCCAGCTTGGCTTCCTTTATATTCAGATATTTTCCTCTGGATGAGATTCAGTTGTGCTTTTTGACTTGTCCTCACACTTGCCTGTTAGATTCCCTTAAAGGACCAAGGTCTCTTTCTTCAACACTTTCAGGCAAATGAATCTTTTCTAAAATATTAGTCTGTTGATAAAGTCTCCTTAACCCCTCTTTCTTTTGTGTTGAATGTAGTGAGGTCTTTCACTCTCTCCCTCTAAGTCCCTTCCCGTCCTTCTAAGGCACATAGAAATATGATACAGGCCAATTACCTTCCAACCAAATGTACTGGAAGAAATTGTTCAAAGCAAAATGTGCATGAAAAGAAGGATCATTATGAGTACTGACATCTACGGACCATGCTTAATGGTGAGCAAAGTAATGGAATTCATAAACGAAAATAAAAATTTTTTGATGTGGCATTTCAGTGGCAACTTCATTTGTAATTATGGGACATTAAAGGGTTTAATAATTATCACCATTATTAATAATAATGCCACCTGAACAACCAGTCACTCCAACCCAGTCATCTAGAAACATCATGGCAGCCTCTTACCTAATTATCACTTCAAGCTTTTATCCACAATACAAATTAATATGAATTTATCTACTTTTTAGGTTTTAGGGCAGGCAAGATGGCAAGTGCAGCATCACAAATTCTGTAAAAGATTAAAATTGCTAAACTTGTTTTTCATAACTAAAATAAAATTATTTTGTAACCAGTCTTATATATGCCTCTTAATGAAAAATCTCTCAGAATTTGGGATGATAAAATAATAATGATAACAACAAAAACAATAATAATAGCAGCTTCTACTTGATGAATGCTTCATGTGTGTTAGGCACTAGGTTAAATGATTTACATACATTGTCTCATTTGTTTTTCTACTTACCAGCCCTTAAAGTAGGTATTATCTCCATTTTACAAGTGAAAATTGAGGTTTAGCGAGTTTAACTTGCCGAAGGCCACTTAGCTAATACGTAGAAGTACGGAATCCTCAGTCTGGGTCTGATGGCAAAATCTAGTCTTTTGGCCATGTTGCTATTCTGTGTGTGTGTGTGTGTGTGTGTGTGTGTGTGTGTGTGGTGTGTGTTTGCACGTGTGCACGTAGGGATTGTCCATATACACAGCTCAATTGATCATGAAATACAATAAAAAGCTGTTACTGTTGGGATGCTTGCCATGGCTGGAACAGGCTTAAGTCTAAAAGGCAGCTTTGGATACTGAGTCATTTTTTATGGGCACCATGTCTATGCCTGGGAAGGTGTCATCAACCACTTGATGATGCCAACTGGGATAACCAGTAATCACTAATTAGAACCTTTCCTCATGCATCCCTATTCGAGAATTTTAGAGATACAGACATATAATTCAGCTATTATGTTATTCACTTATGAAGAAATTTAACTGTTCCATCCATATATTTATGATTTATCAAACGTTTTCTGTATGCAGGTATTGTTTTAGTTTCTAAGAACTATTATTTTGTTATACTGATGAAAAATCTGATGTATAGACAGTTTAAGCAGGTTACCCTAAAGTGTACAGATTATAACTGGCAGAGCTGGGGTTGTAATCTGACCACTATACCACAGAGCCCATGACCTATTCCAGGGGACTCAGTGGTGAAAAAGATGCTGTAGCCCTCAAGAATGTAGAAGAGAAAGATATAAATAGCAGTTCTCAGCTTTAGTCCATGAATACCGATGAATTAATTTTCCAAATCAAAGCTTCAATATGCAATAGAAACTTCCAATAGGTTGTGAGGAAAGTTTCTTCCTTGTGATTAATTTGTTTATTAATAGAGCCTTGAACTAATAAAGGGAAGGCTGACAACAGTGTCTGCTGAATTCCTGCCTTTAAGCTCAATGTGGCTTGAAATACTTCACCTGGATAATTCATATCAAAACAAGTACTTTCAAGCCAGAACTTCCCAGATATTTAGCTTAGAATAGTAGCCAATAAATAGCTAGTGTGTGTTGCTATTTTTCCAAATCTATTCTTCACTTACATGAGTGTAGATTAAAAAGGTTCACATAACCCTGATAAAATGAAGCTTGTCTGTCTTCTAATGAAATCTTTGAATCAAATACTCTCATGAGGTATCTTAGTGTGTTTGAGCTTCTGTAACAAAGTACCATAGACAAGGTGCTTATAAACAATGGAAATTTATTTCTCATGGGTCTGGAGGCTGAGAAGTCCAAGACCAAGGTGCTGGCAGATTTGATGTCTGATGAGGGCCTGCTTCCCAGTTCCTGTGTCCTCACATGGCAGAAGGGGTGAAGGAGTGTCTGGAGTCTCTTTAATGAGGGCACTAATCCCATCATAAAGGCTCAATCCTCATGACCTATTGACCTCCCAAAGGCCTCGCCTCCAAATACCATCCCATTGGGAATTTGTTTTCAACATATGAATTTTGAGGGGACACAAACATTCAGTCTACATCATGAGGTCAAATAATAAATGAGGCAGTAAAAATGAAAGAAAAACCTACGAGCTAAAAGTGAGAGTAGAGATGAAGATGTATAGTTTTGATGATTGGGTAAAGACAGAGTTTATTACTTCATTTATTTATTTTTAAACTCAAACTGTTCCACAAGGGATTTGAAGTGCTTATACAAAAGAAGATAAACAAGTATGTTAAAAACAACAAGATTTTAAAATAAAAATATTGAGTAAATATAAATTAGAAGATCAAGGCAAAATTATAGGCAGAATTAAGTAAAGAGTTTGAGGTAATGATGCATCTGAGTCCATTTTTAAATTGCTATATGTGAGAAGGTAAGAACTTACACTAAATTAACTACGTTGGGTATCTCTACCAGATGATTTGTCTGGGTAGATGCAGGCTTCATCAGGCATTCCAGTATAATTTTTTAGCATATGTGTGTGTTACAACATTGCTCTGAAAAGCACAAGCCTATTCATTCACAGAACAAAAGCTGGACAGACATAAAATCAAGAGATGATGTCACAGTCTTAGTTAAAACATCCATTCAGTCTCATTTGTTTTACTTTCATAGACTGGGAATTTTCCATTGGAAACTGCATTGTGATTGACTGGAGTACATTAGCAACACAGACTTAATGAGCTACCATGCATTTGCCTGCATTAGACATTTCCTTGTCAGAAGGATTGGCAGTAGAGTGACTCAAGTGGGCTGCTTATTGGGTACCACCCACACTCCCCCACCTGCCTCACTGTGGCCAACAATTCTACCACCAGCCTGGCAGGACTTGGGAAGCCACCTGTGATCACTAACGGAAAGTACTTCATGTTCTTGCAGTACAATCAGCAGACAACTGTTTATTACTGTTGTTATCTTTATCATTATCATTATTTTTGAATGGAATATGGAAGGAGGAGGAGATGAGGAGAACGAGGATAGGATGGAGATGGTAGATGTCACATGGAGAACAAAGAGGAGGAAAATAGCAGCGAGAGGGAAGAAGCACTTAACAAAGGAGAAATGAGAGAGAAAGAGAAAGACAAAGAATGAGAGTGAAACTGATGGGAAAGAAACAGGTTTGCGGAGGAGAACCAGAGACAGAATCAATGTGACGTCTTTCTTTGCCCTGATATGATCCCACTAATTCCCTGTGGATGCCAGCTTGTTCGTTGCTGGGGTGGTGGGGGAGGATAAGCAACAAGACATCAGAGGTCACTGTCTCCGTCCCTCTTCAGTAACTCCAGCCTCTAAGAACCTGTAGGCAGCTGTGGCCACTGTGGGAACGAAGCTCAGAGGGAAGGAGGAAGAGTCTCAGTTTCTTGGTGACTCATTCTGGCACTGACTTGGCCTTCTGAAAGTAATTTAGCTCTACTGAGCTGAACCTCATCATAATTAATAACAGGATACCTGTTTATAGAATAAGTTCAGTATTACCAACACAGTGCTGCCTGAGCGGGAGGCTGGGAAGAAGAAACAATGGCTGAAGAAAAAGAGAAGGAAAGCGAGAAAAAGGAGAGAGGACAATAATAGCTTCCAGCATTCTTTAGGTTGGAGGGACCTTTTGGTGTGTGTGGGGGGGTGTTGTGGGCTCATATGTATAATGCAATTGAGATTTAATGGAACTAATACTTCAGTGCCTGTTAGGTACGAGACAGAGTACTGGATGCTTTTTCTATATAACTCATGTAATCTCTCCAACAGTCCTGGGCAGTAGCTGTTATTATCCTCCTTTAACTGAGGATAGGAAAATAGCTTGCTTGGTATAACAGGTTTGAACTGAGGTCTACAGGATTTGAATCCTGATAAATGTTTTTAACTTCAAAATAATTGTAAAATCTGGGTTATACTTTAAAAAGCCGTGGCTTACACACACACACACACACACACACATATATATATATTTATTTTTACATCTTTATTGGAGTATAATTGCTTTACAATGGTGTGTTAGTTTCTGCTTTATAAAAAAGTGAATCAGTTATACATACACATATGTTCCCATATCTCTTCCCTCTTGCGTCTCCCTCCCTCCCACCCTCCCCATCCCTCCCCTCCAGGCGGTCACAAAGCACCGAGCTGATCTCCCTGTGCTATGCGGCTGCTTCCCACTAGCTATCTACCTTACGTTTGGTAGTGTATATATGTCCATGCCTCTCTCTCGCTTTGTCACAGCTTACCCTTCCCCCTCCCCATATCCTTAAGTCCGTTCTCCAGTAGGTCTGTGTCTTTATTCCTGTCTTACCCCTAGGTTCTTCATGACATTTTTTTTTCTTAAATTCCATATATGTGTTAGCATACGGTATTTGTCTTTCTTTCTGACTTACTTCACTCTGTATGACAGACTCTAGGTCTATCCACCTCATTACAAATAGCTCAATTCCATTTCTTTTTATGGATGAGTAATATTCCATTGTATGTATTACATATATATTTAAAAGCAAGTAAACTTTCTGCCAGAGTCATTGCCTCTCTTTTCCAGTGTCTAAATTTGTCTTAAAATCCCAATGTATCAGACTATCTTTCAGCTTCAGAAAATACTCAAGGATTTTGTGGTGGGAAGAAAATGGAAGGAAATGAACTCTGAACTCAGAAACCTGGCCTCAGATTTTATTCTCACAGTTAGATGATCTTAGGAATCTGTAAAATAGGATTAATATTAGGCTTTTTTTTTTAGGATGAATGAGTTATGGGGACATGCCTAGAACAGAGCTTTCCACTTAGAGGGCACTGAATTGTTGGTTTCCTTTCTTGACATTTTAGATAGAATTCATTTGTTCCAGAATTTTCCAAACTATGCTCCACAGAAGATTAGGGGTTCTGAGAGATGTGATTAATGTTCTTCATTAAAACATTTTTAATGGTCAGCTATGTTGGCATCAAGTAAATCACTGTTTTTCCTTTATTCTTATGACCCCCTCCCCAAATATTCCACCACATAGGGCTCAGTGTATTAAGACACTAAATGTAAATTAAAAATTAAAGCCATTTAGAAGAAAATACAGAAAAATATTTATATGATCTTTTGATAGTGAGGATTTCTTTAAAAAGACACAAAAACTCAAAACATGAAGGAAAGAATTTTGACATTATGACTATATTGTGACTATACAAAAGACTTTATTAAAAAATCATATACCAGCTATAGAGCTTATTGGCAAGATGGCGGAGTAGAAGGATGTGCTCTCACTCCCTCTTGCGAGAACACCGGAATCACAACTAACTCCTGAACAATCATCAACAGGAAGACCTGTAACTCACCAAAAAAGATACCCCACATCCAAAGACAAAGGAGAAGCCACAATGAGACAGTATGAGGGGCACAATCACAATAAAATCAAATCCCATAACTGTGGGCTGGGTGACTCACAGACTGGACAACACTTATACCACAAAAGTCCACCCACTGGAGTGAAGGTTCTGAGCCCCACAACAGGCTTCCCAAACTCGGGGTCCGGCAACGAGAGGAGGAATTCCTAGAGAATCAGACTTGGGAGTCTAGTGGGTTTTGACTGCAGGACAATAACAAGACTGGGGGAAACAGAGACTCCACTCTTGGAGGGCACACACAAAGTAGTGTGTGCATCGGGACCCAGGGGAAGGAGAAGTGACCCCATAGGAGACTGAACCAGACCTACCTGCTAGCCTTGGAGGGTCTCCTGCAGAGGCGGGGGAGGCTGTGGCTCACCGTGAGGACAAGGACACTGGCAGCAGAAGTTCCGGGAAGTACTCCTTGGCGTGAGCCCTCCCAGAGCCTGCCATTAGCCCCCAAAAAGAGCCCAGGTAGGCTTCAGTGTTGGGTTGCCTCAGGCCAAACAACCAACAGGGAGAAAACCCAGCCCCACCCATCAGTAGACAAGCAGATTAAAGTTTTACTGAGCTCTGCCCACCAGAGCAACAGCCAGCTCTACCCACCACCAGTCCCTCCCATCAAGAAACTTGCACAAGCCTCTTACATAGCCTCATCCACCAGAGGGCAGACAGCAGAAGCAAGAAGAACTACAATCCTGCAGCCTGTGGATGAAAAACCACATTCACAGAAAGATACACAAGATGAAAAGGCAGAGGGCTATGTACCAGATGAAGAAATAAGATAAAACCCCAGAAAAACAACTAAATGAAGTGGAGATAGGCAACCTTCCAGAAAAAGAATTCAGAATAATGATAGTGAAGATGATCCAGGACCTCGGAAAAAGAATGGAGGCAAAGATGGAGAAGATGCAAAAAATGTTTAACAAAGACCTAGAAGAATTAAAGAACAAACAAGCAGAGATGAACAATACAATAACTGAAATGAAAACTATACTAGAAGGAATCAATAGCAGAATAACTGAGGCAGAAGAACGGATAAGTGACCTGGAAGACAGAATGGTGGAATTCACTGCTGCGGAACAAAATAAAGAAAAAAGAATGAAAAGCAATGAAGACAGCCTAAGAGACCTCTGGGGAAACATTAAACGCAACAACATTTGCATTATAGGGGTCCCAGAAGGAGAAGAGAGAGAGAGAAAGGACCCGAGAAAATATTTGATGACATTATAGTCGAAAACTTCCCTAACATGGGAAAGGAAATAGCCATCCAAGTCTGGGAGCACAGAGAGTCCCATACAGGATAAACCC